>NC_084506.1:13229830-13588830 GCF_024500385.1 Phyllopteryx taeniolatus
ACTGTAGGCCAGTTCCAAGCCTGCATACATGCAGAGGGTTGTGTCAGGAAGGGGCATCAATCTTAAAACTTTGCCAAACAAATATGAGCGTTCATCCAAAAAATTCAGTACTGGATCGGTCGTGGCCCGGGTTAACAACGTCCGCCACCGGCGCCATTAACCTACAGGGCGGTGGTGGAAATTCAGCTACTGTGGGTTGAAGATGAAGGAGAAGTGGAAAGCGAGTTCTTAGGCAGAAAGAGAAGAGGAAAGCACAGAGCCTAGAACTCATGTTCAACTTTGAATGTTGGGAGTATGACAGGAAAAGCTCAGGAGTTCGTTGACATGGTGATTCGGAGAAAGGTTGATTATATTGTGTGTCCCGGAAAGCAGGTGGAAAGGCAGTAAGGCTAGAAGTTTAGGGGCAGGGTTCAAATTTTTTCCCATGGTGTGGATTTGAAGAGAAATGGAGTAGATGCAGGGGTGTAAAACCCATATTAGTTCGCGGGCCACATTCACCCCAATTAGATCTCAAGTGGGTCGAACCACAATATTTGTGGCTTAAAAATCCATAAATAACATCTATTAAAAAATTTCCCATTGTTTTGGTGCAAATAATTCCAAGTAATTTTGGAAAATATTCACATTTATTCATTATCTTATTGCAAATTTTGTTGCATATCATGACCAGTGTGAAATTTTCAAGCAAACATTATTTCAACAGTATTATGAATCAGTGAGCATGCACTGTTCACTTATGCATCCTTTGTAAATGTACATAAAAATTTAAGTTGTGACAGTGCATTGAAAAAAAAATACCCCAAAAAGGTTCCAACAAAGCATCCTCTTTTTAAGTGAAGCTTTTGACTGAAATTTTGTAATGTTCAATGTCTTAAAACATTTCTACAGGAGGTAGTTATTTTCACAGAATTGTAGTGTGAACATGGCACACCATTTTATATTGGTGTGCTCCTGAAACTTGGCATCATTCTGAACTTGGCCTTCACAAGTTCCGTATGTTTGACACCCCTGGAGTAGGGGTTATTTTAAAGGAAGAGTTAGCTAATAATGTCTTTGAGGTGAAAAGAGTGTCAGATCGAGTGTTGAGGCTCAACTTGGAATTGAGGGTGTAATGTATAATGTAAATTAGTGGCTAGGCCCCACAGGTAGGATGTGACCTAGAGGTGAAAGAGAAGTTCTGGAAGGAGCTAGACAAAGTAGTTCTGGGCATCCCAGACAGAGAGAGTGTCTGAAGATTGGCGCAGATTTTAATGGACATGTTGGTGAAGGAAACGGGGGTAATGAAGAAGTGATGGGTAACTTTGGAATTCTGGAAAGGAACTTGGGAGGGACAGATGGTGGTAGACTTTGCAAAAAGGATGGAAATGGCTAGAGTGAACACTTTCTTCCAGAAGAGGCAGGAACATAGGGTGACCTACAAGAGCGGAGGTAGAAGCACGCAGGTGGATTACATTTTATGCAGACGATGTAATCTGAAGGAGGTTAATGACTGTAAGGTAGTGGTCGGGGAGAGAGTGGCTTGAAAGCATAGGATGGTGGTGTGTAAAATGAATCTTGTGGTTGGGAGGAAGATTAAGAAAGAAATGGCATAGCAGAGAACCATGTGGAGCTGGAACCAAGCTGAGAAAGGAAGAGTGTTGTGCAGCTTGTCAAGAAGAGGTGAGCCAGGCTCTCTGTGGACGGGGGGAGCTTCCAGAAGACTGGACCACGACAGCCAAGGTGATCAGAGAGACAGGCAGGAGAGTACTTGGTGTATCTTCTGGTAGGAAAGGGGAGGAGACTTGGTGGGGGACCCACAAAGTACAGGAAATCATAGAAGGAAAGAGGTTAGCAAAGAAGCCGTGGGACACACAGGACTGAGGAGAGGAGACAAGAATACATGAGGATGCGACCTATGGCAAAGGTAGAGGTGGCAAAGGCCAAACAAGAGGCAGGCACACAGTGGGACAAAAAAGTATTTAGTCAGCCATCATTTATGCAAGTTATCCCACTTAAGTTGAGAGAGGCCTATAATTTTCATCAGAAGTGTACCTCACCTATGCGAGACAAAATAAGAAACAAAATCCAGAGTCACATTGTCTGATTTTTAAAGAATTTATTAGCAAATTAAATATTTGGTCAATCACAAAAGTTCATCTCAATACTTTATAATATACCCTTTGTTGGCAATGACAGAGGTCAAACATTTTCTGTAAGTCTTCACAAGGTTTTCACATCAGTCTCATAATTTAAAGGTCGTTACATTTTATGAAATAAGAGTTCTAGATGACAAAGGCTTCCTTATTAAACTCAAAAACACAAGGAGGAGTGGAGTTTTATAGAATATTTAATTAGATCTACAAGGGATCTAAAGGGAAACACACAAAGGGATCTAACTACAAAAAGGAAACATGAATAATGGTGGAAGAAAAGAAAAATAGGTTTGGGAAAAAGGGAAATAGAACACTGTCTTGCTGGACTAAAGTTGAAAACGTGAGCGTTTTAATGCGCTCAGCCCGGGCGAGAGAGAACAAAGTTGGGATTTTGTGTGAAGCTAGTAATTTCCCCCAAATTATGAGGCACTAATATTGTACATCCTAGCTACACTTATTGTGCGGTACTCATGACCGTAGATCATCTGGTCGGTGGGGGTGGTCGTTCTCCGGACACCTCAGGAGGAAAACAAAGCAGGTTTAGTTGTAGAAAAAGAAAAAAAACAAGAGAGGCAGAAGAAGAAAAATTGTTGTCCCCTCGGTCCTGCTGATTGAACTGGTGGCGGACCAAGCTCCTGCTCTCAGCATCGCGCATGCGTGACCGGTACGGGATGCAGGTAGCTGCTTGCTGAGGCTCCGCCAACCGATCACAGCTAGGGAAAGCGATCAAAGCCGCATGGCTGGTTTCCTCGATCAAAAACTCCGCTGGCTAAATTGAGGCGGGTGTTCACGCAGGTGGGGACGCTGGAGACAAAAGAAAAGGAAGCGGGGAGGGGTGGACAGGAAAGAGGAAACACACGAAAGAGAGGTAGAAGAGGCGGGAGTCAGAGGTTAAATACCCAGGAGGCGTGTCCCAGAGGACGGAGACCCGGACAAGACCACGCCCATCGGCTCGAATTTAGTCTACGAACTTTGCCGTAAAAGTCGTATAAAAATCATATCTGAATATAAAATACTCCCAACTTTGTAGTCTTCCCCATAGATTACGCATATAGAATGACCGTTTAAACTTTAGTCTTGGCAAATCAACTGTTTATGGTTCAATCACATTTCATGCTTCTTGGCTTCAAACCAAGACAAACAGTTCTCACAGCCGCACCTGTAAAGTTGACACACTGACAGACATCAAGGCATACATTTGGAATATTTCTGTAGAGTTCGTGAAATATCAAAACAGACATTTATCTTCAGTTAAAAACAACCATTCCGGGTTGCAGTACTCTCAAACGCCAGTGGGTGGCGCCTTGCGTGCATGTTTGAATATTAAGCAAATAGTTAATTGCTGTATTTGCGTCCCGTTGTCGATCTGTCCCAGCTTGGTCTCCCGGAGAGATGATCCCAACTTTTGGCTGCTGTCAGTTCAAACAAAGAAAATGATTCTTTGATGACTGTAAACCAAGATATCGAGAGGTTCTGCTAATTAATTTAGGGTCCACTTGACATACGCCAGGCTTCCTTTTTAGTGGCCGTTTCACAGCAGGGCCGCAGGGAAGAATGCAGTTTGTCAAATTGTGGGATGTTTTGGCAACTGGGTCAGAGTCACTACACGAGCAACAGTATGGTTTAATGCCGAGAAAGAGTACAACAGATGCATTGTTTGCCTTGAGGTTGTTATTGGAGAAGGTCAGAAGGAGCTACATTGTCTCTTTGTAGATCCAGAGAAAGCCTAAGACAGAGTACCCAGAAGGGAACTGTGGTACTGCATGTGGAAGTCGGGAGTGGCAAGAGTAGTACAGGACATGTATCAGGGCTACAGAACAGTGGTGAGGTGTGCTGTAGTTGTGACAGAGGAGTTTAAGGTGGAGGTGGCACTGCATCAGGGATCAGCCCTGAGCCCTTTCACATTTGCAGTGGTGATCGATAGGCTGACAGATGAGGTTAGACTGGAATCCCCGTGGACCATGATGTTTGTAGATGAAATTGTGATCTGCAGTGAAAGCAGGGAGTAGGTGGAGGAATGCACTGGAAAGGAATGAAGATTGGCTGAAGTAAAACAGAATATATGTGCTTGAATGAGATGGGTGGAGGGGGAAGATTGACGCTACGGGGAGAAGAGATAACTGGGGTGGATAACTTTATACTTCAACTGTCCAGCGCACTGGTGAGTGTGGTAAGGAAATGAAGAAACGGGTCCAAGCAGGTTGGAACGGGTGGAGGAAGGTGTCAGGTGTGCTATGTGACAGAAGAGTCTCTGCTAGGATGAAGGGCAAAGTTTATAAGACAGTGGTGAGGCCATTCATGATGTACAGATTAGAGACTGTGCCACTGAAGAGACAACAGGAATCAGAGCTGGAGGTGGAAGTAATGAAAATGTTGAGGTTCTCTGTAGGAGAGACCAGATTGGATATGGTTAAAAATGAGCTCATCATACAGATTGGATATGGTTAAAAATGAGCTCATCAGAGGGACAGCCAAGGTTAGATGTTTTGGATCCAATTAGAGAGGGCAGACTTCGATGGTTTGGTCACGTCCAGAGGAGAGAGTGAGTGTATTGGTAGAAGGGTGACTAGGATGGAGCTGCCAGGCAAGAGAGCTGGAGGAAGACCAAAGAGAAGACTGATGGATGTCGTGAGGGAAGTTGGTGTTAGAGAAGAGGATGCATGAGATAGGCTTACATGGAAAAGGATGACACGCTGTGGCAACCCCTAACGGGACAAGCCGAAAGGAAAAGAAGACGACACTTTAATATTGAATAAAAATACAATGGAACATCCAAAGTGGCAAACAATCCATTCTTTTGTAATTTCCAAATGCTAAGGAATCAAGGTAAAGTGAATTACTGGTACTTTGTTAATTCTATTAATTGTACTAAACAGGTTTTACCAAACAATTGCACATTCCTCACACGGTCATAATGCATGTAAAAAGTTTTAACCACTTTATAATAAAAATAGTTAAAAATACTTTGAATATGCATGACAGACATTTAATGAAGGCATTTGCAGAGAGATATTTTCACCTAGCGATGTTTTATAGCTATTCCTGGAATTGATTAAGATACATTCTATGTTTAATCTGTGTCGTAAGATGTCAATAAATTCAATTTCCACTTCTGTGTTAGCATTACACTTAACTACTGTATCATCACTCATGCCCCTTTTGTTACCCCAAAACAGAGTAGACAGAAAAACAAAACACACTTTGGGATTTAGATTCTCGCTAAACTGAAATCTCTCTAGATTTTCTGATGTTGGTTTGAGCTCAAAGTTTTGTTTGACATTTGAGGCAAATTTTTCCTGAACATTTTGGTTGAAGTCCATATTTATATGACTTGTGCAGTCTCTGACTTTGGAAGTTTCACTGTAGTTTAATTTGGTTGGTCTTCGAAGTCCCAGGTCCCATTTGTTACCTTGTTCTCTGTATGTGTTATAGAGCCAAATTTCTGTCCTGCAAAACCGGATAGAGCAGCTGGAGCAGCTCCTCGAGGAAAACCACCAAATCATCAGTCACATAAAAGACTCTGTCATGGAGCTCACAGACACAGGAGCAGTGTCTCCCAGTGGCCACCTGCCCTTCAGGGGTGCCAATGGCTCTTGGGTCCTTCCCTTTGACGGCCGCCCCACTTTCCTTGCGGTCAACCCCCAGGACTGTCAGTTGGCTGCAGGCAGCCACAGTCAGGCAGATGTTCAGGTTAGCCTACTGCAGTTTTGACAAGCACATAGATACGTCACTGTGTTTACTTTGTCAAATGTAAAATTAACTTGTCGTTGTGTGACTTTATTGTGTGTGTGTGTGTGTGTGTTCATTTTCAGATGTTGGATGTATTCTCGCTCCTGAAGTTTGACAATCCAGATGGTGGTGTGTGGAAACAGGGCTTTGACATAACTTACGACGCTGATGAGTGGGACAAAGAACCTCTGCAAGTGTTTGTGGTCCCACACTCTCACAATGATCCAGGTGATCACCTCAAGCACACATGCACTAAAACTTAATTGCCGATGTTTTTAATGTAATCAAAGTTTGTAAAAGTCATTGCAGCGCCAGTGAGAAGGCATTCTTCCAAATTCGCTTCACTTCCATTTGTTGTCAATATTTTTTGGGTAATGCCAGAATGTGTAATGAGAGTGAGGCAGACATTTATCTTCAACTTATTTACTAGTCTACATCACAAATACTAATTTGACTCATGGTTAACAGTTGTTTTGGGCTGCAGTCGATTAAATTTGTAACTGTCCCTCAGTTGAATGAACAGGTGAGATGTTTTTCGATGGGTGCTTCATTTAATTTGCAGATTTATGCTATCAGACACTGTGTGCAGTCAACAAACACCATTATAAATATAAATGAATAAAACGTAAATTTTAGAATCAGGACAAGGCAAAATTTTGTGACATACAACTATTTTTTATAAACAATGTAAAGTACAAGATTCAAGACTTCAGCTGTTTTCCGTTTTTCTTTCTGAAGCTAACCTTAAAAGTTTGGAACATGAACACCGAAACAATAAAATACAATTACATAGGTGTAAGTAGAGCAGTGAAATATAACAATATACTGTAATAACATACTGATGTCAAACTCAAGGTCCAGGGGTCAGAGCCAGCCTGCCACATCATTTTATGTGGCCCGCGAAAGCAAATCATGTGCATCCATGTTGTTTCTTGCTAAAATACCAAAATTGCGAAGTGTCTTCACTTTTAGAAATGTTGAGCTATTGTAAGCATTTTTGGTTACCAATCCCCCTTTAAAAATAAATTGAACTAGAGATGCGAGCAGCTATAATCGGGCCCTCGCACCCCGGCCCCGTTGGGGTACTGGCAGTTTGAGGTCCTGGCAGGTTGGGGTATTGACACGATGAAGGGCCGCAAATTGCCCCCGGGCGGTAGGTTGGACACCACGCTGGAGGACATATGCAAAGTTATGGCCAATATTGAGTAAATGTGGGCCACACAAAAATGGAGTATGACCCGCAAATGGCCCCCAGGCCATAGGTTGACACCACTGCTGCAGGACAAGTGCAAAAAGGTCCAGCCGCACAAAATGGGTGGACTGGCTGCAAATGACCCCTGGGCCATAGATTGAACACCACTGCTATCAGACGCGCAAAGCCGTGTAAGAAGTTATATTGAAAAAATGCGGGTCATACAAAAATGGGGGATGGCCCCCAAATGGCCATAGGTAGGACACCACTGCTGTTGGACAAGTGCAAACAAAGCCTTCTCAAAGGTTACATTGAGAAAATGCAGGTCACACAATAATGGGGGAAGCCCCCCAAATGGACCAGGTAGTCCACCACTGCTGTTGGACAAGTGTGAAGCCTTCTATTGACTAAATGCAGGTGTTGAAAGAAGGTAATGAACTCTTAGGCCTGCTACACTACTGTATGTATTGTCACTAATGGTGATCGGACTTTTAACTGCTGTGAATGTTACATTTAACAGGCCGTAGATCATTTTCTGTTGAGTTTAGGACATGGGTTGTAATTACAAATTTGTTTGTGTGGGGGTGCTACACGGGTGTATGAATTTCCGTAGGCGTAGGTGCAGCATAGCGCAAATAGGTCTTTTGATGAACTGTCACCATGTTCTGTTTTCGGCGACCTCAGAAAAGCTACGGTTGAAGAGCCGCCACCGGCATATAGTATGTTGGGGGGAAAAAAGCTTTTGATAACTTTTAATGTCCCCGGTGTTGAGATGGTATTGACCAAGTTTGAAGTTGGATGAAATCGCAGCACTGGTGACACCTGTCTGAGTCCTTCTCAACAGGCTTTAGTAGTTTCTGTACCATTTGTGAAAAAGACATCTTCACATCATATACAGAATTACTGTGTACTTCTATCCTTGTCCATCCAATATTTACATTTGTATACATTACATCCAAAACGCTATTATTGCTGCAGCAATAACCATGCTATGCTCACAATAACAAAACTGTCAATTGATAAATTGTCTGTTCACTAATTTAATAGTATTCATAATTCTATTTTTTTTTATACTTATAACATTAGAAATTGCTGCTATTCTAACATTAAAAATCACTGCCGACTAACAGTGATTTATTTACTTGAGTCCAAAAGTTCCAGTCAGAAAGGCAGGAACACTCTTAAAGGTAACGCATGTTTAGAGACAGCCAAGTAACAATAAATAAAATAATCATGTGACTCATCTATCGTTTATTTTTCTCCGCTTAGTGATATTGTAAAATGATTTATTTTTCTGAACACCCTTTGGGATGTTTTTATTTGAAATGTAGACATTACATTTGAAGTGAGGGAAGTGGGTAAGCTGATTTAATTTTGCAGTGATATGAAGTGGACCTATTTTATTATATTCATTTTTGGGACTAACCAAATGTAATTGCGGAGGTAAATGTGTATGTTTTAACGGGAGTTAGAATTGTTATTCCCTCTCCGTGTGATGTTCATTCACCCATGACTTTCGAGTCACTAGTACACCACTAAAGAGTGATACTGTTACAATATGCTTAAACAATTTGGCGGAGGAGAGGGGGCGGCGGCGACGTGGAGATCAGACTCACAAGGCATCCAGGCAGCCAGGACGCAGGCTTTGCGAAGCGGAGATCTACGGCAACCGATCTCGGCCCGTAGGTCTGTGTTTGCTAGGACAGAGGCCGCCGTGAACAACATGGCACCTCTATTTCGCTCACTCGATTGTGAAACAACGCTCTGACAAGCGTAGTACACCGCAGCAAGTTGCAAAGCGAAACGCACTCTTCTCAACACTGCGGTCACGCTAGCCAATCAGTGTATTTCTTTATAGACGTGCACACATGGTCACATTGGGTTACACATGTCCAATCGGGTGCTTTTACACTCAAATGAGGAAGTGAAGCGCTCTAGCTGCCTGGCTAAGCCGCTTGGCTTCGTATAGACAGCGCAAAACTACATTTTAAGCACAACTACTCATTTTATGCCGAGACAAGGTTGCGACAACATCGAATTTAGCAATATCATGAATATTGTAACATCCCTACATACGACAATGATTTTTTTCATATGTTGGCCCGATCGAGAATGTTATGTTTTGCTAGCTTGCTCGTGACTATTTTTGACATGCCCGAGCAATCGGGAATCGGTAAACTTCAAGCCCTGCCATAACTACATTGTGGCCCATGACAAAAATGTTGTATGGTGATATATAAAAGTTCTCTCATAAGATAAAATCCTTTCGTTTATGTTGTTGTTTTAGATTTCCCTGAACCCCTAGTTTCCTTTCCTCCACTTAGTAATATGCTTCAGCTGAGCTGTGTGGGGCTACCGCTTCCCGGCTGCTGAGGACTGTGTCAAGACTCGCTGGTCCACCGAGCCAGCAACTGCTACCCTAGCCGCAGAATGCAGAGACGGGGCCGCGTGATATGTTGGAATTGTCAATCAGTGTCCCCTGCAATTCACGTTAGTTCTCGGAATTAGCTGCATTCTTTGACATGACTTGAGTGGTCCACTGTCATTGGTCGTGTCACCTGTTCTGGATGGTCGGTTTCGGTTGGTTTGTATTTTGTATCTTTTCTATCCACTTAAAGGTCCCATCCTATCAAAATAAAAAAAATTCCACTGTTTTATGCATAACATAGGTCAAAATGACCTGTTTGAAGTTTAACATCCATGTGGTTTGTCGATTTGAGTGCAAAAGCAGATGAACGGCATAAAGACTTCTTTATACTCGCGAGGACGGCGACTGCGCTGACGTCACTGTGGCTGTCCCGCACGTACTTTGCCTTTATACTTGAGTGCAACCCGCACGTGCAATTTTTAAAATGTACTGCAGTTCACCTCCAAGTCGGGTGTCGCTATGGACGGTGTTGGCTAGGACACCACAGGGTGGCGTTTCCTCTGCATTTTTTTGGCCATTTCCGGTAGATGTTTTTACTTTCCTTTCAGTAACAAGGAACAAAGCAACAATGGCGACTGTGGAACAAATGGACCTAGATGACCAGATGATACATTTAATTATGCTGCAAAATCGATTGAGAAGGCAGCGGCGTAAATGGTATGTAGAACCAAGAGGAACACTTGAGTACGTCATCAGAACATGTGACTAAAACGGACCAATCACGAGAGACGATCTCCGCGGCCTTCAACGCGCAGCAGCAATTTCTGCTGTGTACCCGTCAAGCTACGCAAAAGGGCCGCGCGGCCCAAATAGTCGGTCACGTGATGCAATGCGGGGCGTTGTCGGCCGTGTGACCGCGGGAGTATAAAGAGGCCTTAAGACTTGCAAAATGACCGCATCATATTTTGGTGTATTTGCGACGTAGATGAGTTACCCATTATTCAAGTATGTGCTCACTTGAAACACGCTCACTTGTCTAAGGAAAAATGACTGAGCAACAATGCGGCCGCGTCTTGTGCGAAGCTTCAACTTTGCATCACCTACCAAACTCAGAGGAGTTGAAGAATAAATGGTTTAAATTTATTTTTGGACAAATTCCTAACCATTTAGAACTGTGTGTGTGAATTGTGCTGTATTCGGTGCCATTTTGTAGAGGATGACTTCATAAACATAAGCTTTCACACACACTGGAAGTGCACTTCTGGGTTTTGAACGAGCGACCCAGCCGGGCGCTGCCAAGCCATACAAAATACATTATATAAAAGCATACATATGTGTTTAACAGCAATACTTAACTATACAGTGGTGCCTCGATACACGAGTGACCCGACTTACGAGTTTTTGTGAATACCAGCTGTTGATCGGCAAAGTTTTTGCTTTGACTTGCGAGACCAAACTTGAGAAATAAGTGCTGTATGACGGCAGGTGGCTCCACATATTCACTTGACAACAAGCAGCACTTTGGCTGATATAATCAAATATTAAAAAAAAAAAAAAAAAAAAAAAAGGGGGGGGGGGGGGGCTTTAAGGTGTACATATTGCCACTACCGGTTGGAGTTTACTGTCAAATTAACCATAAAATTACATGATGTATATTTGTGTATTTAAAACAATTTGAAGCTGTGGACAAGCAATCCATGTTACGCCGGAGAAGTTACAGAGATACTACATGTCTACCCCTCCTGGAAGCAGTCACCTTATCGTGGTGGAGGGTTTTGTGTGTCCCAATGATCCTAGGAGCTAAGTTGTCAAGCCCCTGGTAGGGTCACCCATGGCAAACCGGTCCTAGGTGAGGGACCAGACAAAGCACTGCAAAAAGACCCCTATGATGAAAGATACTAATAGATTGAGATTTCCCTTGCCCGGATGTGGGTCACCGGGGCCCCCCTCTGGACCCAGGCCTGGAGGTGGGGCTCGAAGGCGAGCGCCTGGTGGCGGGGCCTGCACCCATGGGGCCCGGCCGGGCACAGCTCGAAAGGGTAATGTGAATCCCCCTTCCCATGGGCTCACCACCTGTGGGAGGGGCCACAGGGGTCGGGTGCAGTGTGAGCTGGGTGGTGACCAAAGGCGATCTGATCCCCGGCTACAGAAGCTGGCTCTAGGGAGGTGGAATGTCACCTCTCTGGCAGGGAAGGAGCCCGAGCTGGTGTGTGAGGTCGAGAAGTTCCGACTAGATATAGTCGGGCTCGCCTCCAAACAGTGTTTGGGCTCTGGTACCAGTCCCCTCGAGAGGGGTTGGACTCTCTTGCACTCTGGAGTTGCCCACGGTGAGCGGCCCCGAGCAGGTGTGGGCATACTTATTGCCCCCCCCCCCCCCCGGCTCGGCGCCTGTACATTGTGGGGTTCACCCCGGTGGACGAGAGGGTAACCTCCCTCCGCCTTCGGGTGGGGAGACAGGTCCTGCAGCAGTTCAAAGTACCCACCCTTTTTGGAGTCCTTAGAGGGGGTGCTGGAGAGTGCTCCTGCTGGGGACTCCCATCGTTCTGCTGGGGGACTTCAATGCTCACTTGGGCAATGACAGTGAGACCTGGAAGGCTGTGATTGGGAGGAACGCCCCCCCCCCCCCCCCCCGGATCAGACCCCGATCGGTCTGTTATTGGACTTCTGTGCGCATCACGGATTGTCCATAACGAACAACATGTTCAAGCATAAGGGTGTCCACATGTGCACTTGGCACCAGGAAACCCTAGGTCGCAGTTTGATGATCGGCTTTGAGGTCGTGTCATTGGACTTGCGGCTGCACGTCTTGGACACTCTGGTGAAGAGCGAGGCGGAGCTATCAACTGATCACCACATGGTGGTGAGTTGGCTCCGATGGTAGGGGAAGATGCCGGTCAGACGTGGCAGGCCCAAACGTATCGTGAGGGTCTGCTGGGAATGTCTGGCAGAATCCCCTGTCAGAAGGAGTTTCAACTCCCACGTCCGACAGAACTTTGCTCATGTTCCGGGTGAGGCAGTGGACATCGAGTCCGAGTGGGCCATGTTCCGCGCCTCAATTGCTGAGGCGGCCGACCGGAGCTGTGGCCGTAAGGTGGTCGGTGCCTGTCATGGCGGCAATCCCCGAACCAGTTGGTGGGACACCAACGGTGATTGATGCTGTCAAGCTGAAGAAGGAGTCCTATCGGGCCTTTTTAGCCTGCGGGACTCCTCAGGCAGCTGATGGGTACCGGCTGGCCAAACGGAATGCATCTTTGGTGGTCGCTAAAACAAAAACTCGGGTTTGGGAGGAGTTCGGTGAGGCCATGGAGAAAGACTTCCGGACAGCTTTGAGGAAATTCTGGTCCACATCCGGCGTCTCAGGAGGGGGAAGAAGTGCACTCGGGACGTTGTGAGTCGGTGGGGAGAATACTTCGAAGACCTCCTCAATTCCACGGACACGCCTTCCCATGAGAGGAAGCAGAGTCTGGGTTCTCTAAGGCGGGCTCTCCTATCTCTGGGGTTGAGGTCACTGAGGTGGTTAAAAAGTGCCTCGGTGGCAAGGCCACGGGGGTGGATGAGATTTGCCTGGAGTTCCTAAAGGCTCTGGATGTTGTGGGGCTGTCCTGGTTGACACGCCTCTGAAACATCGCATGGACATCGGGGACAGTGCCTCTGGATTGGCAGACTGGGGTGGTGGCTGGAGGTGTGTTCCAACTACAGGGTGATCACACTCTTCAGCCTCCCTGGTAAGGTCTATTCAGGGGTCTGTCGGGAAGTCGAATCTCAGATTCAGGAGGAGCAGTGTGGTTTTCGTCCTGGCCGTGGAACAGTGGACCATCTCTACACCCTCGGCAGGATCCTCGAGGGTGCATGGGAGTTCGCCCAACCAGTCTACATGTTTTTTGTGGACTTGGTGAAGGCGTTCGACCGTGTCCCTCGGGGAGTCCTGTGGGGGGGTGCTTCGGGAGTATGGGGTACCGAACCCCCTGATACGGGCTGTTCGGTCCTTGTACGACCGTTGTCAGAGTTTGGTCCGCATTGCCGGCAGTAAGTCGGACACGTTTCCGTTGAGGGTCGGACTCCGCTAAGGCTGCCCTTTGTCACCGATTCTGCTCATAACTTTTATGGACAGAAGTTCCATAGGCAGCTGAGGCATAGAGGGGCTCCAGTTTGGTAGCCTCAGAATTGCATTTCTGCTTTCTGCAGATGATGTGGTTCTGTTGGCTTTATCAAGCCGTGATCTCGAACTCTCACTGGAGCGGTTCGCAGCCGAGTGTGAAGCGGCTGGGATGAGAATCAACTCCTCTAAATCTGAGAACATGATCGTCAGTCGGAAAAGGGTGGCGTGCCCTCTCCAGGTCGGGGATGAGATCCTGCCCCAAGTGGAGGAGTTCAAGTATCTAGTGGTCTTGTGAGGGAAGAATGGAACGGGAGATCGACAGGCGGATCGGTGTAGCGTCTGCAGTGATGCGGACTTTGTATCGGTCCGTTGTGGTAAAGAAGGAGCTAAGCCGAAAAGCGAAGCTCTTAATTTACCGGTCGATCTACGTTCCTACCCGCACCTATGGTCACGAGCTGTGGGTCGTGACCGAAAGAACAATATCCCGGATACAAGCGGCCGAAATGAGTTTCCTCCGCAGGGTGTCCGGGCTCTCCCTTAATGAGAGGGTGAGAAGCTTGGTCATCAGGGAAGAGCTCGGAGTAGAGCTGCTGCTCCTCCACATTGAGAGGAGACAAATGAGGTGGCTGGGGCATCTGATTTGGATGCCTCCCGGACGTCTCCCTGGTGAGGTGTTCCAGGCACGTCCCACCAGAAGGAGACCTCGGGGACAGCCCAGGACACGCTGGAGAGACGACTACGTCTATCGGCTGGCCTGGGAACGCCTCCCGGAAGAGCTGGATGAAGTGGCTGGGGAGAGAGAAGTCTGGGCATCCCTGCTAAAACTACTGCCCCTGCGACCCGACCTCTGATAAGCGGTAGAAAATGGATGGATGGATGGATGCCGAAGACGCCAGCCATTCAGGTTAATGGGATAAGGAGGAATCACACAAAAGCAGATCGGCTCGCATAACAATCTGAAAGAACTGTCATATGTGGGTGTTGAGTACAGGGTTTCTCATTTAAAAAAACATAAAACAAAGGTTTTTGGGACATAACCGTTAACGAGACACACAGAGGCACAGCCCTCCTGCTCTAAGCAGGAGCATAAGAGGAAGGGGTTCGAGCAAGTGGGAGGTAGTGAGGGAGAGTGGGGGGGTTTAGAGAGAGATAGAGGAGACAGACAGAAAGACGGTGCATTTAAAGGTACATAACACAAATGAAACTGCTGTGTGTGTGAGGCTTTACGATTTTATGACTATATATATATATAATATACTATATACTTTTTTTTGGGGGGTGAGAACTGGAATGGATTATGTGCATTTTCATTCATTGTAATGAGGAAATATGTTTTGAGATACCAGTTTTTAGATAACAGCATGGTCATTGAACAAATTAAAATAGTTGGTCAAGGCAACACTGTATTTGTAATTCATAATGTAACTTTGGATGAACAAGAGAAGCATGCAGTCATTGTCGCCAAGAAGTACGCAAGCGATGGAAGTACCATGCGACTTATGTCGTGAATGGGAGCAGAGGACAAGCCTCAAAATAAGCCCCTCTGTAGCAGTCCGCTTCTTCCTTGGTTGCTGCTCTATCTCTCACTTTCTTTATGGTTTAGTGATAAAGTACAATATACTGTATGTGCATCCTAAAAAAGCCTATACAGCAGGGGTGTCACTCATTTTTGTTGCGGGCCATGTAGTTACCATCTCCCTTAGGGCTGGACATTGTTAAGAACCTCACGATTCGATTTCAATTCTTTAGGTTGTGATTCGATGCAATATCGATTCTTTAGGGTTACGTTTCAATTCGATATTGATTTAAATGTTCTGATATCAATTCAGTAAGAAGTAAAAATACACACGTAATTGAGAGTAATTTTGACATTTTTTATTTTTAATGCCATGTAAAAATATTGTATATTGCCAAAAGTATTCGCTCACCTGCCTTGACTCAGATATTAATTTAAGTGACATTACTCTCTTAATCCATAGTGTTTAATAGGACATTGGTCCACCCTCTGCAGGTATAACATCTTAAAACGCAATTGTGTATAAACATTGAAAATGTAAAGTGAATCTAAACTTAAATTATTTCCTCTTAGAAATTGTATTAAAAAATGCACAATAATAACATTTGTTCCTTCAGAGTACAAAAGTTAAAATCCGATGACAGCTCTGTATTGGAAAAAGTAAAATGCATGCATACTTAACAATATTTCTTTACTTATTAGGTTTACTATTATTATCTGAAGGGTATTTAAGTAATACCTAATTCAGTAGCATGTTTTTGGCATTGTGAGACAAGCCAGTACCTGTACTTTCTTCAGCAAAGCCCATTAATTTATTGTCTGACAACAACTTCGCTATATTACTCCCTCAGTGTGTGGCTTCTGTGTAGGGGGCTCTAGTCTGCAGAACACTTGACACGAATTCCCACTCGTTAGAAATGAAATGAGACGTGATAATTAAGTACATAGGGGCCAGTCGTTCTTTCTGTCGACTTTAATGACACCAAAACCGCTTAACTCCGTGTACAGTTCCGGGATGGCGACTTCTGGCGTGTTTTCGTGTTCGAATTGCAAATTGTGGTTGGAGTGTCTTTTGTCCATTTCTATGTTTGAGATGCCAATCCAAAATCACCCGAAATGTCAGATTTCTTTATATGTCTGGTGTCCCGTGTCGAGATTATCTTTTTTTTTTTTTTTAATTTATTTTTTTTTTTTTTAAATCGTCATTGTGTGGGGGTCTCTCACAGATAATCTTTGAAGATTTGAAAAATACTTGTGTATACTGGGCTTTAGTCCACACTTGGCATGGCCATCAGCTGCATGTATACAGTAGAGTGGTGCTTTGAGATACGAGTTTTTTTTGTTCTGTGACCATGCTCTTATCTTAAAAAAAAACCCTAACCTCCATTCAAATGAATGGAAATGCAATTAAATAATCCATTCCAGTCCCTCAAAAGACACCGGTTTTTAAAAAACATTTTTGAAAAAGACAGGTTTGTAAACATACATGCAATTCAATCGCCTTTCAGCGAAATTCGACGTTTTTAACTCCAAATAGGCCGTTTATGTGAATCGTATAGATCCGATGAGTTGGGGAGGGTGGGGAGGGAGGTCGCCGTCGCTGTCGTCATAGTTTGTTTCCTACTTCTTGAACGCTGGCAGCTTGCGGTAACTCTACTTTTACTCCATTACAATGATCTAAATGTCGCTCGCTACTTTTGGCCCTGGTTGTGGTCCCAGAGGAAGTGCAAAGCACACGTATCATCGGTGACAAGAACTGATCCACTAGTACATCTTGTATTAATTAGGAAACGCGCCTACAATTATCTAATTAGTTTACGGATGTTAATGTTAAATGTATTAAGCGACGGAGCAATGTTAGGGATTATGTCACAACACAGAATGAACTAACTTCAAATTCAGAAATGGTCAATAAAAACAGAAAAATATTGCACTTAATATTTTGCATTTGGGATTAGCCTTTGAAGTTGGTAATAGTGAAAAATGAAGTGTAACAGACAATGATTTCAGTCAATTATTTTCCAGACTGAGCGTGTTTAAAGAGGAGGATGCTATTCATGTGGCACAGCTTGAAGCAGGCGTCAGATGCAGGGGGAGATGGGCCTTGGCTCAAGTTGGAGGCCAAAACAAAAAAGCAAAGAAATGAGGCAAATTGAGCGGTGTAAATAAATGTTTTTCTGCGTGAAGAGAATTTGTTGATTTTTGTCTTATTGTGCATGTCTGTGTAAAATATAGTCCTAAACAACTATAATAGAAGCGAATGTAAAGATATTAACTGTTTTTAATGAAGTGTAATCAATCCAAAAGTCTCAAACATGCAATGACAAACTGAAGTTTCATTTGTGTTCCTGTACACTTAAATGCGGCGTGCGTGTGTGCGTGCGTGTTGTGTGCGCTTTATTCTTTATTTTTTTTATTTTAATTTTTTTTTTTTTACATTTATCTCACTGTTAGTGTCTTAAATAAAATGCTTTACACAGATACAAAAAAATTTTTTGTAAAAAGGCTTCACTGCAGAAGGCAAGGAAGGGGAGGTATTTGGGGGAGCAAAGCCCTCATGACACCAACATTGGTATAAATATTTTTTTTTTAAGTATATAGACATACAGTAGTACTGTGCAAGTTAGGCCACTGCTGTTGTTTTAATTACCTTTTTCACAGTCATTTTGACATCTTAAAACAGTTGTTAGTTGGACAGGTATACGGATAAATTGTAATTATAGCATTGTTTAAGCAACAAATCTAATGGGATTTAGACTTGGAGTGTTCACAGTTATTGCTTTTAGCTGCAGCATTTTGAGAAGACGTAGTTTTCTAACTAAAAAAACTACAGGATATTTATAGAAATAGTACTTCTTTGCAATGCCTTGAACTCAAGAGCGAATATAAAGCCTGACTCTGCCAAATAACTTTCTGGCAAGAACAACTCGACTTAAATAAATCATGAGCCTTATTTTTGATCATTTGCAGCACTTTTCCCTTCACTATTTTCGTAGCTTTTTTCTGTTTTCTTTTTTTTGCGGCAGTAGCACATAGGCCATTTGTCTGACTACTTGACTACTACCAACTATCTTCTTGTTAGGTTGGATTAAGACTTTTGACAAGTACTTCACAGACCAGACGCAGCATATTTTAAACAACATGGTGGTGAAGCTCGCCGAGGATCCCCGCAGGAAGTTCATCTGGTCTGAGATATCCTTCTTCTCCAAGTGGTGGGAGAGTGCGGATGCACAAAAGCAGGAGGCTGCGCGCAAGTGAGTCACTGCTCAATGAAGCGTTCAATTTTTCAATTCCGCCAGCTAAATCCTAAAACTAGCCGAGATGGTTCTGCTATTTGAGACTCGTACAGTGTTTTGCACAATGCGTTATACACACTTGCAGATTGTGAATATTCTTAAAATAGCCTGTCATCTGGATAATGTGATTCTTGCACTTCAGGGCAGGATTATTTTCACCTTTTTGTAATCCTCTGTTCAACAGACTGATCCTCGAAGGACAGCTAGAATTTGTGACAGGAGGCTGGGTGATGACAGATGAAGCCAACGTTCACTACTTCGCCATGATAGACCAGCTTATTGAGGGACATCAGTGGCTAGAGAGAAACATAGGTGCATTAGATACATTAAAAACGCTCAACTTTATGCTTAAATGTTCTATAGTCTTCCCTCGTGCTGTGAGATAGTTGATCTGTATAACTGTGTCACTCACTAGTGCAACTCTAACCCAGTCAGTGTTTCATTATGAAATTTTGTAAGGCAACATTTAGCTTAAGCTTCTCACCCAACAGTTGTTGACACCTATTCACTGTTCCCTAACGGATGAGAAAGGTATTCCAATTACAAAATACTGCTTTACTGTTCTGTTACAGGGGCAACACCCCACAGCGGATGGGCAATAGACCCCTTTGGTCACAGCTCCACTATGGCCTATGTGCTGAAGAGAGCCAACCTGACTAGCATGCTCATCCAGAGGGTCCACTACTCAGTAAAAAAGCATTTTTCTGCCACACGCAACTTGGAGTTTATGTGGCGGCAGCCCTGGGGTGAGTGCAGCACAGCCAGGATACAGTACATTACAACTTCAGGGAGTTGAACTATCATCATTATTCACCCTAATAATACATGTGGATTGTTAAGTCTGTCCATTTTCCACACCGCTTATCCTCACTAGCTTCCTGAACATAGAAGGACAAAGGCTTTTACTATCAGTCAAATGACCAGCATAATCTAGCAGACTGCTGCTTCCTCTCCGAAGTGCTTTTTCTCATCTGCTGACATTCATGCTTGTCTGAAAAGCTGTACACACAAGCTTCATTCAAGTTTGACAACCAGCAGGGAGCTGAAACAGTGACAAAATAGATCAAATGGTGCAGCAGACTCATCAGAGACTAATGAAATTACCTGCACCAGATCAACAACGAGGTTAAAGAACTGTTACAGTGCAAAGTAAATACAGAAGATGCAAGGAGTAATTTCATTGTACTGGAGATGATTATTCATTCATCTTACGTTCCGCTTATCCTCACTAGGGTCGCGGGCGTGCTGGCGCCTCTCTTAGCTGGCTCTGTGCGAGGCGGGGTACACCCTGAAATGGCCGCCTGCCAATCGCAGGGCACACATAGACAAACAACCATTCGCACTCACATTCATACCTGTGGACAATTTAGGGTCTTCAGTTAACCTACCATGCATGTTTTTGGAATGTCGGAGGAAACCGGACTACCCAGAGAAAACCCACACAGGCACGGGGAGAATATGCAAACTCCACACTGGATTTCAGCCCGGATCCTCAGAACTGTGAGGCAGACGTGCTAACCAGTCGCCCACTGTGCCGCATACACTATGTATTAAGTAAAAGGCTCTGAAATGCTGTTAAACTGTTATTAAAGAAGTTCCCTCAGCATTTTTCCTTATACTGTACTTAAATAAGGGCCTTTTGCTTTAACATAGATCTTCTTTTTCCAAGCTAATATTTTTACTTGTGCCACCTTTACAGACACTGGATCCAATTCAGACATCTTTTGCCACATGATGCCCTTCTACAGCTATGATGTTCCTCATACATGTGGGCCTGATCCAAAGATCTGCTGCCAGTTTGACTTCAAGAGGCTACCTGGTGGTCGAATCAATTGTCCATGGAAAGTGCCACCCAAGACTGTGGTGGAGGAAAATGTAGCAGAGAGGTGAGTCTGCTAAATTGAATTTCTGTTGCAACTTGATATATTAATGAATGATAATTATTTCTCCATACTCATCTCATTTGTGATTTGTCTAATTGGGAACAGTCTGTTGCATAGTTTGTTCTCACAACTTTGTTTCAACTGGACTATTTAGTTTAAATCAGTGGTTCTCTAACTTGTTGTACCACTTAAGAAAATGTACAGTGGGTACGGAAAGTATTCATCCATCCATTTTCTACCGCTTATCCGGGTCGGGTCGCGGGGGCAGTAGCTTCAGCAGGGATGCCCAGACTTCCCTCTCCCCAACCACTTCATCTAGCTCTTCCGGGGGGATCCCGAGGTGTTCCCAGGCCAGCCGAAGGATGTAGTCTCTCCAGCGTGTCCTGGGTCGTCCCCCGGGGTCTCCTCCCGGTGGGACATGCCCGGAACACCTCACCAGGGAGGCGTCCGGGAGGCATCCGAATCAGATGCCCCAGCCACCAAATCTGGCTCCTCTCAATGCGGAGGAGCAGCGGCTCTACTCTGTGGAAAGTATTCAGACCCCCTTAAATTTTTCAGTCTTTGTTATATTGCAGCCATATATTGCCAAAATCATTTTTTTTCCCAGCCATTTGCTAAAATCATTTCAGTTATTTTTTTTTCTCATTAATGTACACACAGCACCCCATATTGACAGAAAAAAACTGAATTGTTGAAATTTTTGCAGATTTATTAAAAAACAAAAACTGAAATATCACACTGCCATAAGTATACAGACACCTTTGCTCAGTATTTAGTAGAAGCACCCTTTTGAGCTAATACAGCCATGAGTCTTTTTAGGAATGATGCAGGATCCAGGTCGGGCAACAACAACATCCAATTGTTGACCACCTCCAAGGGACACACCCACTGACACTGTTGAGAGAGATCATTTTCTCCGCGAACTAGTTCAAAGTTCAGTTCATTGTTCCAAAAATGAGCTCGTTCAGAATTCAAAATTTTGAACTGAGTTCCCTGTTCCAAAGATGAACTAGTTCATAGTTTCTTTATTTTTCAATGCTGTCTGGTGCTGACGGGCTATTACCCTCAAAATATTGCCATTTAATTTCCCCATTGTTGTCACCTATTCAGGCCACACTAGTAGCCAGCTGCAGCTTTCACGCTACAATCTCAAAAACATGAAATACTTGATGCTTGGATGGTCTTTTTTTATATATATATATATTTTTTTTATATATTGACTATATTAAAGGATTTTATCTTATCTAGTCTTCTATTACAAAACAAAATATATTCCATATTGTGACAGTGTGTAATTTTCCCAACAAAGAACACATTCCCTCCCATTTATGGAGTGTCCCTGAACGCACCTCGCACATATAAAACATGCATGGCGGCCTCACTGAATAGGTTGCCAAATACGGTGTTTATCCCCTGACATATGAAGGCTCGTATACAGACCCTTTCCCAAAAATTTGAATATCATGAAAAAGTTCATTTCCATAATTTCCATTCAAAAAGTTAAACTTTCATAGATTATAGATGCAGGGCCCACAAATTAAACAATTTCAAGTATTTATTTGTGTATTTTTACATAATTTGGGCTTCCAGCTCATAAAACCCTTCGTGGGTTAAAAACCCACAAAATCAGGAATTCCAAAAATTAGAATACTGTGAAGAAATCATCCCAAATTTTGGAGGCCATACATGTTTTCAACTGAGTGTCACACACTAATCATCTACTAAACTCAAAAGCACCTTCACAGATTTCCCTAGGTATCATTAAATTGCTTCAGTTGGGCTGTGTTCAGATGTTTTTTTGTCCTCGAATTCCCTAACAAAACCTGGCATTTTGAATGAAAATGCACTTTTGTTCGAAAACTGCTCAGACGCCAGAATGAGTGTGTTCTCAATAAGGTTCATCAGGCAGAAATGAACTTCAGTTTACGTTTGTCCAAAATATGAACTAGTTCATGAACTTTCATTTATTGAATTCATTGAGGTACAACACTGCCCACCGAGTCATAAATAAGGAGACGCCCACACCTAATATTTAGAACTGAAGAAGCCTTTTGGATTAAAGATGAAATTTATTCAACAAACAAGAACAGTCCAGTTGCCTTGAGTCAACCTTTGCAGATTACCATGACCTGGATGACTGAGAATCTACACAGACATTAACATTGTAAACCATTATAACATTATGCAGATTCACTGTGCTTAAATATAGGCAAAAAAAACCTTGAATGGTTCAATTAAAATTGATCTTAAAAATGTAATGCAATGGATTACACTAAAAAGTTAAATACAACTGAACTGTACTTTGGCAGTGACTCGCATACCACTACAGGGAGTCTGCGACTCACGAGTGGTATTAGAGAAAACCAGGCACTGCTAATCACCTGTCCAATACAGTCCCAACAGTGAAGCATGGTGTTGTATTAGCTCAAAAGTACCCACTGTATATAGACAGGTGTGTGGCTTTCCTAATCAAGTCCAATCAGTATAATAAAACACAGCTGGACTCCAATGAAGGTGAAGAACCATCTCAAGGATGATCTGAAGAAATGGACAGCACCCAAGTTAAATGAGTGTCATAGAAAAGGGTCTGAATACTTATGGCTGTGTGATATTTCCGTTTTTCTTTCTTAATAAATCTGCCAAAATTTCAACAATTATTTTTTTTCTGTCAATATGGGGTGCTGTGTGTACATTGAGGGGAAAAAAAGAACTTTTTTTTAGCAAATGGCTGCAATATAACAAAGATTGAAAAATTTAAGGGGGTCTGAATAGTATGTGAAACGGGCTCCCAGTTCCCTTGTCGTAACTGTACTGCGTTCAATCGTATGCAGCACAATATGCTGGCCTTGGTCTTTTGATTTCCTCGCTGGAATGCAACGTGCAATGCAGTGACTTTGACCTCGCTAGTTTAGCTTCATGGAGCTGAAAATGGCAGTGTCGTATCTACCAATACATACCTTTCGGTGGTGGCTTTGGTCTCACAGGACTGGTCCGTCGTGGAGGTCACGCCTGCTCGTGGCCTGGCGGACTTGCGTTTCTCTCTTGTAGTTATTTGGGATTCTTGTGGGTTTTGCGTTTGCAGCATTTTTCCTTTGCTGTTGTTTTTTATGATTACAAAAATTTTAGCTTTCAGCATTTTTATTTTGCGGTTGTTTTCTGTGATTGCAGCATTTTTATTTTGCTTTTTTTATGATTGCAACATTTTTTTCTTGCAGCATTTTTCTTTTGCAGTAGTTTTATGTGCTTGTGTGTTTTTCATCTTGCGTCATTCCTGCTATGGCGCATGAGGCCGTTTGTAGTGCTTTTGCCCCCGTCAGCCAATGTACTATTCTCCTTGAATAGCAGGGGTCCACTGTGCCACACATGGAGAATCACTTATTTTCTGGAGAACAACTGCATTCAGCATACCGGACCGACTATTGTATGTCCAAAAAACATACAATAGTCCAAAAAAGTATGTCCAAAAAACAAGGAATTTGTCTCCGGTAATTGGAGCCGCTCTAGTACGACGACAGAGTCAATTGACAGAGAACACTTTTGAGACATAAAGACATTGACAAAAAAAAAACAGTCACTGAGCAATAAAGGGTTGCTAGTTATCTGGTAATCAGAATCAGAATCATCTTTATTTGCCAAGTATGTCCAAAACACACAAGGAATTTGTCTCCGGTAGTTGGAGCTGCTCTAGTACAACAGAGAGTCAATTTACAGAACACTTTGGAGACAAAGACATTGACAAAAAACAATTGTGCAAAAAGATGCAGAGTCCTCTAGCACTTAGAGCAGTTCGAATTACTAATATTACAATAGTCCGGTGCAATGACCATTGTGCAAAGGGCGCCGAGACTTCAAGCGAGTAGTGCGATAATTTGGGACAATGTTGATTGTGCAAATGTTGCAGATACTCCTCAGTCAGTGTGCAAATGGAGCAGATGCTACTCTGGCATGATATGCAAGTATTGGTCAACAACAAATATGCAAATAGTGCAGCGTGGCGAGATTACTACAGTGAGTGCATGAGTAATACATAATTGGCCCGACAGAAATGTGACAACAAACTCAAGACAAAAAAATTGCCAGCATGTTGCAATGGAATTGTAGGTTAGGTGTTTAAGAAGTTGATCACAAGAGGGAAGACGCTGTTGGAATGTCTGCTATTTCTAGTTTGCATTGATCGGTAGCGCCTACCTGAGGGAAGGAGCTGGAAGAGCTGGTGACCGGGATGTGGAGGCTCTGAGAGGATTTTGCACACTCCTGTCTTAGTTCTGGCAGCGTGCAAGTCCTCAAGGGTGGGTAGGGGGCTACCGCCAATCCTTTCAGCAGTTTTGATTGTCCGTTGCAGTCGGAGTTTGTCCTTTTTTATAGCAGCACCAGACTGTGATGGAAGAACACAGGACTGATTCGATGACCGCTGTGTAGAACTGCCTCAGCAGCTCCTGTGGCAGGCCATGCTTTCTCAGAAGCCGCAGGAAGTCCAAGTCCTGTAGGCACAATAGGTGGCTTTTGGGAGCTATACAGTGGGGCAAAAAAGATTTAGTCAGCCACCAATTGTGCAAGTTCTCCCACTAAAAATGACAGGTCTTTAATTTTTATCATAGGTATACCTCACCTATGAGAGACAAAATGAGAAAAAAAAATCCAGAAAATTACATTGATTTTTAAAGAATTTATTAGCAAATTATGGTGGAAAATAAGTGTTTGGTCACCGACAACCAAGCAAGATTTCTGGCTCTCACAGACCTGTAACTTCTTCAAGAGGCTCCTCTGTCCTCCACTCGTTACCTGTATTAATAGCACCTGTTTGAAGTCGTTATCAGTATAAAAGACACCTGTGCACAACCTCAAACAGTCACAGTCCAAACTACACTATGGCCAAGACCAAAGAGCTGTTAAAGGACACCAGAAACAAAATTGTAGACCTGCATCAGGCTGGGAAGACTGAATCTGCAATAGGTAAGCAGCTTGGTGTGACGAAATCAACTGTGGGAGCAATTATTAGAAAATGGAAGACATACAAGACCACTGATAATCTCCCTCGATCTGGGGCTCCACGCAAGGTCTCACCCCGTGTGGTCAAAACGATCACAAGAATGGTGAAGAAAAATCCCAGAACCACAAGGGGGGGCCTAGTGAATGACCTGCAGGGAGCTGGGACCAACGTAACAAAGGCTACCATCAGTAACACACTACACCGCCAGGGACTCAAATCCTACAGTGCCAGACGTGTCCCCCTGCTTAAGCCAGAACCTGTCTAGGTCCATCTGAAGTTTGCTAGAGAGCATTTGGATGATCAAGAAGACGATTGGGAGAACGTCATATGGTCAGATAAAAACAAAATAGAACTTTTTGGTAAAAACTCAACTTATTGTGTTTGGAGGAAGAAGAATGCTGAGTTGCATCCAAAGAACACCATACGTACTGTGAAGCATGGGGGTGGAAACATCATGCTTTGGGGCTGTTTTTCTGCAAAGGGACCAGGACGACTGATCTGTGGAAAGGAAAGAATGAATGGGCCCATGTGTCATGAGATTTTGAGTGAAAACCTCCTTCCATCAGCAAGGGCATTGAAGATGAAATGTGGCTGGGTCTTTCAGCATGACAATGATCCCAAACACACCGCCCGGGCAACGAAGGAGTAGAAGCTTGTAAGAAGCATTTCAAGGTCCTGTAGTGGCCTAGCCAGTCTCCAGATGTCAACCCCATAGAAGATCTTTGGAGGGAGTTGAAAGTCTGTGTTACCCAGCGACAGCCCCCAAATATCACTGCTCTAGAGGAGATCTGCATGGAGGAATGGGCCAAAATACCAGCAACTGTGTGTGAAAACCTTGTGAAGACTTAACAGAAAATGTTTGACCTCTGTCATTGCCAATAAAGGGTATACAGTGGGTACAGGAAGTATTCAGACCCCCTTAAATTTGTCACTCTTTGTTATATTGGAGCCATTTGCTAAAATCATTTAAGTTCATTTTTTTTCTCAACGTACACACAGCACCCCATATTGACAGAAAAAAATTTAATCGTTGAAGTTTTTGCAGATTTATTAAAAAAGAAAAACTCAAATATCACACAGCCATAAGTATTCAGACCCTTTGCTCAGTATTTAGTAGAAGCACCTTTTTAAGCTAATACGGCCATGAGTCTTTTTGGGAATGATGCAACAAGTTTTTCATATCTGGATTTGGGGATCCTCTCCAGTTCTGTCAGGTTGGATGGTGAACCTTGGTGGACAGCCATTTTTGGGTCTCTCCAGAGATGCTCAAAGTCAGGGCTCAGGCTGGGCCATTCAAGAACAGTCACGGAGTTGGTCTGAAGCCACTCCTTCGTTATTTTCGCTGTGCGCTTAGGGTCATTGTCTTGTTGGAAGATGAACCTTCGGCACAGTCTGAGGTCCTGAGCACTCTAGAGAAGGTTTCGTCCAGGATATCCCTGTACTTGGCCGCATTCATCTTTCCTTCGATTGCAACAAGTCGTCCTGTCCCTGCAGCTGTAAAACACCCCCACAGCATGATGCTGCCACCACCATGATTCACTGTTGACTGTATTGGACAGGTGATGAGCGGTGCCTGGTTTTCTCCACACATACCGCTTAGAATTAAGGCCAAAAAGCTCTATCTTGGTCTCATCAGACCAGAGAATCTTATTTCTCACCATCTTTGAGTCCTTCGGGTGTTTTTTTTTTTTTTAGGAAACTCCATGTGGGCTTTCATGTGTCTTGCACTGAGGAGAGGCTTCTGTCGGGCCACTCTGCCATAAAGCCCTGACTGGTGGAGGGCTGCAGTGATGGTTGACTTTCTAGAACATTCTCCCATCTCCCAACTGCATCTCTAGAGCTCAGCCACAGTGCTCTTTGGGTTCATCTTTACCTCTTTTCCCCGATTGCTCAGTTTGGCTGAACGGCCAGCTCTAGGAAGGTTTCTGGTCATCCCAAATGTCTATTTAAGGATTATGAAGCCCACTGTGCTCTTAGGTACCTTAAACGCAGCAGTGATTTGGCCAGATCTGTGCCTTGCCCCAATTCTGTCTCTGAGCTTTTCAGGCAGTTCCTTTGACCTCATGATTCTCATTTGCTCTGACATGCACTGTGCGCTGTAAGGTCTTATATAGACAGGTGTGTGGCTTTCCTAATCTAGTCCAATCAGTATAATCAAACACAGCTGGACTCCAATGAAGGTGTAGAACCATCTCAAGGATGATCAGAAGAAATGCAGCTCTGGCTTGACCGAGTTAAATATGAATGTCATAGCAAAGGGTCTGAATACTTACGGCTGTGTGATATTTCAGTTTTTCTTTAATAAATCTGCAAAAATTTCAACAATTTGTTTTTTTTCTGTCAATATGGGGTGCTGTGTGTACATTAATGGGGCGAAAGTGAACTTAAATGATTTTAGCAAATGGCTGCAACAAAACAAAACGTGAAAAATTTAAGGGGGTCTGAATACTTTCCGTACCCACTGTATTGACCAAATGCTTATCTTCCACCATTATTTGCTAATAAATTCTTTCAAAATCAGACTGTGATTTTCTGCATTTTTTTTTTCTTTCTCATTTTGTCTTTCATAGGTGAGGTATACCTATGATGAAAATTACAGGCCTCCCTCATCTTTTTAAGTGGGAGAACTTGCACAAATGGTGGCTGACTAAATAGTTTTTTGCCTCACTGGAAATAACCTTTCTGAGTGCACGTCACGGGAGATAATGGCAAATATCTCCCACGTATTGTGTACCGTATTTTTCGGACTATAAAGCACACTGGATTATAAAGGCACACTATCAATGAATGTGTATATTTTCAAACATCAGGCGCACCAGATTATAAGCCGCATTAAGCGAACCAAAACAGTCAGATAAGTCACTTATACACACACCATAATATTATGTTGAAGCACAGTCAGTATTACTCCACGAGGCTCCTCACTACAGTAGCTGTAATGCTCCAACAATCTGGCTTCGTAGTTTACCAAAGTCATACTAAAACATTTTTACAGATTTTTTGAGCACCGTGTATAAACAATAATACATCTAATAATTCTGTAGAAAGCTGGTGTTGAAGACTGCACTGGGTGTCTGCTTCATTGTTTTTTTTCTTCTAATTCAGGGCACAACTCCTCCTGGATCAGTATCGCAAAAAGTCCAAACTTTACCGGAGCAAGGTGCTTCTCATCCCTCTGGGGGATGACTTCCGTTACGACAAGCCCTTGGAGTGGGACCAGCAGTATATCAACTATCAGAAGCTCTTCGATTACATGAATTCCCACCCTGAGATGCATGTCAAGGTGAGAAAGTAGTTTGGTAACTGTCAAGTATTTGAATGTACAGTAAAAACGTTTAGATCGTAATGAATAATTATAACAGTAATCAGTATTTAAGCTTGCTGAGGAACCAGAAGATGTCATAGCTCAGTGTTTAGTTCAGAGCCCAGAAAGTCTTACACATTTTTCTTTTTGTGCTGTTCAGCGTTTTGTTTAAGTAAGGTATTTTCTTTGGTTTGACTTTTTCACGCATCTCTGCCTACTCCTTTAGGCTCAGTTTGGAACTCTAACAGACTACTTCAATGCGCTGTATAAGTCCTATGGAGTGGCCCAAGGATCCCGACCTGCAGACTTTCCTGTGCTCAGTGGGGATTTCTTTGCCTATGCGGACCGCGAAGACCACTACTGGACTGGTTACTTTACATCCCGGCCCTTTTATAAGAGCTTGGATCGTGTCATCGAGTCACACCTTAGGTTGGGCAGCTTCATTTGCACATCACATCACCTCACTCTCACCTACAACCTGTGCTTTGCGTGTGTTAGCTGTCCAACAAGAAAAAAAATTCTTTGCATGCACTGCAGACAAACTTTACGTGTGCCACACACATCGTTCCTATCTTACATAGACAGACATAGATTAGATGGTATGACCCTGGAATGTTTCCTATTTTGTCAGTTTTGTGTTCTGTTCTTTGGCAAGGAAATAAATCTAGCCCTCAGTAGACAAAGGTGGGTAGAGTACCTTTTCTTCTTAACATAAATACTCAAGAAAAAGTATGATGCATTAAAACTGCTCTGACAAGTACAATTTGTCCAAATGCTACTTGAGTAACTGTATCGGAGTAAATGTAGTGTGTTCCTACCCATGTCATTAGACCACCGACTCAGGAACTGCACAAATTTAAAACAACCAGTGCGTCAGCTACTGTAAACCTTCCTATATATGTACCTGTTCTTTTCATGAATATTCATAAATTGTTCACCCAAAATTAAGGACAATGTTAGGATATTTCCAAGAAAAAAAAAAAAAAAAAATCGGTTATCTTTTCACTTCACTGATGCACAAAAATGCCCATCACTTAAATAGTTTTTGTATAATCCCTTTTTTACAAGCCTTGCTGCACCTATCCTTTGCAGGTTTAAAAGGTACAAAGGTAGTCCTGATAAGAAAATGTGGTTTGGAACATCAGTGTGTATGGTTTAAATGTGATGGGCCAGTTAAAGAAATGTGAATTCTCAGTTTAACAAAAGTGTAATATTATCCTTTTGGTTATAGAGTATAGGAGAACAAACCTCTGTTTCTTATTATTGCAATGTTATTCATCTTTCAGGGGAGCTGAGATCCTTTACAGCTTGGCAGTTGCCAATGCCCGAAACATGGGCATGGAAGGACGCTATCCAGTCTCAGATTACGCCCTGCTCGTTGACGCCAGGCGCTCTGTGGGCCTTTTCCAGCATCACGATGGCATCACTGGCACTGCGAAGGAGAATGTTGTCGTTGACTATGGCACCAGGTAGGAAATGACAGTGGCCTTGATAGCTAAATTAGATGAGTAGATAAGATTAGATGCGATAGACAAGTTTCCCCAGGTGGGCATTGCAAAAGAGAATCTGTTCTCAATTGCGTTGCCTGGATAAATAAAGGTTAAATAGATAAATAAAAAAACAAGTTATTGTATGAAATAATCATTTAATTCTCCATCTTTGTGGCAGCTACTTGCCAGTTTGATACCGGAGGGCAAAATAGCAAAATAACATGCCATCTGCTGTTGACTGCTTGGTGTGAGCCATTGTCTCCTCCCCTCCATAGATTATTGCGCTCACTCATTGGCCTGAAGCGAGTGATCATCAACGCTGCTCATTTCCTGGTGATGAAGAACAAAGAGTTTTATCGCTTCTACCAGACCGAGCCTTTCCTGGAGACGGTAAGAAGAAAGATGTAGGGTTTTGCCGGCAGGGCAATAACCCATTTCTAATTACATTTTATTGACTTGGTGTTTAGCACTACAGTGACACACAGGTTAGTACTGCTGCCTCATAGTAAGAATGGTTCAAATCTGGGCTGAGGCCTTGTGTGTGGTGTTTTCTTCTCTCTATGCTTGTGTGGGTATTCTCTTGGTTTGTTCTCCTAGTCCTGCTTGTGTGGGTATTCTCTTGGTTTGTTCTCCTAGTCAAAAATCATTTAGATTAGGTCAATTGAAGATGCTAAATTGCCCTTTTGTTAATGAGAGTGTAAATGGTCTGCTCTGTAATTTATTGTCCACCTCAGCTTGGATAAACTCCAGCTGTGAGCCTGAACAAGATGAGAAAATGGGTTGATGGATTTTTTTGTTCCTGTGTGTTTCATTGTGTAGGATGACAGGCGTGCTACTCAGGATTCTCTACCTCAGCGCACTTTAATCGAGCTGGATCCAGCAGGGCCAAGGTAGGACCTACATAATTTTTATCATCACGCCATCTTTCCTTAGCTCCTTCAACCCAAGAGACTGATTACTTTTTTTCCTTGCTGCTGTCAGGTACTTGGTCCTGTTCAACCCGGTTGAGCAGGAGCGGCTGTGTGCTGTGACTGTGTTGGTCAACACCGTCAAGGTGAGGGTGCTCACTGAAGATGGACAGACTCTCCCTGTGCAGCTGAGCGCTCAGTGGAGCTCGGCAAGTCAAATGAGCGCAGAAGTGTTTGAGGTGAGAGATGACTTTGCATAAATCTTATTTATTGTACTCCTATGCTCGGCCTAGTTTTTTGTTAGCTCTGCAGAATGAAATGTCTTAACAGCACTGCTTCATTATCAAACGTGTTTTGTCAGAACTTAGTATCTACTAGTATCAGTACCAGCTTCTATTTTAAGCAGCACAGATCATCAAACAAATGTAAATATCAGACTAATATAAACGAAGTGAACTTAAAATGCTGTTTTAAAATGCTGTTTTAAAATTATTTCATTTATTGATTGAATGTGACAGTGGTGTTCTGCCTCATCTGACTGCGAGTTGCACGCCGTTGTTTCTGCCATGCTTCACGTAAATGAGTCACTTTGAAAACTGTGGGTGGATCTCATGTCTCTTAATTGGAACATTCCTCTCTCCTCTGTTTTGACCTCGACCTCGATATTGTGGATCGAGCATCGAATAGGATCCACAGATGAGCTAAAATCAAAGAACAAGTGAATGTTCCCTTTGTGGAAGTCTTTGAGCTGCTCAGCCAGCTTGATCGTAAACAGAGCAGGACTTAAAATTACATATTATTTTCGTTTAAAATATACATTTTTCTGTTTTATTTTAGGCAGTATTTGATTCTGAAATTATTTAATTATACTGGCTCATTGTTACTACGCAATAAAACTGTAATAATTAGGATGTAATTTTGTCAAATCCATTTGGCCACATCAGGAAATTGAAAAGGTTTTCTGTGTTTTGCATGAGCAACATATCACCATTATATATATATATATATATATATATATATATATATATTTAGTTCCTACAAATGAGCTGAGTGTGGTGGGCGGGCTGGCTGTGACAGGATGGTGACACCCACTCACGATCAGAGTTCTGAAAAGTGCGCCTTGATCATATTTGACTTCAATCCAATTCCACTTGAAAAATGAAGCGTGTTGTGGTTGTAATCAGACACAGAGACGACTGATTTATGACGCCTGTCAATGATGGGATGTCATCTTTAATTGCCAATCTGATTTCTCCATACATTTGTCCCACATCCGCGCTCCTCTGTTGTTCTCCTCATAAACATATATATATATATATATACGTCTGTTTCTCCTCGTCTCCGCAGTGGGATCTGTGGTGGGAGGCGCTAACATTTAACATGTAAACAAAGGAGGGAGGAACAACCCATCCATCCATTGTCTTCCGCTTAGCCGAGGTCGGGTCGCGGGGGCAGTAGCTTCAGCAGGGAAGCCCAGACTTCCTGCTCCACAGCCACTTCCTTCAGCTCTTCTGAGGGGATCCAGAGGTGTTCCTAGGCAAGCCGAGAGACGTAGTCTCTCCAGCGTGTCCTGGGGCGTTCCCGGGATCTCCTCCCGGTGGGACGTGCCCGGAACAACTCACCAGGGAGGCGTCCGGGAGGCATCCTAAACAGATGCCCGAGCCACCTCATCTGTCTCCTCTCAATGCGGAGGAGCAGCAGCTCTACTCTGAGCCCTTTCCAGATGACCGAGCTTCTCACCTCTCTCTCTAAGGGACCCACAGCTCGTGACCATAGGTGAGGGTAGGAACGTAGATTGACCGGTAAATAGAGAGCTTTGCCTTTCGGCTTAGCTCCTTCTTCACCACAACGGACCGATACAAAGTCAGACTTTGTGGTCGTGTCATCGGACTTGCGGCAGCATGTCTTGGACACTTGGGTGAAGAGAAGGGCGGCGCTGTCAACTGATCACCACGTGGTGGTGAGTTGGCTCCGATGGTGGGGGAAGATGCCGGTCCGACCTGGTAGGCCCAAACGTATTGTGAGGGTCTGACTGTTATTTGTGCCTATGCACCAAACAGCAATTCAGAGTACCCACCCTACTTGGAGTCCTTGGAGAGCGCTCCCGCTGGGGGCCTTCAATGCTCACGTGGGCAATGACAGTGAGACCTGGAAGGGGATGATTGGGAGGAACGCCACCCCCCCCGATCAGAACCCGAGTGGTGTTCTGTTATTAGACTTCTGTGCCTCACCATGGATTGTCTATAACGAACACCATGTTCAAGCATAAGGATGTCCACACGTGCACTTGGCACCAGGACACCCTCGGAACAATGAGGTTGCAAATAAAGAAATTAGATTTGGCCATTGGCGCTGGTTCCCCCCATAGCTAGCGGCAATTGGAGATAGTCTTAGCTAACTGTTTTTGTTGTTAATGTTGCTGTTTGTGTTTCCTTGTAGTGTAATAGTTGGATGTGTTTTTTACTTTTGTGCATCATTTTGTTGTACCCTAGTGTTTTGTGTGGTGAACCCCCCCTGTTCGTTGACCACTTGTGAATAGTTAACTCATTCACTGCCAGCCTTCCCAGTTAACATGGATATTTGACTTCTAAATCTGTCAATGGCAGTGAATGTGTTAATTGTGAGTCTGCTACTGGCTGTGGGTTGCGCAAAACCTGAACCAATTCCCAAAATTAGTGAGTGCAATGTAACTCAGTAAAAGTGGCGATCCTTTTTAAATAAAATTGCTTGAGTATGAGTTAAAAGTACACTGCATTGAAACTACTCTGACAAGTGCAATTTTTCCATTATGTTATAAGTTAATGAAGTAAATGAAGCATGTTACTACCCACCTCTGAATATAAGAATACTCTATACTGTACTGTGTAAATACAGTGGGTAGGGGAAGTATTCAGACCCCCTTAAATTTTTCACTGTTTTATTGTAGCCATTTGCTAAAATCATTTAAGTTCATTTTTTCCTCAATGTATACACAGCATCCCATATCGACAAAAAAAGAATTGTTGAAAGCTTTATTAAAAAAGAAAAACTAAAATATCACACAGCCAGTATTCAGTAGTAAGTATTCAGACCCTTTGCTGTGACACTCATATATTTAACTCGGCTGCTGTCCATTTCTTCTGATGATCCTTGAGATGGTTCTACACCTTTATTGGAGTCCAGCTGTGTTTGATTATACTGATTGGACTTGATTAGGAAAGCCACACACCTGTCTATATAAGACCTTACAGCTCACAGTCCATGTTAGAGCAAATGAGAATCATGAGGTTAAAGGAACTGCCTGAAGAGCTCAGAGAGAGAATTGTGGCAAGGCACAGATCTGGCCAAGGTTACAAAAAAATATTCTGCTGCACTCAAGGTTCCTAAGAGCACAGTGGCCTCCATAATCCTGAAATGGAAGATGTTTGGGACTATCAGAACCCTTCCTAGAGCTGGCTATCTGGCCAAACTGAGCAATCGGGGGGAAGAGCCTTGGTGAGAGCGGTAAAGAACCACCCAAAGATCACTGTGGCTGACCTCCAGAGATCCAGTCGGGAGATGGGAGAAAGTTTTAGAAAGTCAACCATTACTGCAGCCCTCCACCAGTAGGGGCTTTATGGCAGAGTGGCCAGACGAAAGCCTCTCCTCAGTGCAAGACACATGAAAGCCCGCATGGAGTTTGCTACAAAACATCTGAAGGACTCCAAGATTCTCTGTTCTGATAGAACTTTTTGGCCTTAATTCTAAGGGGTATGTTTGAAGAAAACCAGGCACTGCTCATCACCTGTCCAAGACAGTCCCAACAGTGAAGCATAGTGGTGGCAGCCTCATGCTGTGGGGGTGTTATTCAGCTGCAGGGACAGGGCGACTGGGTGCAATCGAAGGAAAGATGACTGCGGCCAAGTACAGGGATATCCTGGATCAGGGGTGCCCAATACGTCTATCGCGATCTACCAGTCGATCGCAAAGGTAGTGTGGGTAGATCGGGTCATGCAGATGTACACAGACAGGCAAGAGCATGCGCACACAACGGCGCCTTCCTTGCAAGCTAGTGACTTATCGTTTAATTTAGAAACTAAACTTAAGGGGTAAAAATGTGTGAGGGCGCTGGACCAGTAAAAAGATGAAAACGTACCACTTCCATACGGAATGGGAGGAGGACTATTTTTTTACGATGTCATTTTCAAAGTGCGTTTGCCTCATCTGCCTGTCCAACATCGTTATTCCGAAAAAAGGAAACGTGGAGTGGCATTTTCGGACTGTGCATAAAAACTATGCCATTGACTTCCCACTGAAAAGCAAGCTGAGAAGGAGAAAGGTAAAGGAATTAAAATCCCAATTGTCCGGGCAGCAATCATTTTTCATGCAGCGAACTTCGAAAGCAAAGGCAGCCACCGAAGCTTCATTCCGGGTGACCCACTTAATCGTTAAGAACAAGACATCCTTCCAAGATGGAGAGATGGTGAAAGAGGCATTCGTTAAAGCAGCGGACCCGTTGTTCCAAGACTTTATAAACAAAGCGGAAACACTTTCCTTGATCAGAGCTCTCCAACTATCAAGAATGACAGTCACACAGCGCTGTGAAACCATAGCTGAGGATCTGACCCAGCAACTGGAAGGCTATTGCAACCTTTGAGTGCTTCTCACTGCAGCTGGACGAGTCTACGGACGTGAGTGACACAGCGCAGTTGTGCATTTTTATTCGGATGGTGTTTTCTGATATGACCACAAAAGATGAGTTGTTAGCGGTCCTAACCATGAAAGAACACACTCGAGGACATATTGTAGTCTTTTAAAAAAATTATTGAGAAAACTCAGCTCCCAGTGTTCAAATTGGTGTCCATCACCACGGATGGAGCACCTGCGATGGTTGGCCACTTGAATGGATTTATTGCCAAGTGCAGGGAGGACGACGCTTTTCCGGACTTCCTTGATTACCACTGCATAATACACCAACAAGCACTATGCGTGAAAATGCTCAACATGAAGGAAATAATGGATTTAGCAACAAAGATCGCCTGTTCTATTCGTGCCAGATCTCTTTTCCGTGCGCATGTGGATAACACTGACAGTGACTACTTTGAGTTACTGTTGCACACTGATGTCAGATGGCTCAGTCGAGGGAAATTCCTGCAAAGATTTCGAGACCTCTGTCCGGAGATTAAGGTTTTTCTCAGTGAAGCTAAACATGCACAATATAGCCAATTAAATGACGACCAGTGGCTGCTGGACTTGGCATTTTTAACTGATCTCACCAACATGCTGAATGAACTGAATCTAGAGCTGCAAGGAAAGTGATCAATATGATAAGCTCAATTAATGCTTTGAAACAAAAAAATGTGACATTTCTCCTCAAAACTCCTGCGCCATGATTTGTCAAACTTCAAAAACCTTGTCGGAGTTGGAGATGCAAGGGAAATCCTGTGCAGCTTGACAGTGTACGCTACATAGAACAGATTGATAATTGTCTGGCAGAATTTGACAAAACGATTTCAAGACTGCATTACTTGAGCCAATCGCTACGTTCATGTGCTACCCTTTTCAGGAAGATGCTGAGGTTGTTTCACTCTCATCAAAAATGGTAACACTCCTTCCATTTTCAACACCGCTTATCCTGGTTAGGGTCGTGAGGCACTGCAGCCTATCCCAGCTGACCTCGGGCGAAAGGCGGACTACACCCTGAACTGGTCGCCAGTCAGTTGCAGGGCACATATAGACACGGACAACCATCCGCACTCATTCACGCTGTCACTGAGTGGCAACTGAACCCACGCTGCCTGCACCAAAGTCAGGCGAGTGTACCACTACACTTGCAGTGACGCAACACTCTTTAACCTAAATTCTACTGTAGTAGAGGAGGAGATTTTGACATTACAAGCCAATATTGAGCTGAAGTCCAAAGCTCATGGACAGTTCTAGTGCTTACTCACAGAGGAGAAGTACCCCAACATGAGGAAATGTGCAACCTGTTTGACTGCATTATTCGGCTCAACTTATTTATGTGAGTCAGCCTTTTCTCACATGAAGATCATCAAGTCCAAGTACCGTTCCACCATGACTGATGATCATTTGGAAGTTTGCTTGAGGCCAGCTGTCAGCAGCGACTGTCCGGATTATGCATCTCTGGCTGATTCCATTCAGTGCAAGTCATCAGAGTAAGGTAAGGACAAATAAATTTGTGTTCAGCAACATGGGTTCACACAGTTATGTAAGGTACACAACCATCCTTGGTTCATATAAAGAATTCTCAATATATTTATACATAAATGTATGTTTTGCAATTTTATCGTTAGTAGATCATTTTGACTTGGTCATTTTGTAGGTAGCTCGCATGTTGAAAAAGTGTGGACACCCCTGTCCCGGATGAAAACCTTCTCCAGAGTGCTCAGGACCTCAGACTGGGCAGAAGGTTCACCTTCCAACAAGACAATGATCCTAAGCACACAGCTAAAATACCAAAGGAGTAGCTTCAGAACAACTCTGTGACTGTTCTTGAATGGCCTAGCCAGAGCCCTGACTTAAACCCAATTGAACATCTCTGGAGATGACGTAAACCCAATTGAACATCTCTGGAGAGACCTGACAGAACTGACAGAACTGGAGATGATCTGCAAGGAGGAATGGCAGAGGATCCCCAAATCCAGGTGTGAAAAACTTTGCATCATTCCCAAAAGACTCTTGGCTGTATTAGCTCAAAAGGGTGCTTCTACTAAATACTGAGCAAAGGGTCTGAATACTTATGGCTGTGTGATATTTAAGTTTTTCTTTTTTAATAAATCTGCAAAAAATTCAACAATTCCGTATTTTTTTCTGTCAATATGGGGTGCTGTATGTACATTAATGAGGAAAAAAATTTACTTAAATGATTTTAGCAAATGGCTGCAATATAACAGTGAGAAATGTAAGGGGGTCTGAATACTTTCCGTACCCACTGTATGTAATCACACAGACATTGGTCTTAATTATATTAAAATAAATAAATAAAATACTCATGTTAAGAATCTGCTTGTTCTGTGTCTAAACAAGAGGTCACTAACTGACAGACCGCGGTGTGGGTCCGGACCCAGAATCAGTCCCATACGGACCAACACCATAACCTCAAAAATGTTTTATCATACAAAACATACGGGGTCCTATTTTAAGTCACACAGATCATCAGACAAATGTAAATCTAATCTCCTGCCAGACGTTCCCAGCAGACCCTCACAATACGTTTGGGCCTGCCACATCGGACCGGCATCTTCCCCCACCATCGGAGCAAATTCACCACCAGGTGGTGATCAGTTGACAGCCCCATACCATCACAGATGCTGGCTTTTGAACTTTGCGTCCATAACAGTCCGGATGGTTCTATTCCTCTTTGGCCCGGAGGACACTACGTCCGCAATTTCCAAAAACAACTTGAAATGTGGCTCGTCAGACCACAGAACACTTTTCCACTTTGCATCAGTCTATCTTAGATGAGCTCGGGCCCAGAGAAGCCGGCGGCGTTTCTGGGTGTTGTTGATAAATGGCTTTTGCTTTGCGTAGTAGAGTTTTAAGTTGCACTTATGGATGTAGCGCTGAACTGTATTTACTGACATTGGTTTTTTGAAGTGTTCCTGAGCCTATGTGGTGATATCCTTTACACATTGATGTCGGTTTTTGATGCAGTGCCGCCTGAGGGATCGAAGATCAATGACATTCACTGTTGGTTTTCGGCCTTGGCACTTACATGCAGTGATTTCTCCAGATTCTCTGAACCTTTTGATATTATGGACCGTAGATGATGAAATTCCTTGCAATTATACGTTGAGGAACATTGTCCTTAAACTGTTGGACTATTTTCTCATGCACTTGTTCACAAAGAGGAGAACCTCGCCCCATCTTTGCTTCTGAATGACTGAGCGATTCAGGGAAGTTTCTTTTTATACCCAATCATGGCACCCACCTGTACCCAATTAGCCTGTTCACCTGTTGGATGTTCCAAACAGGTGTTTGATGAGCATTCCTCAACTTTCTCAGTCTTTATTGCCACCTGTCCCACCTTTTTTGGAATGTGTTGCAGCCATAAAATTCTAAGTTAATGAGTTGCTAAAAACAAAGTTTATCAGTTTGAACATTAAATATCATGTATTTGTAGTGTGTTCAATTAAATATAGGTTGAACATGATTTGCAAATCATTGTATTCTGATTTTAACACAACGTCCCAACCTCATTGGAATTGGGGTTGTATGTAGGCAGTTTACAGAAAAATGCATCCGCACTATTGAGCGAAAGTTCATCATGCAACAAGACAATGACCCAACATACACTGCCAACACAACAAATGACTTCATCAGGGGGAAACGGTGGAAGGTCTTAGACTGGCCAAGTCAGTCACCGGTCATTAACCAAATAGAGCAAGAAACCCCCAGAAACAAACAGAGGCTGCAATCAAGGCCTGGAAAAACATTTCAAATGAAGAATGCAACAGTCTGGTGAAGTCAATGGCTCGGCGTCTTGATGCAGTTATTGCAAGTAAGGGTTATGCCACCAAATATTAAATGATATTCACTTTTAAGTTAAGTTAATCATGTCTGTTCCAATACTTCTGCTCACTTGAAAAGTGGGTTGCTTCAAACAAAAGGTGATCTGTCCTGAGTTGTTTAACACATCTAGATGTAAATATCATGAAATGAAAGCTGGAATTGTGAACTTTTGTCTCATATTCATCTTTTGATCTGAAACCCAAATGTCTTCAGTATACAACAAAAACTAAGGAATTGACCTAGCTGTTCCAATACTTTTGGAGGGGACTATCAATATTATAAATATATATTATATATATATATATATAATATATATTATATATATATATATAATATATATTATATATATATATATAATATATATATATATAATATATATTATATATATATAATATATATATATATATATATATATAATATATAATATATTATATATATAATATATATATATATATATAATATATTATATACACATATTTATATAACTATATATATATTTATTTTTATATAAATATATATATACACATATATTTATATACATATTATATATTTATATACATATATTTATATATATATATATTATATATATATATATATATTATTTATATATATATATATTGTGTGTGTGTGTGTGTTTTAATGTATATGCATGCGTATAGATATACAGTATGTCTGTGTATGTATGTATTGTATATAGATGGATGCATTGAATTTAGCATGTTCAGTAAATTCAAGTTGAAGAATTTCAAGGTTGCCCATGCATCCTTCCATTTTTCTGTATGCAGCCCTCAAGAGGAAAACGTTTGGACACCCCAGTCCTACAATTAATATTACTGTCTGTCTAGTTAAGTAACACAATTCGGGCATTTTTATTTTTTATTTATTTTTTTTTAAAACACATCTGTGCTTACAGTGCAGATTATTTTGGTAGCCTAATAGTATAAGTGCTAAACGCATGTGTAAACTGTCACAATATTTTTTTTCTTTTGTCGAGTGTCATGCAGGTCATATTAATCTAAAAATGTTGAATTGATGCAACTGGACTCTTTTTGTTGAATTTGTTCATTTTTTTGGGGCGTTTTCTAAAAACATTGAAAAATGACATGCAATCAAGCTATTTGGCTGACGATTTCCTTAGTCTGGCACATGTTAGAAAACAATCTGTTCTATTGTTCAGGGGGTCAAAGCTATTCCTCTGCTTTGCCACACTTTGAACACGTGGGTAAGTTGCCTGAGACTAAAGTGCATTCTTCAAAAATACAGTATTGACAGATGGAATGAAAATATTGTCCCTCAGTGTGCAATCTTTTTCTTTCTGCAAGATAGCACTTCAGTATTTTTTTTAAGCTTACAAAACATCCACAGAAGTTAATCTAGTCAGCAATGCATGTCATTCTCGCGGACTCTTTAGATGCATGCATTTAACCATATGAAAGGTCTATTTACAAATTGCGATTAATGTACCTGAGTAAGATCATCGCTCAGCAGCTTCAATTACAGCACATTGTTGTTAATGTGTAAATGCTTTGAATGTTTATTAAATGCCTTTGTCAAATCTCATTTTCCTCTGCTCTCAGTCTACAGCAATGGAAATGCAGCCAGGCCTGGGAAAGCTAATTAATTCTCTCATGTCCAATTTTTTCCCCCACAATCCTCGTCACAGGCTACATTCATGGTGCGTCTACCATCACTGGGTCTTGCCGTCTACCATCTGTATGACTCTCCGGACTCGCCCATGACGCTGCGCTCAGACACCCTTCTCCGGCTGCCGGGTAGCGCCCTCACTGCCCGCGCTTTGGACCCACTTCCTGTTCGGTCTCAGCAGGCTGACCCTCAGACATTCTACGTCAGCAGCCAGTTTCTAACACTGGGCTTCTCCGGCACCACCGGCCTGCTGGAGGTTTGAGTCAGAACTGTTAATTTTTTTTGTCCCATAATGCTCACTTTGTTCTCTCTCAACCTGCAGAGTATCAAACACAAAGATGATCCTCAGGAAAGGAAGGTCCAGATGCACTTTGTGATGTATGGAACTCGTCCTTCTAAGGACAAAAGTGGCGCTTATCTTTTCCTGCCCGATGGGAAAGCAACGGTACTCACTCACTTTTATGGTTCTAAACCCCACACTTCGTCTGTTGCCACTATTGATTTTGATTTTGTCTTCATTCTTGCTGCTTTCAGCCCTATGACCACAGAGAGCCACCAGTGGTGCGCGTCGTTGAGGGGCCTCTCTTCTCTGAAGTGGTGGCTTACTACCAACACTTTGAGCAGGCAATTCGCATCCACAATGTTCCAGGTAACAACTATTGTGGAATCTGTTCAAATTGCAAATGCAGCAGCTGTCATTTAAAAAAACCACAAGGGCCAACATGTCCCAATTAATAGTCGATTTATATCCCATAAAAATACACATTTGAACACTCCACTTTATGTTTCCAGGTGTGGATGGCCTATCTGTGGACATCACCAGCAAAGTGGACATCAGAGACCAGACCAACAAGGAGCTGGCCCTGCGAATGGTCACTGACATCCAGAGTAGAGATGTCTTCTACACAGACCTCAATGGCTTCCAGGTCAGTGTGTGATGCTTTGTTGAGTATTGATGCATATACTGTAAAAATCTCAAAATGTTGAAAATCCTGGCAACCACCTCCTTTCATAGATGCAGCTTCGTCGCCGCCACCAGAAGCTCCCCTTGCAAGCTAACTTCTACCCTATGACCAGCCAGGTGTACATCCAGGACAGCCATCATAGGCTGACACTGCACACGGCTCAGTCTTTGGGTGTCAGCAGCCCGGAGAGTGGTCTGCATCTCATTTTGTTTCGTTTTGTTGAATTCTGTCTCACTTAATTTTTAAGTTCTCACACTCCCAACGTCGTATGAGTCCTATAGGTTTGGATGTGCAGTGTTTATCTATAATGGTCTCCTCTAGGCCAGCTCGAAGTAATTTTGGACCGCCGACTGATGCAGGATGATAATCGTGGGCTGGGTCAAGGCCTCAAGGACAATAAGAGGACCGTCAACCACTTCCGACTGCTTCTGGAGAGGAGATCGACGGGCAATAAGGTCAGACAGCCGACAGCAAATAAGCAGTGAAATTTCCACCTAAAATAACTTGCGGCTAAACAGTATGAACAAAAGTATTAGGACAACATAATTGAAAAAAATTGGGAGTTGGTGAGCCTTTGCAGCTTATAATTTTTTGGGGAAATGTTTTTGTATGCTTTTATAGGTTTATTGTTGAGGTAAGTGAATTATAATAATTTTAAAAAGTAATGTGATTTAGGTTTTGCAATACTTTAGGGGAAATAAAATTTCAACTCTGCTATACAGTGGATACAAAAAGTCTATACACCTCTGTTCAAATGCCAGGGTTTTGTGATATGAAAAATAAATACCAAGATAAATAATTTCAGGTTTTTCCACCATTAATGGGAAATATAACCTGTAAAAAAACAACAGGAAAAAAAACCCCAAATCTTTTAGCGAGAGGAGGTAAAAAATAAACTGAAATAATGTAAATTGCAAAAGTGTGCACAGCCTCTCATAACTGGGCAAATAAGTGTGGTCAGAATTAACCAATCACATACAAACTCATGTTAAATGGGAGTCAACACGCACCTTTCCATTTAAAGTGCCTCTGATTAGCCCAAACTAAAGTTCTTACAGAACAAGCCATGGTCCATGGAAAGCTTCCACTGTATCAGAAGGATCTCGTTGTTCAAAGGTATCAGTAAGGAGAAGGGTACAAAAGAATTTCCCAGGCATTAAATATTTCAGGGACATCGTGAAAATATGGAACTACAATTACAATGAGACGAGATGAGTGGAAAACTGGTTCAAGAAGGCCGCCAAGAGGTCGACAGCAACGTTGAAAGAGCTGCAAAATGTAGTCTTAATTGTTAACAAGCAACAGTTAGCAGATAGTAAATAATTCTTCAAAGAGGAGGCTTGCACCTATTATACCACTCTCACCTATTATACCTTCTTCATCAATAGGGTTTAATATGACATTGGTCCACCTTTTGTGTGTACGTCTAAAGAAATACACTGATTGGCTGACTGGCCCGCGTGACCACAGCGATGAGGTGTGTGTGTTAGCGTCGCAACATGCTACGGCGTACTACACTTGTCAGAGCGTCACTTTACAATTGACTGGGTGAGATAGAGGGGCCTTGTTGTTCACCCCGGCCTCTGTCCCAGCAAATGCAGATCCACGGATCGGATCAGTTGCCGTGTACCTCCGCTTCGCGAAACCATCGTCCTGGTCCCGTGAGTCGGAACTTTGCGTTGCGTTTTATTTATTCTTACTTGGCTGTTTCTAAACCTGTGTTGCCTTTCAGAGTGTCCCTGCCTTTCTAACTTGAATTTTGGGACTTAAGCAAATAGATCACTGTTAGCAGGCAGTAATTTTTAATGCTAGTTAGAATAGCAACAATTTCTAATGTTATAAATATGACAAATTGTTAAATTAGTGAACAGGCAATTTCTCAATAGACAGTGTTGTTATTGTGAGCATGGTGTGATTTCTACGGCAATAAAAGTGTTTTGGAGGCTATCAGTCTTATAATGAGCAGCACAATGAGTGCATTGAAGGAGAAAAGTGTGACAAAAACTGTTTAATTCTACTCAATTCTATATAATTGTTAAGGCTGTAACGAGCTGTCACCCCCCCTCATATTGGCCGGTCTCGATCATATCAATATTTTTGTACTGTTTTTTTAATTTTTAAATAAATTGCACATCACATCAGGCTTCCGAATCATGAGGAAGACTGCTGACTTGACGTTTGTGCAGAACACCATCACCGACACCTCCATAAGGAGAAAAGGTCTAAAAAAGAAATCGCAAAAGAAGCTGGATGCTCACATGGTCTGCCTCTCACCCAGTCAAAGACACTATATTTTTAAATGGAACTTAAACCTTGAGGTCAGGACATCTTCCACACCAAACTCATCCAACTATGCCTTTATGGACATTGATTTGTGCACTAGGAGCAAAAAAGATTTCCCCAAACTGTTCCCACAAAGTTCTCTGTAAGATGGTTTCAGTCTGTGTGTCAAGACTTTTGTTCATGCATTGTACTTATACAAGCTGTGCTACTGCATTGTTCTTCCTCATGTGCTTCATGAACACGTAGTCGTCATCGTATTTTTTTGCTCCATTCACTTTTCAAGCCTTTTGTTTTTCATCTCTTCCCTTGTGTTGCCTTCAGCCTGTTGGCTTCTTTGTCAAATTCTCCTCCCTGTTTCACAATCTCCTCTCCAAAATGTTGAGTGACAGAGTTGAAGAGGTAATGTGATCATGGCAACAGCGGCGATGCTCGTACGCGTAGTGTCTGTAGCTCATTTTCCTTTTTCATAGCGCCTCATAGCCAAAAGTAAAAAATGGTATGGTACAATCGATAAAAAAATGAGAACGGAGGATGTAGATGTAGTTTTAGTGTGTAGTGCTCCAAAACTGTTCATGCTTCTATGGGATAAAGTTTCTTTGCCAGCCAAGATCCTCAGTTCAAGTAAAACATTACACATGCTGCTTAGAGCAGTGTAATATTGTACTGTACTTGGCATTTAGAAGTAGACTTCACCAAACCCACTGTGTATTGATATGTGTGTTTAAATGAAGCAGGCTAGAAGCATTTGTTAATCATCCTCCCTTATTTTCTGTTCCCTCCTCCAGATGATGGACAGCTCCACGACGAGCTTTCCCTCTGTGCTCAGTCATATGACCAACGGCTTCCTGAATCATGATGTTCTGGCACTGCCAGTCCTACCCAAAAGACGCGGCGTGCCTCCTCTGCAAACCTTTGCACCACTTAAGTCCGCGCTCCCCTGTGACTTCCACCTGTTAAACCTGCGCAGCATACAGAGCCAAGTAAAGTGACCAACTCGACTCTTTAACCCAAGGCTCAATTTACACTGAATGGTTTAAGCGTCACTTTTTTTTTTGGTTTTTGTCAAGTTGCACAATTCAGATATGCATGGAATCGGATACTGTCTCTTAGGATTTTAATTGTCTCCTCCAAATGTGGATAAAAATAAATTATTTATTGGATATACCAATCTAAGTGCAGTATACAGTGGGTACGGAAAGTTTTCAGACCCCCATAAATTTTTCACTCTTTGTTATATTGCAGCCATTTGTTAAAATCCTTTAAGTTCATTTTTGTTCCTCAATAATGTACAACCCCAATTCCAATGAAGATGGGATGTTGTTAAACATAAATAAAAACAATGATTTGCAAATCATGTTCAACCTATATTTAATTGAATACACTACAAAGACAAGATATTTAATGTTCAAACTGATATGTTCAACTTTATAGCAAATAATCAAAAACCATAAAATTCCAAGTTGATTTGCTAAAAACAATCATGAGGGGGGGCACGTCATATTTTTACAAGTTTAACTTGAGGCGAAATGACGACAAACCTTTTTAATCAGTCTCTTATCGGAAGGTGGCTACATTTTAGAAACTTTTGAGTTCTAGCCTTTCCAGAGGTTTCGTTCCGAACCCAATCACACAAAACAATAATGCAAGTGGTGAATTTTATAGAGAATAAAAAAAAAGTGGTTTCTACAGGATAAAACACAGACAAACACAAAACAAACAAGGTACAGACGAACATTGGCAAAGGAAGGGACTTGTGACGTGAGATGAGGTACAGACGAACATTGGCAAAGGAAGGGACTTGTGACGTGAGATGAGCAGAATCGGCGTGTAGTGAATGTGTAACCTAACCATGAACTAACGCTAACGCAATAGCAAAGTTATGCGCTGCATGCTTTGAACAGTAAAAATTTGTATTAAAAACAGTAGGCCTAAATATACACTGAACAAAAATATTAATGCAGCACTTTTGTTTTTGCTCCCATTTTTCGTGAGCTGGACTCAAAGATGTAAAACGTTTTCTACATACACAAAAGGCCATTTCCCTCAAATATTGTTCACAAATCTGTCTAAATCTGTGTTAGTGAGCGTTTCTCCTTTGTCGAGATAATCCATCCCACCTTATAGGTGTGGCATGCCAAGATGCTGATTAGACAGCCTGATTATTGCAAAGGTGTGCAGTAGGCTGGCCACAATAAAAGCCCACTCTGAAATGTGCAGTTTTGCTTTATTGTGGGGGTCTGGGGTTTCAGAAAACCAGTCAGTATCTGGTGTGAGCACCATTTGCCTCATGCAGTGCAACATATCTTTGCCAAGAGTTGATCAGGTTGTTGATTGTGGCCTATGGAATGTTGGTCCACTCCTCTTTAATGTGCGAAGTTGCTGGATATTGGCAAGAACTGGAACATGCTGTCGTATATGCTGATCTAGAGTATCCCAAACATGCTCAATGAGTGACATGTCTAGGGAATATGATGGCCATGCAAGAACTGGGACATTTTCAGCTTCCAGGAATTGTACAGATCCTTGCAACATGGGGCCGTGCATTATCATGCTGCAACATGAGGTGATGGTTATGGATAAATGGCACAACAATGGGCCCCAGGATCTCGTGACGGTATCTTGATTGCCCATAACATACGCCTGCTCATACCATAACCCCCCCGCCACCATGGGCCACTCGATCCACAACTTTGACATCAGCAAACCGCTCACCCACACGACGCCACCCACGCTGTCACTGAACAGTGAAAACCAGGATTCATCCGTGAAGAGAACACCTCTCCAACGTGCCAGACACCATCGAAGGTGAGCATTCGCCCACTCAAATCTGTTACGACGACGAATTGCAGTCAGGTCGAGACCCCCGATGTGCATGCAGCTGAGCATCCCTGAAACGGTTTCTGATAGTTTGTGTAGAAATTCTTTGGTTATACAAACCGACTGTTGCACCAGCTGTCCGGGTGGCTGATCTCAGACGATCTTGGAGGTGAACATGCTGGATGTGGAGGTCCTGGGCTGGTGTGGTTACAAGTGGTCTGCGGTTGTGAGGCCAGTTGGATGTAGTGCCAAATCTTTGGGAGATGGCTTATGGTAGAGAAATGAACATTCAATTCACGGGTAACAGCTCTGGTGGACATTCCTGCAGTTTAGCATGCCAATTGCACGCTCCCTCAGAACTTATCCGTGGCTTTGTGATGTGTGATAAAACTGCACATTTCAGATTGGGCTTTTATTGTGGCCAGCCTATGGCACACCTGTCCAATAATCATGCTGTCTAATCATCATCTTGATATGCCACACCTGTGAGGTGGGCTTGATTATCTTGACAAAGGAGAAATGCTCACTAACACAGATTTAGACAGATTTGTGAAATATATTCGAAGGAAATGGCCTTTTGTGTATGTAGAAAAAGTTTTAGATCTTGGAGTCTAGCTCACGAAAAATGGGAGCAAAAACAAAAGTGTTGCATTTATATTTTTGTTCAGTATAAAACAATCTTAGTGCAGCTTGTGCTGCATGATTTATATTCTTATGCCGCTCCCCAAACTAGTTTATTGCACTTGAAATGTTGTATGTGGAACCGTTGTAAACCGACGACCCCATGTAGAGTTCGTTTTTAGGTTGTATTTACAGTGGTTGACTTTTTTTTCAACTCCCTTAAACCTTTTGCATCAAAGTTAGCAAAGGTTGAGGATTTCATTCTATTTTAAAACAAATAAAAGCGCTATATATATATATTATTGCCCGTACAGTTAAAGGAAGTTTTATAATGGCAACAGTTTGACTCTGGAACAGTTTTACTGTGTTCACGTTTTGTCCTATGCACAACATTATTATATCTCCGAACACATGGGAGATGGACCCGTGTCATGTTTAGAGTAGAATAGAAAATAACTTTTTTGTGACTGTCACAGGAAACAATGAAAATCAGTTTCACTGTTGAGGTTCCACTGTTGTTTTGTATATATATATATATTTTTTTTTAAATGGAATCTTTCTTTTTGTGTGCATGCGCAGGACCCCAACGCTCCGTCACCATACACGGCTTTAATTGTTCACCGTTTTGGCCTCGACTGTGCTTTGGATAGTCCAAACTTAGGCTACAACTGCACCACCACCCAAGGACAGGTGAGGAACCACACACAAAATACAGAGGTACCTTGTCTTACGAGTGTGCCAACTCATACATTTTCGAGTTACGAGCAGTCACTAGGTCGATTTTTTTTTTTTTTTTTTCCCCCCCTCTTCGTGTCACGCCAAAATTCACTTTTTTTGCAGCTTGGTACCATCAGACGCCGTGTGCAATCATCAGAGGCCTTGTGCAGTCATCAGACACCGTGAAAAAAAAGTACAAATGAATATTATCAATTAAGCTCCAAGACTGGGACAAAATACAGTGAAGCATACATAAGCTCAAGAAAATGTCCTCGTTCCCCTTGCCAAGGGCACTAATCTAATGCTGCATTCACACCGTACGTGAATTGAACCATTCACGCGACATGATTACATATGAATTCATTGGCTCACCACCTGTTGGAGGGGCCAAGGTGGTCAGGTGCATAGTGAGGTGTGTGTCTGCTGAAGGGAGGGACCTTGTCGATCCGATCCCTGGCTATGGAAGCTGGCTGTGGGGGTGTGGAATGTCACCTCTCTGTCAGGGAAGGAGCCTGAAATATGTGCGAGGTTGAGAAGTTCCGCCGTCGTTCTGCTGGGGGACTTCAATGCTCACGTGGGCAATGACAGTGGTACCTGGAAGAGCGTGATTGGGAGGAATGCAGTTCGATGATCGACTTTGTGGTTGTGTCATCGGACTAACGGCCTTCTGTCTTGGACACTGGTGAAGAGAGGGTCAGGGCCTGTCATGGCGGAAATCCCCGAACCTGTTGGTGGACAGCAACGGTTAGGGGTTCCGTCAAGCTGAAGGAGGAGTCCTATGAGGCTTTTTAGGCCAGTGTGACTCCAGAGGCAGCTGATAGCTACCGGCTAGCCAAGCGGAACTCAACTTGGGTGGGGGAGGAGTTTGTTGAGGCCACGGAAAACAACTTTGGGAAGGCTTTCAGGAAATTCTGGTTGACATGCCTCAGCAACACCCCGTGGACATCGGTGACAGAATCTCGGCGCAGTCAAGGTGTTGAGGGGGTCCGGTTTGGTATTACAGCCCTGCTTTTTGCAGATGATGTGGTTCTGATGGCTTCATCAAGCCGTGATCTTCAACTCTCGCTGGAGCGGTTCGCAGCTGGGGTGAAAATCAGCACCTCTAAATCTGAGGCCGTGGTTCTCAGTTAGAAAAGGGTACAGTACCCTGGATGGATGGATGGATGGGCAGAATTTAACCTACCGCGGTGTGCTCCTTCAGGTTGGACAGGGAGTTTTTGAATGCAGTTCACTGTAGACAGAGAGGACTATTGTGTGCTAAATGGTTCAGGCCTTTTGTCTTTTCTGTGTTATGTTTTAACTTTAAGATAGCAGCACGTGACGTCTGTATGTGTCTCAGTGTCCTAAAGTTTTCAAGTTTTAATGTTACCGTCTCTGACTACCTCTACTTGAGGCTGATGCACACCAAGTGATGTAGCCGAACCCAACCATACTGTCGCGCAGTGTGCATTGTCTGGCAATGATTATTTATATGCGATGTTTCGCTCCAATCGGGTTCGACCGCATCGCTTGGTGTGCTGCAGACCATAGTTGTGAGATTTAAAATGCAGTGGAACCTCGATAAAACAAACCCTGATATAATGGATACCGGATAAAACGGACCGTTGGCATTGAACATCCATCCATCCATTTTCTGAGCCGCTTCTCCTCACTAGGGTCGCGGGGGTGCTGGAGCCTATCCCAACTATCATCGGGCAGGAGGCGGGATACACCCTGAACTGGTTGCCAGCCAATCGCAGGGCACCTACAAACAAACAACATTCGCACTCACATTCACACCTACGGGCAATTTAGAGTCCCCAATTAATGCATGTTTTTGGGATGTGGGAGGAAACCGGAGTGCCCGGAGAAAACCCACGCAGGCACGGGGAGAACATGCAAACTCCACACAGGCAGGACCGGGGATTGAACCCCGCTCCTCAGAACTGTGAGGCTGATGCTCTAACCAGTCGGCCAACCGTGCCGCCTGCATTGAACATTGTGTCCAAAAATCATTTCCATGTGTCACATAAAATGCAGTGTAAAATTGAATGTTAGTTCCAGAATTGGCCGCTGTTGTTTAATGGCGGCCATGTTAAATGTGGGGCATTGACGTGGCAGCCATGTGATGGTGGTTATATCTATTGTCTATTGTGCGTAGAGTGCCGCGCAGAGAGAGCGGCATGGCTGCGGTGCTAACTCTGAGGAATACAAAACACAAGTCTCTGGAGTCTGAAACATGCTATTTTTGGTACAGTAATAGTTTTTTAAATTTTTTTTTTTTTTGGTCAAGCTGTTTGTCTTTGGCAACAGATTTGGAACTAGAAAGCATACTAATTCCTCGTAGCTAATGAAAGCGACTCGCCTCGGATGAGTACTGTATGTCAACAATGTCACCATTATGAACTCAGTACCTGAGGAGGTTAAACTGCTTACAACATACAAGGCCTTCACAAAAAAAATGAAAATGTGGCTAGTTAACACTTATCGCTGCCAACACTAAAAGACAAGTATGTTATGTTGTTTTTTTGTTATGATCCAAAAAATTATGCTTTTATTCTCTCTTAATAGTATAGTTTGATTATGTATCCTGTATTATATTGTCTTGTAGATGTATTTTACTGCTTTTTTACATCATGGCCAGGGGACTACAGATGAAAACTAGCCTTCTGGCTAATTCTGGCTTTTTTAACCATGTGTACTTCATGTGTTTTATGAAATTGCATTGTCCCCTTTCAAAAATAAACTGATAAACTGATTATCAAGCACACCAACGTGGTAAATGTTAAACTTTCAACACCAGCGTGGTAAATGTTAAACTTTCAAACATTTTCAAGCATCTTTTACATTTATTTACAATAACTTTGTAATGTACTGGGCATTTTCATCCACGAAAAAAAAATAAAATAAACCTTTTTTTTTTCTATACAGTAATATGGGTGGTATATGGACTCCAAAAAAAAAAAAGTGTCAATGTAATGGACGATCGGGTATATTGGATGACCCCCACCCCTGTTACTCCGTTATATCGAGGTTCCACTGTACATTTAAAGCTTTTTTTGACGGTTCAAATTGTGTTAAATGCCCTCGGTGTTCCGTCATCATTTTACCTGGGCTGCTCACTGGGGCTAGGCTGCTGCTTCTCATCTTGCCTGATGACAAATCAATGTGCCCTATGCACAGATCTAGCTGTTTGGTCACGGTGCTGTTGTCTGCAACTACTGGGCTGGGACGGCCGTTCTTGGCTATAAGAAGCATAATCCCTGGATTGATTCCGGTGCAGGTAGACCTGCTCTCTCGATCGCACAAAGTGACTGCGTTTACCTGCCCTCATGCTATAGATTGGCTGCTGGATGTACTATCCCTGGAAGGTTTCTTGTGTGGGGGGACAGCTCTTGTAAGATGGGTCCCTACATAACTGTCATTAATGTCACGGGTAATGTTTTTAACTTTTTACTTTATTGAACTGGTCTCTTTGGTTTGGACCGTAACTATGTTGACAAAGGCTTTCATCATTTTTGTCATTCTGATCAGAATCAGAATCATCTTTATTTGCCAAGTATGTCCAAAAAACACACAAGGAATTTGTCTCCGGTAGTTGGAGCCGCTCTAGTACGACAACAGACAGTCAATTGACAGAGAACACTTTTTGAGACGTAGCCATTGACAAAAAAAAAGAGTCACTGAGCAATAAAGGGTTGCTAGTTATCTGGTAATGCCGGTACATTTTATTTTTTTTTTTCCCTCTCTTCTTCTTCTTGACAATTGTGCAAAAAGATGCAGAGTCCTCTAGCACTTAGAGAAGTTCAAATGACTAATCTCGTGATCGTGACCGTGTTACATCATGAAGGGATGTTGATTCTGCTACCACTGGACATGCAATACTGTATATTGTTGATCCTTTAAAATGTGTTTTACCATATGCTCCGTTTTAAATTGTCCCATTTTTAGTGATTGGCACAACTGCTGTTTTAAATGATTCTCCCTCATGTGGCTCTGTCAAGGAATTCCTTTTTAAGGATTTAAATGTTGTTAATTTGCGCTCATATCCAAAGTAATCTGGGTCCCGAGCTGTTTATTTCTGATTTGTCTCAGTTGTCAACTGCTCTTGAATTTAGTAACCGGCACAGCCTTGGTTTTTAACATGTAAATGTAAATGCCGTGAGTCTAGTCCCCAGTAGTGTTGTCACGATACAAAACTTGATACCAGTACTGAAACGACGCCACAGCAAAAAAAAACATCAGTAAAAGCGGAATAAAAACAGACAACTTGAAATAGGTATTAATTAATCAATCAATCAAAATATTAGGTTGGTTCGGTTAATTTGGTGTTTTTTTGGTTTTTTTTTAAACCGGACCTCTATGCCTACTTCAGCGTTCTATTTTATTATTTTTAATTTTGTTTTTACAACCAACTAACTCAAATGGATATTCTCTTTTCCCACTAGTTCCTTAACTCTCATACCTGACATCCATACTACCGTTGCTATCATTAGCTTCCAAATCTCCCAACTCTGACCCATTCACAGCACAGCTGTGCCTTGTAGTTTAAAGTGTCTATAGTCAATCCTCGCCTTATATGAATTGGCCCCACCCTATACTTTCTTTTTATATATATATATATATATATATATATATATATGTGTGTGTGTGTGTGTGTGTGTGCGCGCGCGTCCACGGAGCCTTTAGCTCTTTCAGAGTCGCCATCTATCCAGACATTTCGTCATTCAATCATCCATGCTGTCCTTCCTGCTCCTGTGTCAGTCCATGTGGCGATGACATCACAGACAGGCCAATTTAATCGAGTAACGCTTCATGTCTTTATCATTAAAAGTGCCGACACGCATCCATATAAAGTTTGCCATGCTGAAATCCAATGCGTTATTTTCCCCGTATCGATAGAACAAATTAAACTCGTAAGTCAAAAGGTACCACTGAAGCAAACATTTCTTTGCGCCGCTCTGTCTGGGTTGTCACGCTGGGCCGCTTTGTCTTCTGTGCAGCTGAATATTTCCAGTCTCTTCAAGAACTTGGACCTGCAGCTGCTCCAGCCCATGTCTTTGACCCTGATGTATTCTAGTCCACCACTGGCCAACCACTCGACAGTAAGCCTGGATCCGATGGAGATCTCCGCCTTCAAACTCAAATTGCGCTAGGAGCAAACCTGATCCAGCGGGCTCACACTCTTCGGACCGAGAACTGGACCCTCGCTGGCTGTGAACCGGCACGTGGGACTCTGATTCAGCTGTGTCGAAAGCGTTGTGGAGAACCACAAACTCTAAGATCACGGCCGCATTGGGTTCTCCTGCGTAAGAATGTGCTCTTTCTTGCGTTTCAGCCTGGAACTGAACTACTGAATGTAAATATCCCAATGATGTGTAAGAGGGAGGGGTGATGGGGTGGGGGGTTCAGCAAAAATGTGTGCCAGATAAGAGTGCAATTTAAAAAGCTTGATTTGTTTTATGGACTCTTATTTTTATTAATTTTCTGTGCACGCAAGGGCATACATTGCAATTGTTTTTTTTGTTTTTTTGTCTCAGTTCAGCAAAGACAATTGTGTGTTGTGGACATTCGGAGATACAAGCGGGTCTCCTCTCTGCAGTAACAGTGGGATCACGTGAGAGGTCCACTCATCATTCTGAGCTTCCTTGTCGCAGCGGGTCATCATTTGTCTTAATCCTTGTGTTGGCGTGTCACCCCTGAGCAGCTGTGCATGCAGTTGTGCTCGACTGACACTAGACCATATACGTGTGCGCGTGCGGAGTCTTCGGCCACCACTAGCCCTGTTGTTTTCATGAGCCTTTTCACATGCTGACACTTTAAATAGTAGGACCCATACAGTTTGCAGGATGAAGCTGGGGTGTTTGAAACTCAATGTGCACTTATATTTTGACAAATACGGGAGGTACACTGAAACATGTCTGTTAATAAAAATATAAGTGCAGTGACTTTCTGAACACGCCATAGTTATGGATGGATGGATTATAGCATTGTTGAAACAACAATTCTAATGCTGGTTTAAGACTTTTTTTTTTTTTTTTTTTTTTTTTTTTTGGGGCACAGTGCTGTATATGTACGCATAGAGTATGGCGGGGAACATTCATGATGCTCGTGCAGGTTTGTCATGAAAGGTGAATGCAAAATCTGCAATGTTTATTTCAGCCATTCAGGTTTTTACTCTATATAATTCAAGCTAATGAGGGTTTTGCTTTTGAGCTTTGAGCTGCTTGGGCTTCCTGTCTTTAAATCATATATCAAGCCCAGCCCCACAAAGAGATTTGCAATGAGATTAAAATCATTTATCAGTAATACTTTAGTAACATTCCAGCGCTCATGGAGAAACCTTATCTATCTACTAAATTTGGCAGTGGCATATCTTGAGAATTTAATTTCATAAAATCTCATTTTTTGTTTTTAAAAAGCATCACAAGGAAAATTCCAGGCACCTGTTTTGCAGGCAGATGGATTTAACTTTTCCACACAATCACCTGTGACTTCAGTTGCTCAAGTCAAAATTAGGAGGCAAAGCTGAGTGACAAAGTAAGTGTAGCTGGCTGATGTGCGTACAAGACAACAAAATTCCATCTCCACAGAGTTGCTGCATTTTCCTCCTGTACTTAATCTGGAGCTGTGGACAATTTTTTTTTTAGGACTACATTTCTAGTTTAGTTATGTTAATTTCCCAGAGGTCTGTCACACATCAACACACGCTGCGCTGGCTTGTTAACATTTTAGTGAGTTGCACTTCCTGTTTTTCCTTCACTCAATTTCCATCTCAGCCCTTTCACTGTGTCACATCATTGTGGAATTTTGTCCATTTAAAAAAAAAAAAAAATAATGAAATTTTCTGTCACGCTCTATGTTCAGAGGTAATATATGGTGGCAGGCTGTCTTCTGTATTCAGTCCCGGTGGAGTAATAATGCAGAATAAAGAAAATGCTACAGAACTCGTGATAATATTGTACTGTATATACATTCTGTTCTAGTTTTCAAACTAAATTGTTTGAAAGGAAAATGCAATGTTATTAGAATGTAGACATTCAGCATTAAGAGGTTTCACAAAAATATCACTGGTGTCGTGCGAAATCCTCGTATGTCCAAAACTCACTTTACAAGAAACTAAAAAAATAAAATAAAATTACATTTGTTGAGCCATTAACATTGCATCATCCAAGAGAGCAAGCCATTTGTAACACTTAAGTTGCTTAGTTCAACAATTTATCAAATAAATAAAAAAATAACAGACCCAATTGAGGAGTGACCAATGGTATTTAATTTGTGAAAAATGTGAAATTGACCAAATTTAGACAGGTTTCGCGAAGCCTGACGCCAGCCATATGGCAATTAGAGCAATATTATGTAGAATACGTCCATTTTCGAGGGATAAACATTATTTGGACAATTGACATGAATGCAAGTAAAACAATTTTTTTTTTTAATAGCTAAATCAAAATCTTATGAACGCAATGACTTCACACTTGCACTTTTCCCCCACCTAATTCTCTTCCTCTACCGTTTGCGCAATAGTCCAGGTTTTTATTACCTTGCGCAGAAAATCTAGCAAAGTTTGATCCACATCTGGATTTTATTCTTTGGTGGTGGTGAATGGGATCCCGTGTGGTTGTTGTTTTCCTTGAAACCTATTACTACCTATTTCTGCGAGCACAACCTGTGCAGTTTAGAGCTATTACTATAAAAAATATATATATTGTTAAAATTGCTGTAGTGTGACGTGGAGCGAGGAAAGAAAGCTTTCAATTAGCTTTTTTTTTTTTTTTTTGCACTACGCACTGGAATGCGAGTCGAACGTCTGCTGGATGCATCACCTGTAAGTTTTTAAAAATACGACTGCAAGGGTTTGACAAAAAAAACGGAGTATCCGGCGAAAACCCACGCAGGCGCGGGGAGAACTCCACATAGGCGAGGCCGGATTTGAACCCGGGTCCTCAGAACTGTGAGCCAGTCGTCCACCATAGCGCTGTAATGTGAACTAATGGGACTAAATGATGTTTTTATGTAACGAGGATTGAAGGAGCATGGTTGCTAAATTGTAGCTAACGCGAGCTGGAAACGAGTTACCTTCGTCTCCATTACCATCCGGAGCATTTGCATTTGAAAGGATCATACAGTGTACAGTATTCCATGTCCAGTGGTAGCACACTCAACATCCAACAACATGATGTGACACGATCAGAATGACCAAAATGACGAAAGCCTTTGTCAACATAGTTACGGTCCAAACCAAAGAGACCAGTTCAATAAAGTAAACTGAATCAAGAGGGAGTTCACTCACCACGGATCCGCATCCCATTTATTCAAATCCTGGTCGGCAGACGATCAGCTGGAAAGCGGCCGAGAGCATCTCGCCATATGGCCCGCCAATTTGGCCGCTAGCTTTGTCACAAAGCGATCGGCTCCGAGCGTCATTCTTTATTCCCTTTGCATGATCTAAGGCACGGGTGTCAAACTCGAGGACCGGGGGCCAGATCTGGCCCGCCACATCTGTAACGTGGCACGTGAAAGCAAATCATGTGCGTGGACTTCCTGCTAAAATACCCAAATTACAAATTGTCTTAACCTTTACCGGTAACAACGTTGGAAAATTGCAAACCTGTTTTGTTACCAGTCGCACTCTTAAAAATAATAGTTGAAGAGTTTTTATTAGCTTCTGTTTACAAAACTAGTTATCCATCAATTTGATGTGTATTTGTAACAATATGGGGTGATTATACATTTTTACTGCTGCAACTAACAATTATTTTATTTATCAATTCATCTGTTGATTATTTTTTGCCTGATTTTATATACTTGGCTTTTTTTAAAATTTATTTATTAATTGAAATTTGGTAGGCTTGTTAACATTACTCTACTCTGTGGTGTGTCGAATCCACAGTACCTGCCATTTTTTGGGCCTGCTTAATGCCATTTAAAGAATCTTATATTTCTGACGTCTAGGTACGTTTCATCTTATACCACGGCAACAATCGACTGACATTCAACGTAAGATAAATATTTTAAATCTTTTACTTAAGACTACTGAACTAAAATATAAACACTGAAAATGGAGATACATATGCACAAAATGTAGTGGCCTTTTTCTAACGTCGCTCAATGCGTAGACCTCCAGCATGGTGGCCACCTGCGTGTCAACAGGTACGTGACGTCACAGGAAAACCAATTACGCTCCAGTGCTGCCTGCAGCAAGTGGAGCGTATATATATCTCAATTAATCCCTGAATTTTTACTTTAGAATGCCATATTTCTAAAAAAAAAAAAAATAAATAAAAAAAATCTTCGATTAAAACTGAATCCACACATTCAAATGTCGATTGTTTTATTTAAAATTCAAATTACAAAACTTTGGTTTTGTACAAAGGCAAAATCTCCTCTCGTGTCCAAATAGTTCTGGCCCTAACAGCCAAGATTGAAGTTTGTCTCATAAACTGGTTTAAAGACCGATTTGCCTGCGGGGGGCAGCATTGAGTCAGCTCAAAAGCAGGAGGAGAGGGACACGACACAAAGCAGAAGTGATAACCCTTGTGTGACTATGAGGTTGAACATTTTCCGTTGAGCTTGTAAATAAACACCTTAATTGCAACATAAAAAAAAACACTTCGAGTGTGTAGAGAAGAAAGTGTGAGAGGTGGCAACAATGCCGCTCGAGGCCTGGCTGTGAGCACCGACGGAGCTCCAGAGTGGAGGGTGGGTGCTTGCGAAGACGCCCACTCTGCATTTGATCTCAGGCTGCTGCCACGAACTGTTTCTTCACGTCTCAGGAAAACATTCCTCCCTTCCTTAACTACAGGGTATCTGACTGCAATAATAGCAACGTGCTGCGATGCTATGCACTCGGTGAATCTTCATCTTTCACAGCCAAGCAGACAGACAGCAGATGGAGTCGCACGAAGCCCCAATCAGAGTTCTATGGAGGCTTGAGTACGGAGATGAAAGAATTTCAAACGCAAGCCGTCAGACGCTCAAGGCATACGTTTACATTTCCAGTGTAAATTGGAGGCGAGTTATCTCTGAAGATTCATTCACGAGCCACTACTCCCGCCAACTGTGTCGAGTAGAGCTGCTGCTGATAACCGAACCTTGCCAGACACCAGGGGCATTGCAAGGCATAAAGCGCTATTGTGGCACAGGCCCCCTACTACAGCGTATCCCCTTCCTCACACATGCGTACACACGGCCCCACCCCACTGCTGCACTTTTACTAAAACTACTACTTGCAATATTAATGAGTGTGTGAATATTTATTTGAACAATTCTGAACACTTTGACTACTTTGTGAGCTAAAGCATGTGACATAAAGAATAGAAGGTCAGATCTTTCACTTGGTTTGTAGTACTAGTAAGTCCGCTATCTGTCTTCATTAATAGGACAATGACATGATAATAGTGTGCTAATAGTACTACTAGTGACAGTGTACAATTCTACTAGGTAACATCGAGAGCTTCCCTCCTAGTACTAGTAGTTTTTTTTCCACGACGACCTTCCATGTCAGTTTGTCAGCCACACCCACCTCTACCAGTCAGCCAAGCTTTGTTGATGGCTCACCTTTGTCAGATTGTTTGACAGTCATCCATCTCCCCAAGATTCTAAACGCTACCCCGTGAATACCCTCCACTTTACTTTTCCGACAACGAGTTCTGCCATATCACGTTTGCCTGTACCAGTGGCTGTTTGCCCAGCCTTCTGCCTCTGTTCATGAGTTCTACCTGAGCGTGTTTGTTTGCCTGTCGCCGTGGCTGTTGGGCACTCTGGGGGACAACGAATTGTGAGTTTCCCCGTCCTGCTCTCTGTGACTTAAGACAACAATGAAGTGTGAGCATCCCTGACCTGCTATCTGTTGATTAAGGAGCATTACGTGACTTTGGCCCAAGACAAAATCTTCAAACCATGACCCTCTCGACTGTGAAGTTGACTGCTCTGTATTCAGGCTTTGAAGTTAACAGTCGCAGTTGATATTAAAGTCATTCCAACTATTCTGGTGGTTTGGTGGGCTGCGCTTGGGCCCTATACCAGTACTGTATGACATTTCTGAACACTAGTAGGGCAACTGCATGTTACTAGTGAGGTAAAACTACTATATTAGTGCTCCTAGTAGGGTCGAGGAGGCTAGTAGTGTGTGAAACATGCTTACTATTGGGGTCTAGTCGTGTTACTAGTGCAGCGTAGTAGTTTAATAGCAAGGTTTAACTGCGTACTAGAAAGCCAAAAGTGGGCACCAGTAGTGGAAAATCTTTTATTAGCAAGACACAGTCAGTCTACTAGTGCATCTTACTAGTGAGGACATAGAGCCTGGTTGTAGATGATGGACCTTTTAGCCAGTGGCTGTTTAGTCTATCGAATAAATGCTCAAACGTCAGTCCATGGATAACAGAAGTGCTGGTGCTTTGTGGGAAAAATGACACAACCATGGAGAAGTGAAGAGCCATCTGCTTGCTTGGAAAGGAATACAATTAGCCAGGCTGTGTGTGTGAATAAAGGAAAGACAGACTGATCTCTGCAAACACCAAAGCCATTTTATTCAAGCATAAAACTAATCTCCACGATATTATCCACTGCAAGTAAAATAGAAAAAAAGTCAAAAAACAAACAAACATAAAATAGAAGATTTTTATTTTAATTAGTGTAATCGGATTTTAGAAAAGTTAAAAACTAAAAAGAATGAAGTTTTAAATTTAAGATTTAATGTGAGGGGCTGCCAAGTGGTGAGCACATCTGCCTCACAGCTCAGGTTTGAATTTTGGTTAAGACCTTCCTGTGTGGCGTTTGCTCGTACTCCATGTGGTTGTGGGTTTTCTCCGTGTACTCTGGCTTCAACCCAAATTTCAAAAACAAGCATGTTTGGTTAATTGAAAACTAAATTGTCCGCAGGTGTGAATGTGATTGGTTGTTTGCCTACATGTGACGACCAGTTTAGGGTCGCCCAAAATCATCTGGGATAGGCTCCAGAGCAACTGTGACCCTGGTGACGATAAGTGGTATATAAAATGAATGGATAAATGGATTCTTTTAACTGCGACTTATTTCTTGCATTTTGACTCTTTTTTTTTTTTTCAATGTGGGTCCTAATACTGCTGTTATACAAGACAATCATCAAGCGAAACAACATATAACGTAATGCTGTAATGTTGTTTACTTCAAGAGAAGGAGGCCTCTCCTTAACGGAGATGCTCTGGGAATAAAGCAATGTAGCCTCAGGCTGGAAAACAGAGCAAAAATATCTCGAGAATAAATCACTTTCATCTGCAGCAAACGGAGAAAATGTTTTCGCGTACTCACACCTAAGCCCCTTTTAGCCCCGGTTAAAGACAGCCTTGTTTCCAGGTCGCTGTTCTGTATAACTGGCAATGAGGGGTAAAAAAACATCTTGGGAGCCACAACAGAATAAGGACATATAGAAAAACAATTGTCGCTACCCGACAAGCATTTTATAGATAGTGGCTAGGATGTTGTCACGCTTTTAATTATATATTTAGAATTCTGTGACAAGGCAAAGGCGGATAAATACTGGATGGTCTGCGACACTGCGAGCAAGCTTGTTTTCATCACACAGCCGGTAATAACAGTAGACCAAAAATCACAGTGTGGTATATACGCATATTGCTTTTAAGGTCATGGTCCGGTTCACATTCGGAGAGTAAGGGAACCAAATGCAAAAATAAATAAATACAATAAAAAAAAAAATAAAAAAACACAAAAAAAACGTGCTTATCTTTCCCGTAAACAATAACAGATTTGATTACATTTAATGGGAAACAGTCGTGACGTCAGCAAGCCAGAAGACGAGCTTGCACTGTTTGGCTAGAGCGCGAGGCAATTTCACTTCTTGGAGTTTACCTAATATGTCCTGTGTAAGAACTTCATAATTGCCCCATTATATTACATAATTGCCCCTGCATTAAAAGGTTTAAAAGGGAAAATGAGAAGTGGTATATGAAATATATGAAATATACATCATGAACATAAAATCTGCTTTATTTTGAAATGTAAATGACCTTAGTCATCAAACAGAATTACATTGAATTAGTCAAATGTTTATTACTTTTTGCCACCCTAATCGACGATATTACCCCTTCCAGTTTGACGTCAGCAGATGACAGGACGTTGCTTTGTTTACCAGCTCATGCAGTAGTAGTTTACCAACGCGAATAGTTGTATTCACCCTGCACTTATGGCCTTGATGTGTTTTCCATACAAATAACTAATTCTGACTTTACTACCAGATCAGAGAGATCACGACGCATTCCGACTTACAAACTCAGTCGTAAACCAAGGACCCCCGTACCTTGGTACCAGACAGTCCATCACAACATCACAGGTGTCGGCTAGATGACACTCTGCGTCTTGATGAAAGCTGTCCTTTCCCCATGACCGTCAACTTCCTCGCTGTCTGATTCAGACTCATAGGCGGTCATGTCCTCGTCCCCCCACACAGCGGGGATCCCCTTGTAGCATATACGAGCCCTCCTCTTTTGTCCTCGGCCCAGGCCGAAACCAAAGCCCACGCGTCTGTCGGCATACGCAGAGAGCAGTTTGGTCCTGCGGCTAGAAGAAGCTACGCCCGAACGCAGCTGCAGTGTGAGGAAAACCCCAGCAAAGGCCGTCAGGATAAAGGCACACCCCAGAATGGCCACAACGGCAGGAAGCTGAGAAGACGAGCTGGGGTCAGGAGGGTCACCGCCTCCTCCCCCTTTATTGTCATCTGCCGCTGGATCCTCTCCGGCGGGAGGAGATTTGCGCTGGACCTGGTTCTGGTGCAGGCAGGAGCTGAGGACCAGGCGGCTGTGTGGGGGGCAGGACAGACAGTCCGTGTGCCCCGTGGCAACGCAGGTGAGACAGGCGGGGTGGCAGGGCAGGCAGGCTTGTACTGAAGATAGGTCCACCCAGTTCTCCAGAGAGAGATTGAGGAGCTGCGGCCCCGATGTAAAACCGGGAGGACACAACTTGACGCAGCCTTGGAGGAAGAGGGAGAAGCCCGGGCTGCATTCTGTGGCAGAAATAAGACAAAAACACGCAGACATTTCAACAAACACTTACTGACCTCCACTGCTGCTCCAGTCACACCAATGAAGCCAATTTATGTGGAAATTTAGTGGGATTTTAGACAAAAAGCTTTGTAATTTGTGGAGAACTAACAGGTGTATTTAATAAGGATTTTTGTATACAGTAATCCCTCATTTATTATTTCCGTACCTCGCAATAGGTGAAACCTGCAAAGTAGCCCCAACCTCTTTTTATTTTTTTTCTACATATTTTAAACCTGTTCGAACCTTCCCAGACTCTTATTACTCATCTACACACTCCTATTAACCTCTACCATACTCTTATGAGCAACATCTATACACTTCAACACTTTTTAAACTGTTAAACATGCAGTAATGCACAGTAGCACTGTACACTTGGTACATTTTATTCCTTGTTTTATTGAATTTTTGTTTTGTTTTCATGTTTTAGGCTAGGAAGCATTTCTTTTACCCCCCCAAAATTACAGCATACATTCAAAATCCCACAATATGGCAAATTATGCACGATATGAATATTAATTCATTTATCTTCCGTTCCGCTTCTCCTCACCAGGGTCGCGGGTGTGCTGGAGCCTATCCCAGCAATCTTCGGGCAAGAGGCGGGGTACACCCTGAACTGGTCGCCAGCCAATCGCAGGGCACATATAAATAAACCATTCCCAGTTTGCAGAGTTTGCATATTCTCCCTGTGCCTGCGTGGGTTTTCTCCGGGTACTCCGGTCTCCTCCCACATACCAAAAACATGCTTGATAGGTTGATTGAAGACTCTAAATGAGAGTCATGAGTGACTTTCAGATAAGCCACTTTCAACCGTTTCTTGAACAATACAGTCAAACGCACGAATTTAAAAAAAAACACACAAAAAAAACACAGGGAGCTTCAGCAAGCAAAAACTCACATCCAAATGCCCCCACCAAGACTAACCGCCATGTTCTGTACATCACTCACTAGGCCACGACCCTTAAAGGCACACATACAACACAGCTGTCATACAATAATTACACTTTATAAAACCAGTTTATTTCTGTATGTTTTCTTGTGTTTCTGTTTGATGTTTTTATACACTGCAGTGCTATTTTTCATTTTTTTTTAAATGGTGGCATTTTGGGGGGCTCTCACTGCCAGGCCTCCATGTTAACATGGATATTTGAATTCAAAAGCCGTCAATGGCAGTGAAATTAACCCATAAACTTGGTCACGGAACAAATTAATCTCGTAAACTGAGGTACCACTGTATTTACAAGAAATAATCTATACCAGCAACGCATAGTGAAAGGCAGAACAATTAAATACTCTTTAACTAGATGGGAGAAAGTACAATTAACCTAACGTAATTGACACTCTTCCAATGTAGAAAATGTACCTTGGCTCATTAAGGGTTGTGAAACACTATTAGGATCTGGAAGACAACTCACAGAAACAGTTTTTATTGTGTGCTTCATGTAGCAATATTAAGTCCACAAATGAAATCAAATCTGTACACATTGAAACATTCGGATCAGTACTTATGCCGAAAACGTGACGTAATGCCTACGATGCAGCCTTCAAGTTGAAAGCGCTGAATCCTCCAATTCTGGGCCTTATTTTTGTTGTGCTTTGTGGCACTGGCAGTATTTTCGTTTCTGTGTTACTTTGTGTTGTTTCTACTTGTGTTTATTTCCCACAGAAAGGTTGGCAGTTTTTGTTTTCGCTCATATTTTATGTGTAAAGTACATCTTATACAACGGTGCACACAATAAGACTGTTCTGTAAAATTCAGGCGTGCGCAAACCTTTTGGCTCAAGGGCCAAATTGACTTAAAATGTGACAGGCGGGCCAAGCCAGGACCAGATGCTTGCAAATAAAATTTAAAAAGACATTGTAGTGTTAATACTTACTTTTAATGGGAACAGTGTTGTTTTGTTGATGACCTTTTTTTTTGCCAGTGCATCAAAGTCTGGTGTTAGTTTTGTTGTGGCAATTTTCAGAACACATCTGAGGTGTTCATCACTCAGCTGGTATTTGTAGGATGTTTTGTTGGTGTTCATTACACTAAAAGTCTTTTCACACACACACGTAGAGCCAAACACCACCAGCACCACTTAATGAAGCATAAATCTCATCCAGTTTGAGAATTCAACTTCTCTTTTAAGTATCACATTGGCGATCAATCAGTTCCATCTGCAGCTCCCGTGGCACTGTTTCAGGGTCTTGCGTGACTGAATCTTGGATGGCAGTTTATCAGATAAAGGTGTTTTGCTGAGCCTGCAAGCTTGATTTTAACCGGTGAGCCGTAGCCATCAGTTCCTGTGTTGATTGACTGTTAGCATAATCAGCATGCTTGGTAGAAAAGTGACAGCTGATGTTATATTCCTCTAAAACCGCAATGGTTTCTTAACAAATTAGATATACAGCCTTTGACCGGACTTCAGTGAAAAAGTATTTAGTAGTCCATTCCATATTAAACACTCGGCACTCACTGTCGACTTTTCTTTGGCCCACTCATGGTTGAAGAAGGGTTCAGAGCAGTAGCAGAGTAAAAACAGAACAGCCAAAATCAAGTCAATGTACAGTGTACCTACTGCACTACCTGGTGGAACCACTGGGCATTATAGGACAACTTGGTGGAACCACTGGTCATTACACCACATCCTGGTGGAACCACTCTGCATTAGAGGACAAGCTCAAATTAATGCAGTCATGATTTTGATATGATTTGGGCGATTCTGTACCAATCTTTGGCGGGCCGGATGTGGCCCGCAGGCCGTAGTTTGCCGACCCCTGGTCTACAATATGCCTTAATGCTAATTAACCGCTTAACCCAGCTGTCCTCAACCTTATTTTTTCACCATGGACCTGTTTAACGACAACACAAGCGGCAGAGAAACAAATAAAAAAAATGATTACATATAAAACTCAACATTACACCATTAAGCTGAATGTAGTTGCGATTGTTTGTCTTCAATGGGCCGATTGGATAATCTATCTTTCTTTCAAAAAATTCCAATGGCTTGGCTTGTCATGTGCCAAAGCAGTTTAAATGACTTGTGATTTTTCCTGTTAGATACAGTTTTTTCTTCTAAGTTGTCTCTTCTCATTAATTTGGCCTGAAGAAGGTCAAAGAAGCTTGTTCATTCAATCATTCATTTTTGAAAGCTTGTGGACTGCTACTTGTCTTGTATTTTGACAGAGGCACAGGCAGACGTAACCTGATTTCCAAAATAAAACTTCTATGAGACTCCGATGATCAATCAAACTTTTTTTTTTCCAGTCTCTCTGTGTGGACCGGTACTTAAACTTACCCTGTCATAAAACAAACCAAACATGACGAGAAACAGTAACCGACTGCAAAGGACATTTGACAAACAACATACGACAATGAACCAACAAGCACTGAAAGAAACCAAGCAACTAAACACAAACAAATTGACGAGACAACGATGAACACCTGGGCAACAGTGTCAGTGCCCTCCCAGCACAAAACAAAGAAACTTGCTGCATCCATCCAGTCAGCTCTTTTATATTATAAACACCCCAGCCTGAGCAAGCCTGGCTGCATTAATCTGGTCCTGCACTTAGTGGTGTTTTCTTTCAAATAGTTATTTTATATTTATAACACTCCAGTTAGTGACTCATTGAAAATTTAATGTGTATTCATAAACTTGTAATAACTCGCTTTTAGGGTTGTTTTTGAAGTAATTCCCTTCGGCGCCGATTTACCAAGATCCCAAATAGTGGACCCTTAACTGCATGTTCACACACAAACAGATTGTGCACGATGTTGGGAACAAGTGGAACAATGGTCGAAACCACAGTATTTAAAAGAGGGTTTGCGCCCAGGGCCCGAGGCACACTGCGCGATACGGTCGAACCCAATTGGACCGGCTCATCAATGACAGTTGCTAACTTACCTCCCGCACATTGAGCGACTGAATATATGGGTGCCCTGAACAGGGAGCCCGAATAGCTGCCTGATGCTGCACACATAGTATATTGTACTTCATCACATTTATCAAATAATAAAAAAATATGGATTAATAGTTAAGGAAGAATCGGGTTGCTAAAGCGAGAGGACGTGGGTGAGAATAAAAGCGAGTGTGGATATTTTAAAAGAGGCTCACTTGAACGTACTCAGCATGGTACATACCTCGCATGTCCATTTTGACCACAAGCTTTGTTTTTCCATCCACAGGCACATTCATCCATCCATCCATTATCTGAGCCGCTTCTCCTCACTAGGGTCGCGGGCGTGCTGGAGCCTATCCCAGCTTTCATCGGGCAGGAGGCGGGGTACACCCTGAACTGGTTGCCAGCCAATCGCAGGGCACATAGAAACAAACAACCATTCGCACTCACAGTCATGCCTACGGGCAATTTAGAGTCTCCAATTAATGCATGTTTTTGGGATGTGGGAGGAAACCGGAGTGCCCGGAGACAACCCACGCAGGCACGGGGAGAACATGCAAACTCCACACAGGCGGGGACGGGGATTGAACACCGCACCTCAGAACTGTGAGGCTGACGCTCTAACCAGTCGCCACAGGCACATTATAAATTATAAATATAGTTAAACATTGTTGTAAAAAACACTATTTGATACTTTACATAGATCATTTTACACGTGAGACTATGTGTGTCCCAGGATGCACGTCTGGAAACAATGAGTCTCAGCCCTGGAACAATGAGTCCCTGCAACATATCAGCACAGAGTACAGATACAGCTATTTGATGGTTGTTGCTTTGTGGTCCCGCTATATTGGAGATTTCTATTTTTACATTTGTACAATATTTTGTTGTACATTGCTCATGCTCTCTCTCAATATGTTTCAGCCTGCCACAATAGCACATTTTTTAGGATGATATAGTTCCCCAAAAACTATCACGATAAACGATAGTATCAGTGATATTTTTTATGTTACTGATATAATGATATTATAGAGCATAAAAATTCAAGTACATCCTTTTTAAGAACAATTAGATTTCAATTCTAAAGAAAATTGAACTTTGGCATTGTAATGTAGAACCAGAAATAAAATATATTCGATAAATACTAAATGTGGCGGCACGGTGGCCGACTGGTTAGAGCGTCAGCCTCACAGTTCTGAGGACCCGGGTTCAATCCCTGGGCCCGCCTGTGTGGAGTTTGCATGTTCTCCCCGTGCCTGCGTGGGTTTTCTCCGGGCACTCCGGTTTCCTCCCACATCCCAAAAACATGCATTAATTGGAGAGTCTAAAATTGCCCGTAGGTGTGACTGTGAGTGCGAATGGTTGTTTGTTTCTATGTGCCCTGCGATTGGCTGGCAACCAGTTCAGGGTGTACCCCGCCTCCTGCCCGATGACAGCTGGGATAGGCTCCAGCACGCCCGCGACCCTAGTGAGGAGAAGCGGCTCAGAAAATGGATGGATGGAAATACTAAATGTAAATAAATCAGGCTGTTCGCAAAAACTGCACTTAAACAAATATTAAACATTTGGCACATAGGTATAGAGTCATGAGCCCAAAAAATGTCTTAAAGCTTGCCAAATTTGAATGAATAAATAAACGTATGCCCTCGAAAGCATTTGGGCTCTGTGACTGTTTTTAAATCCATTCATTTCAATATCACTCTTATTTTTTAGTCTTTATTTTTATTTATTGTATGAATGCTGTCGTGTTATGTCCTGTATAATTTCTGCTCCCTCTTGGCTCTTGAAAAAGAGATTTTATCTCTCAATAAGCCTTTACCTGGATAAATAAATATCGAGTTGCTGGATTGTGATCATGTGACACCTTTACCTGTCAATCAAATGATACTGAAAATGAGTTCGCTGAAGTCAAACACTGCCTTAATATTGATAACGTGTCCCGTTGTGGTCATGGTTTGCTAGCTCATTAGCTCGCAGGCTAGCGAATGTAATAAACAGTTAACTTTCCCTCAAGTGTCGCAGGTGTGTGCATCGACGGAGCAAACGCTGTTCTGCCAGCAGCTTGCTGCGTTGCGAGTGGCGCATCGGGTGTTACCACAAAAATGAAAATTTATCGAGTCCCGAAAAAATTCCCATTTACATTTTATTTATGGAACGATACCCCGCCCTCCTCTGCCTCTGATTGGCTAGCAATGACAGGATTTGTACTTTTGCTTCGCTGTGTGTGGAAGCTCTTTATCAATACAAACAAACATACGTACGGTAGGGTCTTAAACCATGGATCTGGAGATGAAGATTGAATATGCATCATGTGTCCTTGCTAGTTTTTGTGCGTCTCAGACGCACGACGCACATCAAACGAGATCGCTGCTTTATATACTTGTAGCTCTCAAAGGCAGTACTCACAAAACCGTTGAACCCTCAGTTCACTGGGGAAAAGAAACCCAAACCGATTGCCGTAGGAACGCGCCCTCAAAACGCTTCAGTAGCCACAGCGACTGGATCCCGTAGCGTCGAAGCGGCAGCCCGGTGGCCTTGAGCAGGCAGGACCCGTGGCGTTGAGCAGGCAGGACCCGTGGCTTTGAGAGAGCAAATCCGTTCGCGTTGAAAACAGTCAAAAATCCGTTCGCGTTGAAAACAGTCAAAAATCTGTTCGCGTTGAAAACAGTCACAAATCCGTTCGCGTCGAAGAAAACCAGGTCCAGACCCCCAAAAAAAATTCTCCTTTCCCCGCCGCATCTCCCGCTCTTCCTCCCCACGACCCACCTCCTTCCCCCAATCCCATTGGACGCACCACCCCTTCAATCAATCATTAAAACAAAAAAAACCCTGAAATGTTCACAGACCCCTCGGAACGCAGGACACCCCATTATCCATCCACACAAAGAACCAAACAAACTTTTAACTCGTTTTCACAACAGCAATTCAAACAAATACAGTTCAACACATTTTAGTCAGTACACTACACTCTCCCCCCACAAAAAAAAATGGTCATGCCCTCATGACATGTATAACAACATAACCTTTTATGAACAGGATAAACACTCCCCTCTCAAACCAATCCACTTATAAAAAGTGCTCTTGTACCTCAAAGGTGATGGAGATAAGCCATCTGTCTTATCATCAACCTTAGCTAGAGAGACAGTATGAGTACTAACTGCCACAGAGCTTGGACTCCCTAACAAGTCATAGGTTAGTCGGGTAGGAACCCTTTTCAGTCTTTGAGGCCGTCGTGCCTCGTCTGAACTCTCTGTAACACTGTCTTGTCTCGCAGTCGTTACATCGAATGTCTGTGCGTCAGTGTCCCTTCCAGTATCAACAGTACTTTCAAAAGTCTCATCTTGCACTACGGATCCATCGTCATCTGTTGCCGCAGATGCCTCAACTGTAACCTCATCCATCTCTTGGTTAATTGGAGGGACAACTTGATCCAAATCCATGCTGACAGGTTCTGATTGAACAGTTTCCTGAGCTTCCGGTTGTCTTGACTCACATATGGAGTGATAATCATACCACACACCCATTTCATCCTCTTCTGAGTCAGATGCAGACTCAATCTTTTCAACATGATCAAGCGCTGGTACACCAGAAAGATTACAGTTTTCAGCCCTCTTTGCTTTAAGTCTTTTGCTGGCTCTCCTTTTGCGTTGAAGTGTATCTTCGTTCTTTTCCACATTCAATTTCACTTCCTGTCCAATGGGCAGAATGTGATTTCAGTGCAATACTTTGTTAGAGCCTTGTCCGTTCTCTGGCTTCAACTTGAACACAGGCAAACCAGGGAGTTGACTCTCCACAACGTATGGTGTAGCTTTCCAACGATCAGCTAGCTTGTGTTTTCCTTGCAGTCCAAGATTTCTGATTAACACCCTGTCACCAGAGACTAATGGATGATCGTAGCCTTGTTTGTTCCCTTCATTTTATTTTCTAGCCATGCTCTCGGCGAGCTGGTAGGCAGTCTGTAATTCTCGTTTCATGTTTTTGACGTATTTCAGATAGGACTTGGTGGATGCACCATCACTTGAGACTCCAAATGCCACATCTACTGGCAGTCTAGCTTCTCGACCGAACATGAGAAAATATGGCGAGTGGCCTGTTGACTCATTTAGTGTGCAGTTGTATGCATGCACCAGCTGACTGATGTATTTACTCCATTTACTTTTGTCCTGTGCATCAAGAGTACCGAGCATGTTGAGAAGAGTTCTATTGAAACGCTCAGGTTGCGGGTCACCCTGCGGGTGGTAGGGTGTGGTTCTAGACTTCTTTATACCAAGCGTACTCAACAGTTCATGAATGAGGCGGCTCTCGAAATCTCTGCTTTGATCCGAGTGTACTCGCTTCGGTAGACCATAGTGGACAAAATATTGTTCCCACAGGACCTTAGCAACTGTTGACGCCTTTTGATCCTTAGTCGCAAAAGCTTGAGCATAACGTGTGTAGTGATCTGTAACTACAACCACATTACAAATGTTTCTGGAGTCAGGCTTAATTGTAAAGAAATCCATACAGACAAGATCCATCGGTCCCTCACTGGTAAGATGTGACAACTCAGCAGCTCTCTTGGGCAGCGTTTTTCTCTGAATACACCTTGGACAATTTTTACAATACGTCTCAACCTGTGTTTTCATACGAGGCCAGTAAAATCTCTCTCGCACCAACCCATAGGTTTTGTCAAACCCAAGGTGACCTGACTGGTCATGCAAAGACTGAAGAACAGTTTCTCTGAACTTCTGTGGGAGTAAGAGTTGTTGTCGAACTGGTTTGTTGGGAGGCTTACTGATTCGGTACAGTACAGAGTCCTTGACCTTTAACTTTTCCCACTCTTTTAACAACAATGACACATCCGGATGTTTTCGTTTGTTAGCCCGGTCCGCAAAGTTCTGCACAACAGCACACCACACTTGTCCGATGCATGGGTCTTCCTGCTGAGAATGTGAGATGTCAGCTAAAGACATTTGGGGCAGTGGCTGAGTGCTTACAGATAACACACTACAATAAGCTCTGGGTACAGCATGCTTGGATGAGCCCAGGAGATCCACAGCTCTGCAACGGTGAGGATGAGGTGTTCTAATTGACGACATGTGACAGACAGCTTGGACGCTGGTAGGAGACATGGACACTTCCTCTTCACCAGACACATCGCTGTCAGCATGAGGACGCCGTGACAATGCATCTGCATCAATGTTTTGTTTTCCAGAGCGATATTTCAGGCTGAAATCATACATTGCTAGCTCCGCTAACCATCTATGTCCTGTTGCGTCCAACTTAGCAGTGGTTAAGACATATGTTAACGGGTTATTGTCTATGTGAACCTCAAACTTGACTCCGTAGAGATAATCATGCAGCTTGGTAGTGACAGCCCATTTTAAAGCCAGAAATTCAAGTTTATGCGTGGGATAATTTTTTTCTGACGGAGAGAGGCTCCTACTTACAAATGCAACCGGGCGCAAACCTTCTCCTTGGTCCTGATAGAGGACACCTCCTAAGCCTTCTCTACTTGCATCAACATGCAGAACATAAGCCAAATTTGGGTTTGCGATTACTAGGACAGGTGATTCTGTAAGACTGACCTTTAATTTCTCAAAAGCTTTCTCACAGTCTTCATTCCACCTTGCCCCAAACGGCTCTGAGGGGTGGTACCACTCTGTTTTTGAGTTCTCTTTCTCTTTGTTGTTCTTTTCCATTTTAGTCTTTCCTCCTGGCCTTCAAGTCACAATGCAGCCCTGCAGTAGCTGATTGAGAGGATGACAGACTCTGGAAAAATCTTTCACAAACCGTCGGTAGTATCCGCAAAACCCAAGAAAAGAACGGAGAGCAGTGATGTTCTCTGGGCGTGGCCACAACTTCACAGCTTCGATCTTTGAAGGATCAGTAGCAATGCCATTGCTAGAAACGACATGCCCAAGATAGGTTACAGACGGACAGCAGAACTGACATTTAGCCAAAGATAATTTAAGTCCCTCTTCCTTTAATCTGTCAAGCACTTTAAGAAGGCGCTGCTCATGTTCCTCCATTGTTCTCCTGAAAACAATGACATCATCAAGGTACACTAACACTTCCAGCAGATTCATATCACCAACCGTCCTTTCCATGATACGCTGAAAAGTGGCTGGTGCTCCGCAGATGCCTTGTGGCATTCCCTCAAATTGATAAAATCCTGCCGGACAGGTAAATGCCGTTTTTTCTTTGTCAGCATCACATAAAGGGATCTGATAGTAGCCACTTCAGAGATCAAGCACGCTGAACCATTTGCTACCACTCAGGCATGTCAGGGCATCCTCCACACGTGGGACTGTATACTGGTCAGGAATTGTTCTCCTATTTAATGTCCTGTAATCCACGCACATACGTATGGTCCCATTTTTCTTGCGGACCACAACGATAGGTGACGCATAGGGGCTTCTAGACTCTGAAATTATTCCAGCTTCTTTCAAATCATTTAAATGTTTTCTCACATCCTCCAAATCCTTTGGAGGTAAGCGTCTAGAGCGTTCTCTGAATGGTTTGTCCTCCGTCACTCGAATGCTGTGTTGTGTGCTCTTTGCACAACCAACGTCAAACTCACTACAGGAGAAAACCTCTTTCCTTTCCATCATTCTCTGACACAGCCTCTCCTTCCACTCAGGAGGCACAGGAGAATCTGCGAAGTTGAAAGACGAGGGGGATAGTTGAGATGTGGACGGCTTAGAGGACTTTTTTTCAGGGACTGCATTTATTACATCCACTCTGTGCAAATGAGCAATTTGCATACCACGTTTCAATGTCACAGAATGATTTGATACATTTCTCAAAGTTACTGTGATACGACGACAATGAACAGCGCTTGCTTTATCAACAACAGGCATCACTAACAGTTCTTCAGGGAAGTAACCCTCCTCTGGGCGTTCTACAAGAACAGCCTGACCAGAAAACCCCCCGCAAATTTTGGCACGCCAACCACTTTTGCAACGCCACCAGGAGACAGCACTAAGGGCTTCTCTCGAGTGAACCAGACTGTTCCTCTTTTTAGGTCAGCTGTGTCATCTGGGGTGCTCCGAAACTTCTCATAAGCCTCTCTTATTGCTGGGTGAACAGACATGTTATGTAAGAAATTATCTCCGAACTATGGAGGTGTTTGTGCCAACCACAATAGAAATCTCACCTTTCATGGCTGGGTCTGGACACACAAGCACAAGTGTTTCTATGGTCTTAGCTACACCCACTACATCTCCAGCAAACTCAAGTTTCAAACACATATAACCATCATATGGATATCGGTCTGCACTGAGGCCCCAAATCTCCAAGCACTCAATAGGGGTCAAGGGCAGGTGTTTCAGATACTTGTCATAAAAGGAGCGGTACAGCAGGGTAACTTGGGACCCACTATCAAGCAAAGCTTTGGCGTAGATGCCCTCAACTTGTACAGGAACAACAGAACTAGGTCCAATTAAACCCTCTGGCAAATCAGCCTTGCTTTCTTTTAGCGTATCACACTTTGTGGAACGTGTTCTCTCCAGAGCATCAGGCCGTTCCTTTACTGAGCTCCTGGGAAGTTTCCCATCAGCTGTTTTGCTTTCAGGAGACGCTTATTTACTTTTCGGAAATTCTCTGGGTTTTCACACTCCTGCTGAAAATGACCATCTTCACCACATTTGTTGCAAAAACATCTGCACCATATTGAAATCTGGGAGTTCTCTCTTTCCCACTTGCATATTTTACAGCAGCTTTTTGAGTGTGGTTCTGGATTGCATGCTGTGATGGACTTTCTGATGTGGCGACAGAGACAGATAGCAGACGTGCAATATCACTTTTAAGCCCCTGAATTTCCTTCTTCAGACTCTTTATGGCATGGTCGGTCTCCACTCCAACAGCTACTGATGGTGCAGACTCTGGTTGTTTTGACACCACAGACGCCGTAGCACAACCTGCACACTTAACCGCAGATGAAGAAACAACATTCTTCACTCTTTCTCTTTCAAGAACCATCCCCTCTTTGTCTCTTACATCACGAAGGAGCTCTGTGAAGCTTGGGGTGGGCTTTAGCTTGTAAGTCATCCTTATACGAAGTGCAGCAAGATCATGAGTGAGAGCACCTCTAGCAATTTGCTCGATGCGTGTCCTGTTCATGTCAGTGACGTAATACCCACCTTTCCGATGAACAGCGTGCAGCAGTTTGTCTAACCTGAGTAAGTATCCTGACAACTTCTCAGTTTCTTGCTGGAATGTGTTACGGAACTTTACCATGAGATCAGCTGCACTATCTGTGGTCCCAAAAGCTGTTTCTAGGGCCTTAAGATACTCATTGGCAGTGGCACTGGGGTTAGTGACTCTTAAACCCCGGACAATATCTGCTGCAGGCCCTTTGAGACTTTCAGCGATTCTCTGTTTCTTGACAACATCAGAACATTGCTACTCATCCAGCAGGTGGGTGGTCTGTTCCGCCCAAGATTCATACTCCTCTTCTCCAGGTAGTGTTGGCTTTATGCCCGAGAAGAAGCGAAGTTTACGATAGCCTTGTCCGTCCATAGGCGGTGCTTGACATTTTTCCACAAGCAAAGAGATGGCATTGACAAGCTCTGTGTTCAAGTCAGGAACCGCGGGTGGGGGAGGCGTGGTCTTAAGCAAACCTGTCACATCATCTAAAGTCTTTCCTTCACTGACTAAGAATGATACTAGCTTGGATTGGAAACCTCTTTTGTCACTAGTCACATGGAAAGTCTGAAAATCAGGGACACTTACTACCCACAAGTCTGACGGATCCCCAGCAACCAACTGTTCAGGTAAGTCAGTTTTAGTCATGTCATCTGTGGTCTCAACTAATAAAGACTGATTGTTGTTTGTGCGTGTTAGACACCGTCCTCTGATTCTAGTGCGACCAAAAATTTTAACTTCATCAAGTACCTTATAAATGTTCTCATCAGTAACATCAAGAGAAACCCCACTAAGCACAATAGAATTCTTAACATCAATACCGTGGTCGTCACACCATTTGATTATTTGTTCGGACTCCATGTTTTGTTTTGAGTTTTTCTTTTTTTTTTTTCCTCAAAACCAGTCACACAAAACACACTCAGTATTGTGATTACAGTACTATTACAACCCCGGTCAACATTGACCGAATTTCTTCTTTTTTTTTTTCCTCTTTGCTCACAAATACACTAGTGAACAATAACAATCCCGGACGAGCCCCCACATGTAGCCCTCAAAGGCAGTACTCACAAAACCGTTGAACCCTCAGTTCACTGGGGAAAAGAAACCCAAACCGATTGTCGTAGGAACGCGCCCTCAAAACGCTTCAGTAGGCACAGCGACTGGATCCCGTAGCGTTGAAGCGGCAGCCCGGTGGCCTTGAGCAGGCAGGACCCGTGGCTTTGAAAGAGTAAATCCGTTCGCGTTGAAAACAGTCAAAAATCCGTTCGCGTCGAAAAAACCAGGTCCAGACCCCCCAAAAAAACTCTCCTTTCCCCGCCGCATCTCCCGCTCTTCCTCCCCACGACCCACCTCCTTCCCCCAATCCCATTGGACGCACCACCCCTTCAATCAATCATTAAAACAAAAAAAAACCCTGAAATGTTCACAGACCCCTCGGAACGCAGGACACCCCAGTATCCATCCACACAAAGAACCAAACAAACTTTTAACTAGTTTTCACAACAGCAATTCAAACAAATACAGTTAAACACATTTTAGTCAGTACACTACATACTGTATTTGTATGGCTTGGGGAAATGTATTTTTAGCATGAGTGAAAGTTTATGTGTATTTTTATTGGGTAGTTGCTACATTCTGCAACTGCGATTCAAATTTTCAGTCATGGCAAAACCAGTGGCCAACTGATCGGCCACTCATGAAAACAGATGCCAGACTAAGAGAGACTAAAGGCATTTTCCTGGTATGTAGCCCACATAAATGGTTGTTGCCCCCTATAAGAACCCAACTGGTCCGCGTGTAACCTTCTCACCGATGCAGATCTGCTGGGCATCAAACGTCTTGCAGCTGTTGTTGGAGGGCCGAGGGAAGTCTGACGACAAGGGGCTGACCACACTGGATCCTGTCCCCCAAAGTGTGAGCGTGAACTGACTCAACACTCCTGAAAGTAGGAAGTAGATGGGGGGGGTTATTGATGAGAGAATTTTAAAATGTCTCAGAGAGGGAACAAGTAGTTGTGTGTTCAGAATAAGTAGTACGTACACGTAACTGCAATGGGAACATTCTGTTCAGTCAAGGAATGTTTAGTAAAAAGCAGTGTCTACCTTTTAATTCACATACTCAAACAGTCATACAGTAAATGTTTCTGATCACAGCTTCACATCTGTGTTGCATGGAGTCAACCAATTTCTGGCACCTGTTCCAGCCATGGACAATTGGACTACATTACATTACACAATTTCACCTCAAAAATAATTTTTTTGATTGATTGATTTGATGGGATGAAGGTCTAACCACTGCATAACGCTGACATCTTGCTGGTCTGGTGTGTCTGACGTGGCTGGGTTACTCGTGTCTTTTGGTGCGGCATTTGTCAGCATTGCCAGCTAATGTGGTCTCTGGCAAATCTTAAACTCAACAATGTGACTTCTTGCGAATAGCTCTGCTTCACAAGGGCGTCTTGAAAAAAAGCAGACAAACTGTGAAATGTTGTCCAATCTGGAACACCAATTCACAGGTGCCAGAAATAGATCAACTCCAAGCAACACAGATTGGGAAGCAGTTCTCAGAAACACAATTAAATATTAGTGAAGAAATTCACAGGAAAGCAAAGTCTTTTAGTTTCTATAGCAAAGGTTTGAGTTTTTGAAGAAATATGCAGACACTGCTATTCTTTTGACAATTTGATACATTTTCTTTCATGTCTTGACTTGGAATAGTGAACAGTGTTCCCAAGAGATTTGAGTGTGTGGAAATAAAAGCTATTAAAAGGTTATTGAGCTTTATGCACTAATTTTTCTATGCTATTATTCTGAACAAAACTATAGCTCTCTCAGCTGTTTCAGGCCATCATAAACATCACATTGCTGTCACGCCCAGCCGCTCTGAGTAAACTGCACCGAGGCTGTTAGGGCTATAGCAACAGTGCCAAATGGATGTGTGCAAATCAGTTCATTTAAAACGATTGACACAAATCAAGCATCATTTCACACGCTGTGGTGGAGTATTGCCAGTGTTCATAAGTTCTGTGTAAACAAACAATACAGCATGCTGATAGGCTCTTTATTTCAGTGACATTTTGGAAAAAAATACACTGTGAAATGTGTGATGAGGATATGGGGGAGGAAGTTAATATGTGATGTGAGTAAAGTGAGTACAGCACCGGAGGCTCAGATGCTCTGAATACGCCCACGCCATCTAATGAGATCTAATACAAAAGCTGTATCAAATGCCCAGTTTTGACTGACACTGTCAAAGAAGTACGTATTCATTGAGAAAAGATTCATGTTTAAACTTCACAATGCTGTACATCATAATGCGAGCTGTTTGCACCAATCATGCAGTAGAATAAAGTACCCAAAATAGACACCAATGAATGTAAAAAACAAACGAACAAACAAAACCTCCATCCATCCATCCATTTTCTGAGCCGCTTCTCCTCACTAGGGTCGCGGGCGTGCTGGAGCCTATCCCAGCTGTCATCGGGCAGGAGGCGGGGTACACCCTGAACTGGTTGCCAGCCAATCGCAGGGCACATAGGAACAAACAACCATTCGCACTCACAGTCATGCCTACGGGCAATTTAGAGTCTCCAATTCATGCATGTTTTTGGGATGTGGGAGGAAACCGGAGTACCCGGAGAAAACCCACGCAGGCACGGGGAGAACATGCAAACTACAAACAAAACCTGAATTTTAAAAAGATTCTTATACTGGATGAGCCCCTCCTTGAGCCGTCACTTTGTCGTGGTGGAGGGGTTTGTGTGTCCCAGTGATCCTAGGAGCTAAGTTGTCTGGGGCTTTATGCCCCTGGCAGAGTCGCCCACGACAATCAGGTCCTAGGTGAGGGACGAGACAAAGCATGGCTCAAAGACCCCGAATGATGACGACAAACAATGGACTTCGTTTTCCCTTGCCCGGACGCGGGTCACCGGGGCCCCCCACTGGAGCCAGGCCTGGTGACTGGGCCTGCACCCATGGGGCCCGGCCGGGCACAGCCCGAAAGGGTAACGTGGGTCCCCCTTCCCATGGACTCACCACCTGTGGGAGGGGCCATAGTGTGAGCTGGGCGGTGGCCGAAGGCGGGGACCTTGGCGATCCGATCCTCGGCTACAGAAGCTGGCTCTAGGGACGTGGAATGTCACCTCTCTGGCAGGGAAGGAGCCCGAGCTGGTGTGTGAGGTCGAGAAGTTCCGACGAGATATAGTTGGACTCGCCTCCACACACAGCTTGGGCTCTGGTACCAGTCCTCTCGAGAGGGGTTGGACTCTCTTCCACTCTGGAATTGCCCACGGTGAGAGGCGCCAAGCAGGTGTGGGTATACTTATTGCCCCCCGGCTTGGCGCCTGTACATTGAGGTTCACCCTGGTGGACGAGAGGGTAGCCTCCCTCCGCCTTCGGGGGGGACGGGTCCTGACTGTTGTTTGTGCCTATGCACCAAACAGCAGTTCAGAGTACCCACCCTTTTTGGAGTCCTTGGAGGGGGTGTGGAGAGCGCGCCCGCTGGGGACTCCATCGTCCTGCTGGGGGACTTCAATGCTCACGTGGGCAATGACAGTGAGACCTGGAAGGAACCCGAGCGGTGTTCTGTTATTGGACTTCTGTGCTCATCACGGATTGTCCATAACGAACACCATGTTCAAGCATAAGGGTGTCCACACGTGCACTTGGCACCAGGAAACCCTAGGTCGCAGTTCGATGATCGACTTTGTGGTCGTGTCATCGGACTTGCGTCCGCATGTATTGGACACTCGGGTGAAGAGAAGGGCGGAGCTTTCAACTGATCACCACCTGGTGGTGAGTTGACTCCGATGGTGGGGGAAGATGCCGGTCCGACGTGGCAGGCCCAAACGTATTGTGAGGGTCTGCTGGGAACGTCTGGCAGAATCCCCTGTCAGAAGGAGTTTCAACTCCCACCTCCGACAGAACTTTGCTGATATTCCGGGGGAGGCGGGGGACATCGAGTCCGAGTGGACCATGTTCCGCGCCTCCATTGCTGAGGCGGCCGACCGGAGCTGTGGCCGTAAGGTGGTCGGTGCTTGTCGTGGCGGCAATCCCCGAACCCGTTGGGGATTGCGGTCAAGCTGAAGAAGGAGTCATATCGGGCCTTTTTGCCTGTGGGACTCCTGAGGCAGCTGATGGGTACCGGCTGGCCAAGCGGGATGCAGCTCTGGTGGTCGCTGAAGCAAAAACTTGGGTATGGGAGGAGTTCGGTGAGGCCATGGAGAAAGACTGGTGGATGAGATTCGCCCGGAGTTCCTAAAGGCTCTGGATGTTGTGGGGCTGTCCTGGTTGACACGCCTCTGCAACATCACGTGGACATCGTGGAGAGTGCCTCTGGATTGGCAGACTGGGGTGGTGGTCCGGAGGGTGTGTTCCAACTACAGGGGGATCACACTCCTCAGCCTCCCTGGTAAGCACCTCTATTCAGAGGTGCTGGAGAGGAGGGTCCGTCGGGAAGTCGAATCTCAGATTCAGGAGGAGCAGTGTGGTTTTTGTCCTGGCCGTGGAACAGTGGACCAGCTCTACACCCTCGGCAGGGTCCTCGATGGTGCATGGGAGTTCGCCCAACCAGTCTACATGTGTTTTGTGGACTTGGAGAAGGCGTTCGACCGTGTCCCTCGGGGAGTCCTGTGAAGTATGGGGTACCGAACCCCCTGATACGGGCTGTTCGGTCCCTGTACGACCGGAGTCAGAGTTTGGTCCGTATATCCGGCAGTAAGTCGGACTCGTTCCCGGTGAGGGTTGGACTCCGCCAAGGCTGCCCTTTGTCACCGATTCTGTTCATAACTTTTATGGACAGAATTTTCTAGGCGCAGCCGAGGCGTAGAGGGGGTCCGGTTTGGTGGCCTCAGTATTGCATCTCTGTTTTTTGCAAATGATGTGGTTCTTTTGGTTTCATCAAGCCGTGACCTCCAACTCTCACTGGAGCAGTTCGCAGCCGAGTGTGAAGCGGCTGGGATTAGAATCAGCACCTCCAAATCTGAGGCCATGGTCCTCAGTCGGAAAAGGGTGGCATGCCTTCTCCAGAATGAGATCCTGCCCCAAGTGGAGGAGTTCAAGTAACTTGGGGTCTTGTTCACGAGTGAGGGAAGAATGGAACGGGAGATCGACAGGCGGATCGGTGCAGCGTCTGCAGTGATGCCGACTTTGTATCGGTCCGTTGTGGTAAAGAAGGAGCTAAGCCGAAAGGCGAAGCTCTCAATTTACCGGTCGATCTACATTCCTACCCTCACCTATGGTCATGAGCTGTGGGTCGTGACCGAAAGAACAAGATCCCGGATACGAGCGGCCGAAATGAGTTTCCTCCGCAGGGTGTCCGGGCTCTCCCTTAGAGATCGGGTGAGAAGCTCGGGATGCCCCCGGAAGAGCTGGATGAAGTGGCTGGGGAGAGGGAAGTCTGGGCGTCCCTGCTAAAGCTACTGCCCCTGCGACCCGGTAGAAAATGGATGGATGGATGGATGGATACTGGATGAGCATTTCTCCAACTGGTGCTGATAACATTTAAAAATTTGTCATTTCACAAATAAGTGGGGCAATCACACTAATCTCATCAGACAATTGTATTTCCAGTCCTAATTCCTTATTCCTTACTTTTGTACTTTTCTAGGATAGAAGGAGGTTGACAAGTTTGGGCAGCGTTGCATATAATAAGCCTCTTTCTGCCCTTCAACAGACAATATCCCAGCCGGGAAGATAACAACGTGTTGGCATCATAGAACACTGCTGTGGTTCTCATTGCCTCACACCAAAAGAAAGGTGCAATCTGTAGTTCTACCTATGAAAATGGGCGTTGGTGAGCTTGGAAATATGTGGCGCTGATGAGGGAGGAGACAATCACACACACACACCTACACAAAGACGCACACACACACGTGGTAAAACAAATGGAACTGACCATGGAAAAACAGAACAACAATGCTCAATGAGGTAGGAAAAAATATGATGCATTCCTTCCATCTTATGGGGCAGCAAGGGTCAATCAAGGAGATACTGTATGTTTCAGTCAATAAAGATTAAATACTCTAACCGAGAAAAAGAGGATGAGCCACAGCCGCCCTAGGTAGAGCGGGTCGTCCAGTGACCAAAGGGTCACTGGTTCGAATCCCGGCTCCAACTGTCTGCATGTCGAAGTGTCCTTGGGCAAGACACTGAACCCTAATTTGCACCCATTGGGCCTGGCAGCAGTCGCCCATTGGTGTATGAATGTGTGTGTGAATGGGTGAATGTGAGGCTTTGTAAAGCGCTTTGGGCACTGTGATAGTGTAGATAAATCACTATATAACTCCAGTCCATTTACCATTTTACCATTTACAGAAAGAGGCCGACGACTGTATACTTTATCTTTGTGCTTTACCTCTTGTTCTAGCCTCACGTGAACCTGGTTGTGTGTTGCTGAGACACTTTTACTATATCTGCTGACTTTGACGCTACAGAACGGTATTACAAACCCCAATTCCAATGAAGTTGGGACATTGTGTAAAACGTAAATAAAAACATTACAATGATTTGCAAAAGGCGGCACGGTGAGCGACTGGTTAGCACAGCTGCCTCACAGTTCTGAGGATCTGGGATCAAATCCGGCCTCGCCTGTGTGGAGTTTGCATGTTCTCCCCATGCCTGCGTGGGTTTCCTCCGGATACTCCGGTTTCCTCTCACATCCCCAATACATGCATGGTAGGTTACTTGAAAACTCTAAATTGCCCATAGGTGTGAATGTGAGTGTGAATGGTTGTTTGTTTATATGTGCCCTGCAATTGGCTGGCGACCAGTTCAGGGTGTACCCCGCCACTCATCCAGAGTCAGCTGGGATAGGCTGCATCATCACTTATTGAGTGTTGTTAAAAGGTGATATAACACAGTGTAAACATGCCCTGGCCAGAGCTACCAACCTATTGAAAATCACTTACAGAGGAATTTGTCAAAATTTGTCTCAATTTTGATATTATAATTTATAATTTTATATATATATGCAGTTGCAGCCTTAATCAAAGTATATAAGATTTCAACATGGCATCATCAAAAATATCAGTGACTATGGAATAATTTTCCAATTCTGTTTTCAATCTTTGGCTGGCAACCAGTTCAGGGTGTACCCCGCCTCCTGCCCGATGACAGCTGGGATAGGCTCCAGCACGCCCGCGACCCTAGTGAGGAGAAGCGGCTAAGAAAATGGATGGATGGATGTTTTCAATCTTGGTTTAAAAAAAGTCTATTAAATCAGATTAATCAGATCGCAAGTCATTTGAAACGTAATAAAATAGCATGCACCAAGCACCTTCTCTCTCTCTCTCTCTCTCTTATTCTAATATACTGTAGTGTTTATTTCATCAAATTGGCCAGCTCTCTCTCATACGCCAATATACTGTAGTGTTTATTTCATCGAATTGGCCAGACGCAGTGCTGTGCTGACCGGTAATGTCGGATACTGGAACCCAAAACAAAATCCGATAACGTTCATCAGTTTGAACAATAAATATCTTGTCTTTGCATGTCTTAGTGTATTCAATTGAAAATAGGTTAAAAAAAATTTGCAGATCATTGTATTCTGTTTTTATTTACATTTTATACAACTTCCTAACTTCATTTGATTTGGAGTTTGCAGTTTGATTGATGCTAGTTAGTTAGTAATCAGGATTATGCACAAAATTACTTCAATAAAACCTAGCAACAGCCCATTTAGTTTTGCTAAAAATCCATCCATCCATCCATTTTCTGAGCCGCTTCTCCTCACTAGGGTCGCGGGCGTGCTGGAGCCTATCCCAGCTGTCATCGGGCAGGAGGCGGGGTACACCCTGAACTGGTTGCCAGCCAATCACAGGGCACATAGAAACAAACAACCATTCGCACTCACAGTCATGCCTACGGGCAATTTAGAGTCTCCAATTCATGCATGTTTTTGGGATGTGGGAGGAAACCGGAGTACCCGGAGAAAACCCACGCAGGCACGGGGAGAACATGCAAACTCCACACAGGAGGGGCCGGGGATTGAACCCGGGTCCTCAGAACTGTGAGGCTGACGCTCTAACCAGTCGGCCACCGTGCCGCGCTAAAAATCCATATAATTGTATTTATTTCCCTTTTCGCCATTTGAGTCATGATAACAGCATTCACTCCAGCACCAAAATAAAACATCCCGTCATCTTCTATTATCCTCCATGTACCACATATTATTTATTTGTATTAATTAAGTTAGCCTTATTGTTCATTTTGACTTATTTCATGTTTTAATTACACGATTTAATGGCTGTTAGCGGGAGAGATATTTTTCTTTTTTTGAATTTGTCTGTGGGTTCACAATGAAGGCAGTTACAGAAAAATAAAATCAACACACAGTGTTACACAATATCTTTTTTCTCCACTTTTGTCAAGAGTTCAACCTCGCCGGAGATCAGTGTCCAGACACTTCCTGGAATGGTCGCCAGTCAATCACAGGGCATTGTGACAAAACAACAATTCACACTTAAACAAACTAATTATAATTAGCATGCATGTATTTGAAATGTGAGAGGATGCCAGAGTACTCGGAGAAAACCCAAGCAAGCACGAGAATAACATGCAAACTCCACACAGAAAGGTTAAATGACTGTGATGCAGACACTTTAACCGCACACACAACCGTGCTGCTGTTGTAATATACATCCATCCATTTTCTTTATGACTTATCCTCACTAGGGTCGCGGGCTGCCGGAGCCCATCCTAGCTATCTCCGGGCGGGAGGCGGGGTACACCCTGAACTGGTCGCCAGCCAATCACAGGGCACATAGAAACAAAGAACCAATCACACTCACATTCACACCTACGGGCAATTTATAGTCTTCAATCAACCTACCACGCATGTTTTTGGGATGTGGAAGCAAACCGGAGTGCCCGGAGAAAACCCACGCAGGCACGGGGAGAACATGCAAACTCCAAACAGGCGGGGCTGGGATTTGAACCCAGATCCTCTGAACTGTGAGGCAGCTGTGATAACCAGTCGACCACCGTGCCGCTGTTGTAATATGTTGCTTAAAAAAAAACTTCTTTTGGATGGTTTGATGTGATGCAAGTGACAAATAATGGAAGCCAATTAGGTTACCATAGTCACGGCTATTAGCTGCAACATTTTCTACTTCCAAAGTCCATTCGCCTTGAGGATCCTCATCCCATGAGTGGGTGGTCATGAAGGCCCAGTCATTGAATCCTTCGGTGGAAAAGTCATTTGGCCTGCAAGAATAGGGATAGTATTAATTTTCTCTGTCTCGGAATGAAAAACATGTTTTGCAGAGAAATATAGAAAGCAAGAGTATAGTACTAAATTGAAATCAAATTAATTATCTTTTACACATTAATTAACATTACGTCCTACGGCAATTTTTGAAAAATATTTCCAATATTTCACAGGTAAATTCTCACGGAACACCTCCACATATTTACCGTCAACTATATTTTTTTTCCCCGCTAATCATTGAGTTCAAGACATAACAAAAGGTGGTAACGGTAAAGTAACAGTGCAGCAAATTACTTTTGTTGAAAGTTGTTAGTATTCTCAGAACATTCTAAAAAATAGAATAAAATGTTGCAACCTAAAATTCAGGCTTTTTCCTAGTAATTACAATGTCACTTTTGGAAATCATAAAAAAATATTTTAAGATGCTTATAGGCACACAATATTTATTTTAAAGCAGCATTTAACAGCTGTGGAAAGGCACAAACGTAAACAAATATATGTATATTGAAAATGCTGATTTAAAATCATATCTAAATTACTATACTATGCTGTAAAAAATAAATGTTTTGTAATACCAGTCAGTAGAGAAAGTGAGTTTTTGCTAGATTATTTTATTACATTTTACCATCCAAAAAGACAACATATTCACTTCAACAGCTATTTTTTGTGAAATACCAGCAGTTCCAATTTTAAGCACTACAAAGCACTGCGCAAACATTTAAGCAGATGTCAAAACATGTTGATGCAATTAAACAAGCATGAATTTCTAGCACGTGTAGGGACCCTGCATCAGACATTCGAGGTCTGTTTCATTTCATGTGTGACATTCAGAGTGAAAAAAAAAGCTGTATTGACCAGTGTCCAGAGTGTTTCATTGTGTACCTGGGAAACAAGAGGGTAGAGCGTGTGCCCAGTGGACTGACGAGATGAATGGACAGTTTGCCTCTTTGGTTGTGAAGGAGAGTGAGACGAGCCTGAACGTGCTCCAGAGAGCTGATGTAGTCGGGCCGTCCCCAGCAGGCATCAACGTTCTTACTGAACACCAGCCTGCTCCCGATGTCTCTGCAGATTTGACAAGACAGCTTAATAGTGCGTGTCTACACAAATAAACCCCTGAGGAGCAATATGGTCACTGATGCTTTCACCACTCACCTTGGTTCTGTGAGCATGGTGTGAACACATTGGTGCTGCGGCCCCACTCTGGTCCAGTTTTGCGCTAAGGCCACCATTGCTCCAGCATCCAGGATACCATATCCGTATGAGTGACTCACTGTGTGAAGAAATCATTACATTACATTGACATTACTTATCCAGCACCTTTTCAAGGTCATTGATTAGGTGAGATTGTTGAGTATTGTGTGTGGAGGGTTGCTGAGCCCAAAAACAAGGTAGATAGTTGAGGGTATACACAAACCAAAAATGTGTATGCTTTAGTAACAATTCATTAATCCAGCCCCGGAGGCCAGGATTCAAACCCCCAACTTCAGAACTGTGAGGCAGGTGTGCTAAGCACTTGTACACTGTGCCGCAGGCTTTAGTGATAATACTGAAGCACAATAGACCTCTAAGATATGCATGAGCTATGAGCTCATAGAAAGATTGAAGTTCCCCCCACCCCCACCACCCGCCCCAGGTTCAAGTCTCCGAAATGACAGGCTAGGCTAGGATAGGATAGGCTCCAGCTCCTCTTCGACCCTGATAAGAATAAGTGGAATAGAAAAAAATTGAATGGATTTTTTCCCCTCGTTTTGCAGCAATAAGCCACTTTCACACTGACCGCCAAACATGTCTTTTCCCCAACTTTGGTCTATAATATCATCATGGCCATACCTTCAAAATCATGTTACTTATCAAGTCCTCACAGTCACAGAACAGTTATATGTTACGGTGTTTACTGTGCAACACCAAAAGGAGGCTCCTACACAAATTTAAGGACACACATTCAGGTGTTCCCTGAAGTTAGCACAACAATCACCACCTCAGCAAGTCATCACAACTCAGTCAGCACACATCAACAGCTAATATTAAACTAGCTACCAACATGTTTTTGGTAGCATAGAATAAAACTAAATGTGTGTGTGTGTGTATGTGTATGTGTGTGTGCTTTTAAAAGGAATTTAAGAAAGAAAAAATAGTAGATGAAGCTGCAAAGTATAACTTTTCTGTCAGTCACAAATATCTGTGTAGGCTATTTTCCTGTACAAAACGAAATTGTTCTGGTCTATTTAAATAATTTGATATTTGATTTAAAAAAAAAAAGCCAAATTTAATAGAACGACAACATCAACTATAAAACATTATTTCTTTAGTACATACTGTTAAGTTGTTAATAATAACACACTGCTGTCATTGCATTAGTGGAAGACATTGATATTACAGTTAGACTAGTAAGAAGTATGATGAGCCAAAGATTTAATTTATACCTTGGGCGGAGCAATCAATATATGAGTTTCTTGCAATCCGGTATATGCGCAATATACTTCCGCATTCAGCAAAACGGGTCTGAGGACTTCCTCCCGGTTAAGGTGGATGGTGAAGGGGATCGTGATTACGCAACCGTAGGGATTTTAAACATCTACAATGTCTTTTTTGAACAAAATATGTCATCACAAAGCCACAAAAGATTGCACCATTCGATGTTTAGCCTTTATTCGTGTTTACATATATCAGATTTATATCGATAAATGATATACTGTACATGTACAGTCCCGTGAAAAAGTATTGGGCCGCTTCTCGAATGCTTACATTTTTTGCATGGTTTCCTCACTTTAATGTTTAAGCTCTTCAAACAAATGTAAATATCAGACAAATATAACCCAAGTAAACTTAAAATGATGTTTTTAAATGGTAATTTAATTTATTAAAGAAAAAAAACCTATTCAAATTTACCTGGCTCTGTGTGAAAAAGTAATAGCTCCCTTAACCTAATAACTGGTTGGCCATCCTCAGCAGCAACAACTGAAATCAAGCGTTTTCTGTAACTGATAGTGAGTCTTTCAGATCTTTGTAGAGATATTTTGGGCCACTCTTCCTTGCAGAATTGTTTGAATTCAGCAGAAATTGAAGTTTTTTCAAACATGAATGGCCTTTTTAAGGTCATGCCACTGCATTTCAAGTCTGGACTTTGACTAGGCCACTCCAAAACCTTTATTTTTATTTTATTTTTATTTTTTAATAAGCTATTCATAAGTTGACTTGCTGGTGTGCTTTTTATCTTATCCTGCCGCAAAACCCAATTGTGCTTCAGCTTGAGGTCACAAACTGATGGCTGAACATTCTCCTTCAGGATTTTCTGAGAATTCATGGTTCCATCAATCACAGCAAGTTGTCCAGGTCCTGAAGGAGCTAAGCAGCCCAAGACCATCCCACTACCACCACCGTGTATGACTGTTGGTATGATGTTCTTTTTCTGAAATGCTGTGCGACATTTACACCAGATGTAATGAGACGCACACCTTACAAAAGGCTAAAATTTCGTCTCGTTAGTGCATATGATATTCTTCCAAAAGTGTTTGGAAGAATATTATTAGTGGCCGGCCTCCAAGGTAACCCTTGGAGGCCGGCCATTCCTGGGAAGGTTTGCCACTGTTGCATGTTTTCTCCATGTGAGGAAAATGGCTCTCCCTATGGTTCACTGGTATCCTATAGCTTTAGAAAAGGCTTTTGTAACCCTTTGCAGACTGACTGATGTCAGTTACTTTATTTCCTTTCTTTCTTTGGATCGTGTCATTTTGTTGCAGCTTTTTTAGATTTTTTTGTCGGACTTGATTTTGTTGGTACAGATTCTGTTTGTGATTTCTTGATTGAACAGGTCTGGAGGTAATCAGGCCTCGGTGTAATCAGTGAAAATTAACTTTGAATCATTTTCCCCCCCTTAATAAATGAAATCTCCAATTACGAACACCATTTTAAGTTCATTTGGGTCATATTCGTCTGATATTTACATTGGTGTGATCTTAAAACATTAAAGTGGCGAAACTATGCAAATGTATAAGAATTTGAGAAAGGGGCCAATATTTTTACACTGCACTGTATTTAACTTTTGTCCAAAGACACCACCTATAAAGAAAACAACTTTTCAACTTCAAACAATCATGTTATAAAACTGTAGTTATGCTCGGAAGTCAGCTATCCCGTTTTTCTGGGTTTGGTCACGTGATGCTCTGTGGATAGCGGAATAAGGTAACAAGCTTGTTAAGTACAGTAACCTTCTGTATTACTAGTATTCTGACAATACATATTTAGTTCAGCAACACTATGAGTTTGTTTTCTATGGAAATATGAGGGACACAGACAAACTGCAATAATCATTAATGGCTAATTTAAAAAATATATATATATACACGTTAACATTACAAACAGAACTCCTGCAACATACATGACCTATTATTATTATCTTACAACAGCGGTATTGTGAGATTATTTTGGTGGGTAGAAAAGCTATTCGCAAACCCATCTAAATCCACAGACTTGACTCTACAGATAAAACTCTTAGACTGCTCAGTCTGTCACCATCCATGAAAATGTATATCAATATACAGTAGATAAAAAAAGTCTCTTCACACCTCTGCCAGGTTTTTGTGATGTTAAAAATAATGTGAGCTCTAACCTATAAGGAAGTCTTTTCGAGAGGAAGAATAAAAATAAACAACTGCGCTAATGGAGTTATTTTTACCTCTTGAAAATATTTTGGTTTATTTTTTCAAATTGAGTTGTACAGGGCGGCACGGTGTTCGACTGGTTAGAGCGTCTGCCTCACAGTTCTGATGACCGGGGTTCAATCCCCGGCCCCGCCTGTGTGGAGTTTGCATGTTCTCCCCGTGCCTGCTTGGGTTTTCTCCGGGCACAGCGGTTTCCTCCCACATCCCAAAAACATGTGTGGTAGGTTAATTGACAACTCTAAATTGCCCGTAGGTGTGATTGTGAGTGCGAATGGTTGTTTGTTTATATGTGCCCTGCGATTGGCTGGCAACCAGTTCAGAGTGTACCCCGCCTCCTGCCCGATGATAGCTGGGATAGGTTCCAGCACGCCCGCAACCCTAGTGAGGAGAAGCGGCTCAGAAAATGGATGGCTGGATAGAGTTGTACAGGTTATAGGCCACATTAATGGTGGAAAAGTTTTGAAATGATTTATCTTGCTCTTCATTTTAAAATGACAACTGGCATTTGAACTACATTATATATATATATTTTTTTACAGATAGAGCACAATAATGACTACAATAAAAAAACAACAACAACTAGGCGAACAGGGGACTGTTGTATTACCATCTCTCTCTGTCACTCTTATGTACTTAAGCTGGATTCTTCTCGGTACCACTACTGAAAAAACAATGCTATAAAGTATACTGTATGCTATCATTTCTTTATATTCAGTTTCCCTGGAATCGTGGGCTAATACACACATTATACACAAAGCAATTCGACATGTAAGTTGTTGCTTCATGAAGTTCAGTCCATTTACTTGCGTTACTTCAGACGGATCAGCCACATCCAGTATGGCGGACACACTGACCAATCATGCATGTCCGACATTTCGATGACAGATGTAAAAACAGAGGCGGATACTTTTGATACTAAATGATGTCAACAGTGCTTAGAGTAAGCAGACAACTGCAGTCAGTACTACCTCTGCGTCCAACTCCATTGGTTTTCCAGTCTCCAGCGCTGAGATGTCTCAGTCGGGCCGTTCTCACCACCAGGTGCTGCATGTCCCTCCAGGTCAGATTCATACTGCAGAGATGGGAAAGAGACCAATTAATCTTTGTGCCACCCAACAGCAGAAGGAGTACCGGTAATTTAGTTCCCATCGTATATTATGAGCTGTCAGGGTTCGCTGATCTCAGACTACAGAGCAAAAGAAAAGTAAGAGGCAATGGGATGTAAAAAACGCTTAGAAGTCTGAATAGCCGTTATCTGAAATATGATTCAGCAATTACCAATGGAAAGGCAGGACATTTTTAGAATACAATAGCAAGGTAAAGACGAGGCCCTGAGGACAATGTCAACTAACCATGACAACTATCCTGTTTCATATTATGGTTTTAACGTTGGTGTAAAACACTAGCATCAAAGTTCTGTGAAGACAGTAAAACACATGATACAACACCAAGTAGTAATGTGTGTAGACCTCTTTAAAATGACTGTTGCTGGGGTGCGAGGTGGTCACAAAAGGTAGCCTTTAAAGAAGAGGAATGAAAAGTCCCAAAATGAAGGCCACACTTGTGGCTTACTTTAAAGCGAATACAGTAATTGTCAGAAATGCTCTAGACCTGGATTGTGGCACATCTCATGATTTTAATGGACAAAATTCCCCATCATATCAATGTCACATCAGCAAGCAGTGTAGGGGCGAATGATGAAGTAATGCAACTGAAGAACGCCAAAACACTTCCTCTTGAATGGATCCATCTGTCATGTAAGGCAAATTAATAGATGAGATGAGATATAGCGAGATAAAGTAGAGCACTGTCACAGATGACAGTCTGTAGTCCCTGCCAGGAGATCAGAGTTGGAAAAATATCTTCTAAAGCACTGACAAATACAAATTACAGGCATGCCCTTTGAACCCAGCTCCCACACAAATCTTTGATCGGTTATTACTCATGACAAGGAAAACATGCTCAATGTGATCTTTGATGAGACCTACACCTTAGGTCAGATATACTTTAACGTTTAAATGATTATTGGTATGCCATAAGAACACAAATGTATTTAAGTTTGAATAAGACCAGTGACTGAAAATATACAGATGATTTACCATCTCAGCCATGTCAAATGTTTTTTGTTATCAGGCATTTTCTTGCTAAAACCCTTACAATTAAAGAAAGATAAATTATTGAATCTGAAATTTGGCTGACAATTAAAATGTACAAATCTAACATCTATTGAACGAGCAGGGCTCTTCATTGGTAACTGGACAATAAGGAATGAAAGTTTCAATGTCTGTTTTGTATTTTGCCCTGGCAAGAAAGCTCAAAGTAGCATACAGTCAAAGTGGCATCATTCTATTCTCTCCATGCTGACATTGTTGCCTACATCTGCACTAAAACAGCCTCGTGAGATTATTCAGGGCTTCAGTTAATATCTTGTCAGCTAATTGCTACAATAGGAATTGCAAGCATTATGTAGATAAGAAAACTTAATATGCACATGATATGACAAAAGACAAGCCTATGATGGAACACATTAGAACCGTTAACAGTAATTTGGAATCCTGCATGAGAAATAACTAGAGGTAATCTGTAGATTAAGATGTCATTATCAGATGTAAAATATTCCGATGTATGTGTGGGATAAAGTCACTAATTTGTCTGGCTAATTAACTGATTATAAAAAGATCCGTTTGCTGGGATTTAGGCTGACTCAGTATGCATGTACTTATTCGCATTTACCTCTGAGCCTGCAGTGCTGCATACTAAATACGATTAAAAGACATTAGATTGTCCACCACGCTAGGTCCGTGGTTGGAGCAGAAGAAAAGTGATTCAACTCACTTGGCCTCCAGTGCCAGAGCAATGATCCCAGCAGCGAGTGGTGCTGAAGCAGATGTTCCTGTGTGTGAATCGGTGCACTTTTGCCTGAGGTCTGTTGTCACCTTAGAGACAGGAGTGGAAAGGGAGAAACATATTTAATTTTACACATTGAGTACTCCACTCAAGTATGATGGAAATTCACAGTGAAAGAGCGGTGTTAGACAGTCGACGACCAGAGAACCAGAGAAGATCCTTTTAAGAGCAACAAGTAACAGGAAAGAAAATGGAAGTGTCAGCTTGTATGTATGCTCAGTTTCATGTAATGGAGCCAAAGAAGTGAGAGACCAGGAATGCCATTTTTACATGAGAAGGATGTAGTAAAAAAGTTCTGCATAGTACATACAGATAACGTTATCAAACAATCCCCACTCACACAGCTACAAAAAAACGCCTGAAGACAATGTCATTTACATAACATGCCCGTGCGGCACACACAAACTGCTTGTTGTCCTGTTCTTGAGAATGCTACAGAGACAGCTGTGTATGTAGCTCCCCTATTCACGCTTTTTGTAATGCCGCCAAATACCCTGCTCCTTATACGGCGCCATGTTAGCGGAGGACCAGTTAGCGTTGGCCATCAGCTGACAGCCGGGCGTCTTGACAGCAAACGTGATGGAAGAATCCAGTAGAGATCCGACAGACGGGAAAAGCTCCTTGTAGGATTGACGGTGGAGAAATCCAGGTGGTAACCCTCTCAAGACAATGTAGAGAAAGGGCCAGATTGCTTTTGGCAGTGGTGGAAGTTAACAAGTGCAGAAAAATGCCAAACTAAAAATAGTCATCTGCTTGTTACTCAATAAAATTACTAAAAGTAGTAATATGTTTTCTTTTTTGTTTGTTTTGTGTGTGAGTGTTTTTGGATCATAGTTTGTGGTATACTGTATCTATGGTTTATTAATATATGCAATAATAATCATTTTTAGGGTGGGATGTCATTTACACGCAAATATTTGTGATTCGCATTGGAAAAGTGAATTTTGTCATTGGCCTAGCAATATATGAGCTGGGTGAAAAGCAGCTCACTTGCATAAAACAGGGTCGCCCCCTCAGAACGACAAAAATAGTTGTTGTAAAAGTGCGCTGTGTGTTCTTGATCCTTGAGGCATTTTGACGAAAGCATATCACAGACATGTTTTTAAGACACCTGGGAACTGTTTTAAATTGTGAACAAAGTGCATACAGAGGCTGAAATAAGTATTTAACACATCAACATTTTTCTCATTACGTATATTTCCAAGGGTGCTATTGAATTTAAAATTTCACCAGATGTTGGGAAAAACCCAAGTAACCCATACATACAAAGAAAGTAAAACAAATTAGTTCAGAAATTAAGTTGTGTGTTATAATGTGAAATGACACAGGGGAAAAGTATTGAACACACCAAGTGGTATTTATTTAATACTTTGTACAAAATCCTTTGTTTGCAATGACAGGTTCAAAGACGCCTCCTGTATGGAGAAACTGGTCACATGCATTGCTCTGGTGTGATTTTGCCCCATTCCTCCACACAAGCAGTCTTCCAATCTTGACGTTTCCATGGGCCCGTGACCAATGCCATCGTTATGTTTTGCAACAATTAGTTTGCGATGGTCTTGAGACAGATCTGTGCTCTTACCCATCATGAGATGTGTCTTGATGCAAACCTTGACAATGAGACCTTTTTGTAGGCCATCAATTAGGACTGAACCAGCTGATATTCATTTGCACTGACAAGGGGCTGGATTGCTGTTTGATTATTGATAGATTTTAGGTGTTGTCTTGGCTTTCCATGCGTTTTTGCACCTCCCTTTCTTCATGTGTTCAATACTTTTTCCCTTCAAATTTTTAAACACAACTTAATTTCTGATCTTATTTGTTCTACATGCTTTGTATGTATGGAGTACTTGGGTTGTTCCCAACATCTGGTGAACATTTTGTGTCAATAGCACTTTTGGAAATATATTTAGTGAGAAAAATGGTGATGTGGTAAATACTTATTTCAGCCGCTGTATATGTCTCCTATAAAAATAAAACCACTGATCAAACACGTTTTCTATCTGTCAATTTTCACAGCTGCAAGTACATTCTGTTCATCATGGGTGTGAAAAATATCAAAAGACAAAGTTTGAAGGGATGTTAGGTAAACTAAATGACTAAATGTACTACTACTTTCATTTTTGAACAATAAAAACGTTCAACGCTACCAGTAAAAAAGACAAAGAAAAAAGAAAAAGAAACAAAAGAGGATACCTATATATTTGTTTTGGCCGCCTGCAGCATGCCTCTCCTTTGCGAGAATGTTAGATTTGATAATCTGTTCCTTGTCCTTGAGGCAAGCGTTTCTTGACAAGTAGCTCCAAGGAGGCATGTTGCGCTTTCTCAGGCATTGTCAGCTTCGCTTCTTGTGTGCTACACATCAGTCACACTTATTTTGACAGCAGACAGATTCCCTTAATGTGTGTTTAGGTTAGAACAAGGATTGATTTTGAATGCGTAAGCTTACAAGTTGAAACAATGCATCATTTTGACATGTATACTGTTTTTTTTGCTTCCTTTCATTCCAACACAAAACCAGATACTTTCAAGGTGTGTATACCTTCGTGTACACTTACTATCTGTTTTTCCCCAGGGTTTCCAGAGCTGAAGGTGGTCGCGAGGGTGGACGAGCAAGGCTCACTGTACCATGGCACATTTCCAGATTGCGTGGTGCTGCTGATGGACAATGTGTAGATGCTGTTGGTGTAGCCATCACAGTTACAGTTGTCCTGCTCTCTGCCGCCATTTCCTGAGGCCCACACAAAAATGGAGCCTAGCCCGCCACGTCCCTGAGGTAAAGGATCACATAATTACAAATGACTGCACAACAGTAATGCGCAGAGACAGCAGATTATATCCCCCTTCTTAAATGTCTTGTCAGTTGCATGTTGTCTTTCAGAAATTGAGCTGTACAACCATAACTCTTATTACCTTCTTAACATAAGGTACCGTGTTAAAACAGAAGAAAAACAGAAAAAATTATTACAAAATCTAATCAAGATGAATATTTAGAGACCAGATAAATGCCAATGTGAAAGCTGCTAAAGAATTTTGTTCTAATCTCCTAAAACACAAACTACTGTATATCATCCATTCAATCCATTTAAGTGTGCACTTTACAAGCAGGCTAATCGTAAGGTGATTTATCTCTCATAAGAAGAATATGACTGAAGCAATAAATTATGTAAATTGTCAGTTTATTTATTTATTTGAAAACACACCAGGAATGTAATCTTATATCTTATCTACAGAGACTTTTTGATGGAATGACCTACAGCTGTCTATATAGCATTCGCAATCAGAGCGACAGCAGAGGAAATAATCTTGATTGTAGCCTTCATGTGCTCGTTACTTTTGACTTTCAGAATACATTTTTGAAATGGCGGCACGGTGGGCGACTGGTTAGAGCATCAGCCTCACAGTTCTGAGGTGCGGGGTTCAATCCCCGTCCCCGCCTGTGTGGAGTTGTGCATGTTCTCCCCGTGCCTGCGTGGGTTTTCTCCGGGCACTCCGGTTTCCTCCCACATCCGAAAAACATGCATTAATTGGAGACTCTAAATTGCCCGTAGGCATGACTGTGAGTGTGAATGGTTGTTTGTTTCTATGTGCCCTGTGATTGGCTGGCAACCAGTTCAGGGTGTACCCCGCCTCCTGCTCGATGACAGCTGGGATAGGCTCCAGCACGCCCGCGACCCTAGTGAGGAGAAGCGGCTCAGATAATGGATGGATGGATGGATTTTTGAAATGAGCCACTCTAAAGGTACAGAGTGGTGTTGCCCTTTCATACACTTATGGCTTGCTTTTTGTCCACATGCAGCCCATAGTGGTTGCACATCTATAGACCAGTTATGTCCCTTTTGGCCATGATGTGGTCAAACAGTGGGAACAGGGCCATCTGCTGTCAGCATGCTACAGCTTTGAAATAACCTCTGTGAAAAATGTCCTTTTCATTTGGTCTATGTTGGTCTTCTTTTTTTAGATCAAGGGTTGGCAACCTTTGGCACATGTGCCAAACACGGCATAAACACTGGCATGTTAGGTGTTAAGCTTTCCCATTCATTGTGCAATGAGGAATGCTTTAGGGGGTATGCTGTATGTGCAGCCAATTATGCGGGCAGCCACACAGAGTGTCTGTATCCATAGATATGAACACATGCGTGTAATCGCCCGGCTGACCAACGTGCCTATGGAAGGCAATACATGGACATTGAAATTAAGTCCTAACTTGCTCATTTCTCAACTGAGGGTTACTGTTTTGTCAACGCCAAAGCGTATTCTATCGATACACATTTTTTAAAAAAGTACAAAAAATATATTTTTACATGTGAAAGGGACTTCCATGGAATGCACTGCTGACTTTCTACTTTTGCGTCACCGTCACGTTATCCCACATAGTCTCAGGCAGGACATGCCCTCCTCCAATATTACTGGCTCCAGGACAAGCGCCGCTGCACTATGATTGGCTGCTGTATCCCGGCAAACGGGAGAAGAAGCATGTGACTTAGCGTGGCAGCTTTAATGTTTCCCAATAACTCTAACCCACCCTAATCCTAACCTTAACCCATCTGAAACCGCTTAAACCCCAACCCTAGCCCTACACAAGGGGTGTCAAACTAATTTTTGTCACGGGCCACATCGCAGTTATGACTTCCCTCGGAGGGCCGCTACGACTGTGAACCCAAATAAACAAGATTACCACCTATAATTACATACAGTATACACAACACATTGATGAATAACCAGTTTTGAAATCAGAATCAGAATCCTATAAAAACATGTTTTTCCAATATTACATGTGTTTTCAAAGGGGGATTGGTAACAAAAAAATGCTTGCAAATATCCCAATGTTATATTACACCAGAACACAATTAGCAATTTTGATTTGCGTTTGCGGGCCACATAAAATGATGTGGCGGGTCAGATCTGGCCCACGGGCCACCAGTTTGACACCTGTGCCCTACACCAAACCATAAGAAACTTCTTGGTTTAAATTTCTAAAAAATGTGATACATGATTGGGATGGTCATTTCGTTACATCTGCGTAGTCTGCCCTTCCCGCGATGCAGGAGCCAATCATGTTGCAGCGGGGCGTGCCCTGGCTGGAAACTATGTGGGAATCCTAATAACGCGTCACCGTCTGCACAGAGCTCAAAATGGGCGTGTCGTATCGACCAACACATATCTGTGGCTGTGTCCCGCGCCCTCTAATAGTAATATGCTCTATTCGGCGTCAAAGTCACATCAGAAAGCTCCTCGGGAGAGGGGCTGGGGGAGTGATTCCTGAGTTGAAAGATGATTCTGATTCTAATTCTATTTTGATGGACTTGTACTGTAAACAGCAAGGGGGAAATGGAGGAGGCATAATTATTGCAGTGCCCCTATAAAACACCATATTGTGGGCAGCCAGTGGCCCCAGTATAGTTTTTCATGGTGAATATCTGCTTTTACTTTGGAGAAGAATGATCAACATTTTTGCCTATTTTATGATGTTATGGACCAAACAAGTAACTGAACCATAATCAATTAGTTTCTGCAATTTGAAACAATGTGCTTTTTTTAAGAGGGATGGAAATCATTTAAAAAACATTTTTAAAAATAGATTAATAGAATAGAAATTAATAGAAAAGCCAGCACGGTGACCGAGTGTTTAGCACGTCGACCGAGTGTTTAGCACGTCTGCCTCACAGTTCTGCGGACCGGGGTTCAAATCTAGTCTTGCCTGTGTGGAATTTGCATGTTTTCCCCCATGCCTGCATGGGTTTTCTCCAGGTACTCCGGTTTCCTCCTATGTCCCAAAAACATGCATGGTAGGTTAATTGAAAACTCCAAATTTTCCATAGGTGTGAATGTGAATGCGAATAGTTGTTTGTTCATATGTGCCCTGCGATTGGCTGGCGATCAGTTCAGGACGTACCCTACCTCTTGCCCAGAGTCAGCTGGGATAGGCTCCAGCACGCCTGCGACCCGAGTGAGGATAAGCGGTATGGAAGATGTATGAATGAATAATCGCAAAAAAATAATCAACAGATTAATCGATTATTGAAATAATTGGTAGTTGCAGCCCTACTGTCTTTAGAATGAAGTTGAATCTATGACAAAAGAAAAACAATGTTGCAACGTCATCAAAATTGAATGTTTGGCTCGAGATGTCAAACACAAACTGTGACTGTTCTGTTTTATGTCTGTGTCCTGTGCATAAAAAAACACTTTTAACAGCAGACAGACAACTGTGAAAACATTATTGCCTCAGTTTATGATAAAAGAAACAGAAATAAAATCTGGTTGAAAATGTACAGTACAGGATTAGAAAAGTGCAGCCTGATAAAATCCAAACGGTATGATTAAATAGGGGTGAAGTGGATAACGGCACCACTGACAATAGCCTTTTAGAAACAGCAGAAAAAAACATAAATCTAACAGTCTCTGGGCATTTTGAAATATTATACACTATACAGTTAAAGGAGCACATCCGCCTCCCAGTTCTAAGGACCCGGGTTCAAATCCAGCCTCGCCTGAGTGGAGTTTGCATGTTCTCCCCATGCCTACATGGGTTTTCTCCGGGTACTCTGGTTTCCTCTCACATCCCAAAAACATGCATGGTAAGTGAAATGAAAACTCGAAATTGCCCGTAGATATGAATGTTAGTGCGAATGGTTGTTTGTTTATATGTGCCCTGCAATTGGCTGGCAACCAGTTCAGGGTGTACCCTGCCTCTCGGCCAGAGTCGGCTGGGATAGGCTCCAGCACGCCCACGACCCGCGTGAGGATAAGCGGTATGGAAAATGGATGGATACAGTTAAAGGTGAGTGGAAGTAGAAAGCCCAGACAACAAGGACTTGATTTACTTAAGGTTTGCCCAAATAAAAACAGGCACAAACTTGACTGTCCGTGCAGACAAATGTGGAAGCTGATCTACTAACCGAGAAGACCCAGAATTCTGTCTGCCAAATGGGCAATATTGCCAAGCAGTTCCTATCACGCCTTCTGGGAGGAGTATATGCAAACTGATGAATTCTAAAGGGTGAGACGAATTGTGATGGCTGATTTTGAACCCTAAAAGCATGCGCAGCAGTGCCAGCGTAGCACGGGAGAACTTTTCAGCTCGAAATATTTTTCATTTGCCGGAAAAAATGTTTTATTTTGCCTTTTCAGCAATGTAATTTTGAAGCTTCTTCATGATCTAAGGACTGTCTTGGAGCCAGTCACATTCAGGAGTCATGCCATATCACCCATGATGAAATTCCTTTCAACTCCACATTTCCTTGCATCTGGGCCATTTGATTTCAGCGCAATGTGACAACTGGGGCTAGCATCTCCCGAGCAGTTTTTCAGGTGTGCTGTCCGAAGTTTTGAATGCAATGTTACGCAGGGTGACCTACCCAATGTCTTTTGTGTGTGTATCAGTGCTTTTTTTGGTTTGCATTTCTTATCGTCACTAGTATAATCATCATATCAGAATCAGAATCTTTTTTTTTGTGCCAAGTATGTCAAAAACACACAAGGAATTTGTCTCTGGTAGTTGGAGCCGCTCTAGTACGACAACAGTCAATTGACAGAGAATACTTTTGAGACATAAAGACAAAAAAAATAAAAAAATAAAAATAAAAAAAAAAACAGTCACTGAGCAATAAAGGTTTGCCAGTAATTTGGTAATTCCTTTTTTTTTTTTTTGACAATTGTGGAAAAAAATGCAGAGTCCTCTAGCAATTAGCGCAGTTTGAAATGACTAATAGAAAAATAGTCCGGTGCAATGACCATTGTGCAAAGGGCGCCGAGACTTCAAGAAATGCATGCAGTTTAAAGTGACTAGTAGTGACATTTTCATACTGTTTCATCTTTATAAACCAAACAGATCATATTGTGCAGCAGTCTGGAGATTTTTCCTCTCTAACACAACATCATTAATTTAGCAGTGCACATGGAGGATCTGATAAATAATTATTTTCTTCGACCCCACCAGAATCCTTTCGTTTATTTATACACCAATTACTGCAGTGCGCAAATCCATCTATTGTTCTGCATCGGTGACTGCTGCTCTTTGAGGAATGCTTCATTTCCCATGAATGAATTTGCCAGCCCCCTTCAGTTCTGGCAAATGAGAAATCAGGATATTAGCCTGAGGCAATATTCCCCTTACAACCTTCAAGGACTAGTCAAAGGACAATTGACAACTCCCACTGCCATTTTACAAAGTTACCATGAGCAATACAGATCGGGCTAGTTCAGGTATGCAATGTTGTTGAATTTCCACTGTCAAAAATTGTGAAAAGAACAAAAACAAAACTTCTGTACAATAACACATTTGGCACCCTCGTGCTGAGGTACGAACTGCATGGATATATTATGGGATGAGCAATTCATTTTTCAAAGGGGCCATGTGAGAAAATTTAATGGTTGTCAAGGACCACACCATGCTAACCTCAAATGTGTTCAAAATAAATATATCTTTATTTAAACCATTAAAATTTATTATTTTATTAAGCTGTCAATTGTTTAGATAAGTAGGGTTTTATTTATATAGCACTTTTTAAAACATGCAGTGCTACACAGGTACTGTAGGTTAAAGTAGACAAACGTAGAAAAAGAAGCAAACATGATACCAAGAGAAATTAACTCGAATAAAATAAAACAGAACAGGGGAACAAGAGATGTCTACAGAAAGGCTTGAAACGATAAGGTGTAACTTCCAGAACAAAAATAAACGTGTAACATTTAATGATACTGTTGATAATACGTATTAGAGTTTTACACATCAATAAACAATTGAACAGTGTTTAACTTGAGAATTATTTGTGTAAGAAACATTTTTTGCACGAAACATTTGTGCATAGTGCACTCTCGCCACTACATTACACATCCTCGGCAAAGCCTTTAAAAGAAGCATTTGACTCATCTTTACTCTGAAAAAGAAGACCCAGTGCCGCGACATTTGATTCATCACCGTAGAATTCATCGTTGATTACATCGACAGCATTTTGTGACAGAGTCGCTCATGGTTACACCAGATAGACCTAATCCAGTCCTTGGTAAGTGCTTCATCCATCTCCCCTTTCGGGTGGCATCTCGTCATGACACCCGTTGGCCACAGGCAGTTCTTGGGAAGTTTTTCGTTTAAAGATTATGTATGGCTTCATTTTAGTCCCATCTCCATAAGCCTCCAGTCCTTTTTTCCCCCGTTCCCAGTAGACTTTAATGTTTTTCCACCTTTCTGATAGATTGTGTGAGTGCTTGGCAGAGTAAAGGTGAGGAGTGTTTGATCAGCAAATGCAGCCAATTTCGTATTCTTGTTGCTTTCTCAGTCGAATAATGAACTGCTGTTATTTCGTCAATGTATCTTCCTAATCAGTTGGAAGACGTGCAATTGTTGTTCTGCGCCTAACAGAGAGGTTGTGCCTCCTCATAAATAAGTAGCACTAGTTAGCGGATGCCCTGAAGGTCTTGGTTACCTTTATTCCTCATTATGGTCAAAGCCTTGAGATGAAGTTTGACAGTCTTGCTAGCGCAGCCACTTGCCCTCTGTTCTGCTACAATCTGCAGCAGCTCTTCCTCCATCTCTGAAAACTGTGGGACAATAACACGTCCTGAAGCTCTTTGCTGGAGGATGGATGGATTTTCTCTGACCGGCAGGTGCTGGCACGCTTGACACCTCTAATGTAGTGATTTGTAAGTAATCAACAGGATCTTGTAGTTTATTCAGAATTTTACTGGAAGCCAATGGAGTGACGCAAAAATATGGGTTTTGTGGAACCTCCAGCTAGTTCTTGTTTGAAGTCTAGCTGCTGTATTTTGAATTAGCTGTAAGCGTTTTACAGGAGACTGACTGAGGCAGGTATATATATTGAAATGACATATAGAGCATAACTATTCAATCAACGTTCACAAAATTCATGCCAACTAGACTTTACACCGATCTGATCGGCCTGATCGGTATTGGCCGATAATTAGCATTTTATGCTGATTGGCTGATTGGCTTTAATGACATAATTCGCCAATCCGATCAATGCTCTGCAAAAGACATTTACTCCACGTCACCACCGTGTACAGTATATTTGAATCCAAAAGCTAGTTTATTTTTAGCCCTGTCTCGTGTCTTTTATTTACTGTAAATATCTGACCACCATCCATCCAATCATCCATTTTCTGTACCGCTTATCCTCACTAGGGTCACGGGCGTGCTGAAGCCTATCCTACCTAACTTCGGGCGAGAGGCGGGGTTCACCCTGAACTGGTCGCCAGCCAATCGCATATGTAACCACCAATAAAGTTATTTAAAAAATAAACATTGGCGGTGTGGGACGGACAAAACGTAATCAGACTACAAGACAAATTTGGTCCTTCACGATTGGACTATGTCAGACTACTGCAATAAAATCTTGTATTCTGATACCAGCGCATCCCGTTTTTTACGATCATTGGGCTTCATCTTGTCAACTCAAATGCGATCGGATACACCCGTTACCATGCCGACGACAACAATAATGGATCATGCTGTGTGTTTATAAGAACAAAATGGGGAAAAATGTGTGTTGGTCGTCACCGGTGCTCGGGAGAGGACGTTCGTTTAAGGCTTGCTTGAGGTATGTTCACATTATGTAGCCTAGCAAGCTAGTGCTAGCACTAACGGGTTGTAAGCGAACATGCAGGCGTTCTGTCGACTGCAGTTATTTCCAGCTTTTATGGAGCCAAGGCACATATTTTACAATTAAAAATCTCATGGCACACAAACAAACAAAAATGTCACAAAAAGTGGATACAATAATTACTGTATGTACTTCCTGCCACCTTATAGAAGACCATTCATTTGTTCTGTCTGTCACTATGCATCACTGGCATAAATAGATTAACAAAGATGCATTATTTATTGTAAATATAACTTTTTGAGCAATTAAGTACACAAGCATATACAGTAAACGAACAAGTAATATAAATAGACACATTGCTTCACCTTGTGATCGGATCGGTGATGTTTTTTTTAAACTCGCTGATCGGCCCCAAAAATCCTGATCGTGTAAAGCCTAATGCCTACAGTGAGGATCTATATTTTAAAGGGCCATATATTGGCTATTTAGACCTCCATAGAGTGACTCTCGAACATGGACTTAGTATAAAAGTGTCAATTTCATTTAAAAAAAAAATAAACATTCACATTGTTACCATTCAAAATTCTAAATGTTCAGCTCATTCGATTCACTTTGGGAATGATTTTTCAACATTCCCAAAATTCCACAATTTTCTAAAATATTTCCACATTTTTAACCAACAAAATTCATATATTAGGACATACTCTCCATTATTCCCTCCTGCTGCATTTCTTTGCTGATTCAAATCGTTCCAACACAAAATATTTTCCACATTCCGAAAATTCCCACACATCAAAAATGTCACCATTTCCACCAAATTTCCCCATATTTTTAACCAACAAAATTCCTGTATTAGGACATATTCTACATGATTCCCTCCTCCAACATTTCTGGAACGATTCAAACCATTCCAACTATAAACTGTGCAACTCATTCTACGTCATTTCATATCATTCAATAACATTCAATATAATTTCAAATCATTCCACGTTTTCATATAATTTCATTCAGCATTTCAGCATTCACACGCAATTTCTCCAGAAACTGCACAGTCTGGTTTGATAGAGCTCTTCTTGTAGCAAGTGAAGCCAAATTTAATGCACTGCTCAGATGCAACTTGCAGTGGCACTGCTGATGCAGACACAGGCCATTTGTGGCCTGAAGAAGACCGGCTAAGGCCTAAATCCATGCAATCAAACGGCCAACCTAAGTCACCACAGAATCCTCCCGTCTGTGTGACATGATAAACAGAATTGGAAGGAGACAACACCCTCAATTTCAAAACATATAGAGTTTAAAGATGTTTGTGCATCTTGTTAATGAGATTAGGAAAAAGCACTATACAGTGTCAGCCAAGTTTATTTCCTTGTTGAATTTATTGGTGGATTACACTGGATCCCAATGGTTTGATGTCACCCTGGTTTGATGTCACAATATTTACGAACCTAGCCTGCATATCCCAGAGTCAGGGTGTACCATTTCCTTTTGTAACCAAAGAGTACTGTTTGGTGGAATAGTTTCATTTGGACAGAATTCAAATGAAACAATAGTGTGTGTGTGCTCCAAAATGTTAAATGTTATGATGCTTAAGAATTAAAATATAGTACACTTGTTGTTCCAGGGCCCAGGCATCATTAAAATTTATGAAAATACCTACAAGTCCAAGGTTATGGTCTGACTGACCTTTGTGATTCCCTGCTGGAAAGCCTCCTTCGCCAGCTTAGCAGGGCCGTCCAGTGACTTGCCATCATCTTCTGGGCCCCAGCTGGCACTATATATGTGGATGTACTGAGGATTGAGACCAAGTGAGTGAGCCTCCACCACATCTGTCACCTCCCCATCCAACATACGGACTCCTGTAAATGCACACACAGAGCAGCGCAAATTAGGTATGTGGTTAAAGATGTGAGAGGTCGAGGAGAAAGAACAGCAGCGTAAATTTCAGCTTCAGAAGTTAGAGATGTTAAAAACCGAGGAAGGGGAGAAAAAGCATGGGATAACAAGCAGGGGAATCTTCTCATCAGTTGAATTATCACCACCTATTACTCTCTGCAACAAGAAAAAAAACACAACTGGGAAAATAAAGATTTCCAATCCACTTGTAACGGGTCAAAAGTATGTTCATACATGCTGAACTGATGGGCAAACAACTAAAAAATGAGCTGAGAATTCAGAGAGCCTGCAACAGAATGGTATGTCCACGGGGTAGAACCAAAATGACACCTTTAATCACACCTGAACACGCCACTGCCTAGGCGTTTGATGTGAGCAGCCTCAGATCAGTCCAGTGAACATTAATGGCAGTAGAGAAGTGTGAAATGAACCACCTTCAAATGAGGTCTATTAAAGGGACTAGACCCGCAGAGCTGAGACAAGACTGACATTCACATTAAGACTTCAATAATCGATTCCAGACCACCCGCTGAGTCCCTTTATCAGAGCTGCACACAAATAAGTAGCCTCTCTGGAGGTAGAAATGTGGCTCTCAAAAGTTTGAATACCAAGTAGCAAACAGTGAGACACAGAAAAGATGTTTACTTGGTAATCATGATGTGCAGACTGTTATAATCACTGTTGTTACAATTCTATTTTACGTCCTGCAGCTCAGCGACACAAACACTGCTGTGTGAGTTCCCAGGAACGTCAGTAAGTCAGAGGTAGGTGGTAGTACCGCAGATGAATGTGTCTATGCGTGCCAACATAAGCCAAAGAGATGGAGGAGCAAACATTAATTGAGCCAATTAATGTCAACTGCAGTGTTTAAACGCTTATCACTTATCTTGCTCAGCAAGGATACAACCATTAAAGTGTCCCCTATTGTACTTGTGAACATGCAGAAGCAAAATGCAGCTGCTCATTAGCTAGCTCGAAAGACGTGAACAAATTCACAGAGGATTATTTCCTGAAAAGCAGGGCCAATCTATTGCTCCATCGGGAGACAAATGGTAATGAAGACAAAGGAGAGTTATGGGTAACATCTGGAATGGGGCTGATTCAAGTTCCTCAGAGCCTGCATGCAACATCTGGCTGGCTTCTATCAACATGCAAATTAAAAGATCATTTGATGCCAAAACAAATGTCCTTCGATCAATTACAGGACTTTTTCAGAAGCATCTTTAAAAAATGAATAAACCATTTTGAATATATTGGCAAAGCCAAAGTCAAACACCTCAAAAGTCAACTTGGAGTTCAACCAAAACTTACTGCCTCAAAGGTCAAACAATCATAACTCATTTATTACTTTTTTTTTTCTATAGCTGCTCAGAACAATATCCATCGTTTCAAGCATCCATTCCTTTTCTACCATGTGTCCTGTTGAGCGTCACGGCTGATCCACAGCCTAGCCCAACTGATTTTGGTGAGAAACAGGGTACACCGTGAACTGGTTGCCAGACAATTGCAGGGCACATGTAGACTTACAACCATTCACACTCAAATCCACACCAATGGGCAATTGAAAGTCTTAACCCTAACCCTAAGCCTAACCCTAACCCTTTACCTGACTTGCATGTGGAGAAAACATACTAACCCCACACAGCTGCCCATATGAATTACAACCCCAATTCCAATGAAGTTGGGACATTGTGTTAAACATAAATAAAAACAGAATACAATGATTTGCAAATCATGTTCAACCTATATTTAATTGAATACACTACAAAGACAAGATATTTAATGTTCAAACTGTAACCGCAGTCTTTTACGACAAAGCCATGCTGTTGTAACACGTGCAGAATGTGGTTTGGCATTGTCTTGCTGAAATAAGCAGGAGCATCCATGAAAAAGACATTGCTTGGATGGCAGCATATGTTTCTCCAAAACCTGTATGTACCTTTCAGCATTAATGGTGCCTTCACAGATGTGTAAGTTACCCATGCCATTGGCACGAACACAGCCCCATACCATCATAGATGCTGGCTTTTGAACTTTGCGTCCATAACAGTCCGGATGGTTCTTTTCCTCTTCGGCCCGGAGGACACGACGTCCACAATTTCCAAAAACAATTTGTAATGTGGACTCGTCGGACCACAGAACACTTTTCCACTTTGGATTAGTCCATCTTAGATGAGCTTGGGCCCAGAGAAGCCCGCTGCGTTTCTGGGTGTTGTTGATAAATGGCTTTTGCTTTGCATAGTAGAGTTTCAAGTTGCACTCACGGATGTAGCGCCGAACTGTATTTACTGACATTGGTTTTCTGAAGTGTTCCTGAGCCCATGTGGTGGTAGCCTTTACACATTGATGTTGGTTTTTGATGCAGTGCCGCCTGAGGGATCGACGGTCACGGGCATTCAATGTTGGTTTTCGGCCTTGCCGCTTACATGCAGTGATTTCTCCAGATTCTTTGAACCTTTTGATGATATTATGGACCGTAGATGATGGAATCCCTAAATTCCTTGCAATTGTACATTGAGGAACATTAAACCATCCTCTTCTGGGCCCCAGCTGGCACTATATATGTGGATGTACTGACTATTTTCTCACTATTTTTGTTCACTAAGAGGTGAACCTCGCCCCATCTTTGCTTGTGAATGAGTGAGCAATCCAAGTAGATGCCATCCTCAACAGCATGTACTGTACGTGAAAGCACAACAGCTAAAGGCTGGAAATGATTTTTTTTTTATCTTTATTGCACTGAAAATATGTACAGTATTCTTTTATTTTACAGCCAAGTGTTGCATAGCAGTTAAACAGTAGCTACCGTAATTTCTCATGTATAATGCGCAATCCGGCACGGTGGATGACTGGTTAGAGCGTCAGCCTCACAGTTCTGAGGACCGGGGTTCAATCCCCGGCCCTGCCTGTGTGGAGTTTGCATGTTCTCCCTGTGCCTGCGTGGGTTTTCTCCGGGCACTGCGGTTTCCTCCCACATCCCAAAAACATGCATTCATTGGAGACTCTAAATTGCCCGTAGGCATGACTGTGAGTGCGAATGGTTGTTTGTTTGTATGTGCCCTGCGATTGGCTGGCAAACAGTTCAGGGTGTACCCCGCCTCCTGCCCGATGACAGCTGGGATAGGCTCCAGCAACCCTAGTGAGGAGAAGCGACTCAGAAAATGGATGGATGGATAATGCGCAATCATGTATGATACGCACCCCCAGTTGACCTCAAAATTCTGGAAAACTCTTCTACCTATGTATAATGCATTTTTACAGTGCATGATTTTGCTTCTACCCATATGATCAAAACATTTATTTTGTTAGTTTTTTTTTCCCCCGAAGAATTATTCTGAACTTAAGCACTTTATTTGAACATATAACACTTTCTTTTTTATTTACTTGCTCTTATTTTGAAATTCACAGCCCTACCTTTATTTAGTAAATGATAAAACACACAGTTGTGCTCATATGTTTGATTACCCAGGCAGAATTTGTAAGATGGGTAAAATTCTTTAAAGAAAACATGAAGGGGCAGGCGAAATACATTTAATTGTATTTTAATGGGATTAAAATTAAACGGTCAAGCATTTCAGAAAACCATTATCATTAAACAAAAGATAGCCATAAAGAAATTAATGAGAACATGCAAACTCCACAAAGACGGCACGGTGGTCGACTGGTTAGAGCGTCAGACTCACAGTTCTGAGGAGTGGGGTTCAATCCCCGGTCCCGCCTGTGTGGAGTTTGCATGTTCTCCCCGTGCCTGTGTGGGTTTTCTCCGGGCACTCCGGTTTTCCTCCCACATCCCAAAAACATGCATGAATTGGAGACTCTAAAATTGCCCATGGTGTGACTGTGAGTGCGAATGGTTGTTTGTTTGTATGTGCCCTGCGATTGGCTGGCAACCAGTTCAGGGTGTACCCCGCCTCCTGCCCGATGACAGCTGGGATAGGCTCCAGCACGCCCACGACCCTAGTGAGGAGAAGCGGCTCAGAAAATGGATGGATGGATGCTTTTACTTTGGAAAAAAATGATCAACATTTTTGCCTGTTTTCTGACATGTTGCGGACCAATTTATGTTTGTGCAATTTCTGCTCTGTCAATTTCCAAAAATGTCCTGTTTTTGAATAAATGGGGGAAATGAAATCAACAGATTAATTAATTCATTTTCCATACCGCTTATCCTCACGAGGGTCGCAGACGTGCTGGCGCCTACCACAGCTGACTCTGGGTGAGAGGCGGGGTACACCCTGAACTGGTCGCCAGCCAATCGCAGGGCACATATAAACAAACAACCATTTGCACCCACATTCACACCTACGGGCAATTTAGAGTCTTCAATTAACCTACCATGCATGTTTTGGGACATGGGAGGAAACCGGAGTACCCGGAGAACATGCGAACCACACAGGCGAGGCCGGATTTGAACACGGGTCCTTAGAACTGTCAAGCAGATGTGCTAACCAGTCGCTCACTGTGCCACCTCAACAGATTCATCAATTATTAAAATAACCGTTAGTACCAGCCTTACATAAATAAAACATTTACCTAAATGTTTAAAAACATACAGTTATTAAAAAGTTAATGGAAATGTAACTTTAAAGTTAAATACAAATGATATATACTTAAGCAGTAATTCTTTCAGGTACCACTGACTAGAAGGAGCCTGCATACTATAGCACAATTTGAGAATCACGAGTCGAGTTGGCTCGGTGAAAACAACTGGTTAGCACACCTGCCTCACAGTTCTGAGGACCCGGGTTCAAATCCGGCCTCCCCTGAGTGGAGTTTGCATGACCTTACGTGACCATATCTGAAAGCAAATGAGACAAATGAGAAAATATCTAAATATCAGAATTATTACGATGCACTCACCTCCAACTTTAGCATTATAAGCCACACCAACGCCGCATACACCATTGTTCGCTGCAGCTGCAATCTCTCCTGCACATCGAGTTCCATGTCTATGAAGAGAGCATAAATGAATGTCCATGAAAGACAATTCAACAGGATGTATTTACAAGTGAATACTGAGCAATTAAGGTCTGTTAGCCCTGAATTGAGATAAGAGCTTTTTCGGTTTTTCTGAATGTTAATTGTGAATCCCAGAAGGCCTGAAATTCATCTAATTTACATATCTTTTGATTTGAGTGTTATAACAGTTGACACAACATCCAGAGTACAACACATCTAAAAGTTCGAGGTCTACCATAATGTGCAAATTCAGGCATAAAACCGTGAGCACTTAGTTGTATTTCACATCAAACTGCAATAGATTTTAGAGAGCAAACAAAAGTAGGGCCAGCCCTGGCCAAAGTGATGAGCTCGGTGAGATATTTCTGGCGCACCCCTTCATTTGTAATTGACATACGCATAAAAACAAATTTGAGTAAGATCTTTTTAACATTTTCTTGAATTTATAAAATAACAACACCCAATTTTACAGTAAAATAATCCATCCATCCATTTTCTGAGCAGCTTCTCCTCACTAGGGTCGCGGGCGTGCTAGAGCCTATCCCAGCTATCATTGGGCAGGAGGCGAGGTACACCCTGAACTGGTTGCCATCCAATCGCAGATAATTTAATTAACATTATTTAAAATATAAAAATGAAAAAAATTGATATGTTGTCCATTATGCGTTTATTATGTATACTACTGACAGACACAGACCTAAATCTTTATCTTGAGAGCAACATCAATAAACTGAAATATCTGATCAATGTACATTAATCATTCACTAAATAATTTATTAACGCAGGTGTTGAGCTTTAGAGAACACATTGTCAATTATGTAAAATACACCAACATAGCACAAATGAATACTCCTCAATCTGTTAAATACTGCACGTTTGATCAGTTGCAGCTCATGTCTAAGATATAATTGGGACAACCTTGGCAGACTGCACACAATGTAGATGTGCCCTTGCATCTGTTGTCGCTACCTACCTACCTACCTTTTTACAGTTTTCTGCTCGTGTAAACATTTTTGAAACGTCAGGAACAAATCTCACAACATATTGTCTGTTCACTCATGCAATTTTGGAGCTTCTGGCTTGGAGGCAGTCACAGTCAGGGGCCATGCCATGACAAAACTCCTTTTAACGCTGGATTTCTTTATTTCTGACACTTGGTGCTGGCCGCTGCTCGAGCCGTTTTCGGGCTGTGCTGTCCAAAGTTTTAAATGTAATGTTACTTCGGATGGGCAGATACAGTACATCCAATTGCAAAGCACTCCAGATGAGATTAAATCAAACATGGCCATTACGATGGCTTCCCTCAAATTATCAGAGCGATAGATTTATTTTCTATAACTGAGTAATGTGTTTGTTTGCCTTTTGCACTAACTTCAAATTCTATTACTTTAAACTTCATTTTGTGCTTGCGGTGGTCTCCCAAATGTTCCATTCTGAAACCCATCAGAGCTACGTAACGCTTAAAACTCTTTTAAATATGGTGGTTACGGAATCTGTTAGAGTGAGTGAACATGCAATTTAGAGCCCACTATTTCGGATCTTAATTGATCAGGCCCATGTAAAACATCCATCCATCCATTTTCTGAGCCGCTTCTCCTCACTAGGGTCGCGGGCGTGCTGGAGCCTATCCCAGCTGTCATCGGGCAGGAGGCGGGGTACACCCTGAACTGGTTGCCAGCCAATCGCAGGGCACATACAAACAAACAACCATTCGCACTCACAGTCACACCATGGGAAATTTTAGAGTCTCCAATTCATGCATATTTTTGGGATGTGGGAGGAAAACCGGAGTGCCCGGAGAAAACCCACACAGGCATGGGGAGAACATGCAAACTCCACACAGTCGGGACCGGGGATTGAACCCCGCTCCTCAGAACTGTGAGGCTGATGCGCTAACCAGTCGGCCACCGTGCCGCCCCCATGTAAAACAATAATACAAAAAGTATTACACAGACAAACAATGATCCATCCATCTTCTTCCGCTTATCCGAGGTCGGGTCGTGGGGGCAGTAGCTTTAGCAAGGAAGCCCAGACTTCCCTCTCCATAGCCACTTCCTCCAGCTCTTCTGAGGGGATCCCGAGGTGTTCCCAGGCAAGCTGAGAGACGTCGTCGCTCCAGCGTTATCCTGGGTCGTCGCCGGGGTCTCCTTCCGTTGGGACGTGCCGGGAACACCTCACCAGGGAGGCGTACTGGAGGCATCCTAAACAGATGCCCGAACCACCTCATCTGGTTCCTCTCAATGTGGAGGAGGAGCGGCTCTACTCTGAGCCCTTCCCGGATGACCAAGCTTCTTACCCTATCTCTAAGGTAGAGCCCGGACACCCCGGGGGGGAAACTCATTTCGGCCGCTTGTATCTGACCCATAGCTCGTGACCACAGGTGAGGGTAGGAATGTAGATCGACCGGTAAATAGAGAGCTTCGCCTTTCGTCTTATCTCCTTCTTCACCACAACGGACCAATACAAAGTCCGCATCCTCCGCCTGTCGATCGCTCGTTCCATTTTTCCCTCATTCGTGAACAAGACCCCAAGATATTTGAACTCCTCCACTTGGGGAACGATCTCATCCCTGACCTGGAGAGGGCACTCCACCTTTTTCCGACTGAGGACCTTGGTTTCAGATTTAGATGTACTGATTCTCATCCCGGCGGCATGGTGGACGACTGGTTAGAGCGTCTGCCTCACAGTTCTGAGATCCGGGGTTCAATCCCTTGCCCCGCCTGTGTGGAGTTTGCATTTTTCTCCTCGTGCCTGCGTGGGTTTTCTCCGGGCACTCCGGTTTCCTCCCACATCCCAAAGACATGCGTGGTAGGTTAATTGACAACTTTAGTGCGAATGGTTGTTTGTTTGTATGTGCCCTGCGATTGGCTGGCAACCAGTTCAGGGTGTACCCCGCCTCCTGCCCGATGATAGCTGGGATAGGCTCCAGCACGCCCGCGACCCTAGTGAGGACAAGCGGCTCAGAAAATGGATGGATGGATGGATTCTCATCCCAGCCACTTCACACTCGGCTGCGAACCGCTCCAGTGAGAGTTGGAGATCACGGCCTGATGAAGCCAACAGAACCACATCATCTGCAAAAAGCAAAGATGCAATACTGAGGCCACCAAACACCTCTACACCCGTCTACACCTCAGCTGCGCCTAGACATTCTGTCCATAGAAGTTATTAACAGAATCGGTGACAAAGGGCAGCCTTGGCAGAGTCCAACCCTCACCGGAAACAAGTCTGACTTATTGCCGGCAATGCGGACCAAACTCTGACACCGGTCGTACAGGCATCGAACAGCCCGTATCAGGGGCCTTGCCACCGAAGAGCTTTTTAACCACTTCGGTGACCTCAACCCCAGAGATAGGAGAGCCCACCTCAGAGACCTCAGACTCTGCTTTGTATCGGTGGAATTGAGGAGGTCTTCGAAGTATTCTCTCTCACAACGTCCCGAGTCAAGGTCAGCAACGCCCCATTCCCACTATACACAGTGTTGATGGTGCACTGCTTCCCCCTCCTGAGATGCCGGATGGTGGACCAGAATTTCCTTGAAGTCATCCGGACGTCGTTCTCCATGGCCTCACCCAACTCCTCCCACGCCCGGGTTTTTGCCTCAGCGACCACCAAAGCCGCATTCCGCTTGGCCAGCCGGTACCCATTAGCTGCCACAGGCCAAAAAGGCCCGATAGGACTCCTTCAGCTTGACGGCATCCCTCACCGCTGGTGTCCACCAACGGGTTCGGGGATTGCAGCCACGACAGGCACCGACTACCTTACGGCCACCGCTCCGGTCGGCCGCCTCGGCAATAGAGGCGCGGAACATGGTCCGCTTAGACTCAATGTCCCCCGCCTTACCCGAGACGTGGGTGAAGTTCTGGCGTAGGTGGGAGTTGAAACTCTTTCTGACAGCGGATTCTGCCAGACGTTCCCAGCAGGCCCTCACAATACGTCTGGGCCTGCCAGGTCGGACCGGCATCTTCCCGCACCATCGGAGCCAACTCTCCACCAGGTAGTGATCATTTGACAGCTCCGCCCCTCTCTTCACCCGAGTGTCCAAGACATGCGGTCGCAAGTCCGATGACACGACCACAAAGTCGATCAGCGAACTGCGACCTACGGTGTCCTGGTGCCAAGTGCACGTGTGGACACCTCTATGCTTGAACATGGTGCTCGTTATGGACAATCCATGGTGAGCACAGAAGTCCAATAACAGAACACCACTCGGGTTCTGATCGGGGGGGTTCCTCCCAATCACGTCCTTCCAGGTCTCACTGTCATTGCCCACGTGAGCATTGAAGTCCCCCAGCAAAAAGATGGAGTCCCCAGTGGGAGCACTCTCCAGCACCCCCTTCCAAGGACTCCAAAAAGGGTGGAGTCCCTTTCGGGAAGTGCCCGGCCGGGCCCCATGGGTGCAGGCCCGGCCACCAGTCACTTGTCTTCGAGCCCCACCTCCAGGCCTGGCTCCAGAGGGTGGCCCTGTTGACCCAGGTCCGGGCAAGGGAAACCTAGATCTATTTGATTCTTTCTTCTTAGGGGTTTCTGGAGCCGTGCTTTGTCTGGTCCCTCACCTAGGACCTGTTTGCCATTGGTGACTCTACCAGGGGAGTGAAGCCCCAAACAACTTCCTAGGATCAGTGGGACACACAAACCCCTCCACCACGATAAGGTGACGGCTAAAGGAGAGGACAAACAATGATGCTTGCTAATAAATAATTCATCAAATTTATTATACTTCAGCTTGTCAATAACTATATATTGTATGTAAAAGTGAACATTAAACCAACAAACAAATGTCCTGACAGGGCTCGTTTTTATTCATGGTCTGTCAGTGAGGTCTTCCTTACAGAAGCGTCATGGGACTACATATAGGAGAGTGTAATGCTTGTGCAATTAAATGCTACCATTGCTGTCCAGAGATTTTACTGCCAGTTAGCTTGTCTTATAATGTATTAATGCCAGGCAGTTAATGGTGACTTGACAGCTCCTTCATTAACTATATGCTGTACGTAATCAAGCAGCAAATTGGCCCTCTATATGCAGGCAGGCATTTCTTTTCAGCAACGTGAGCAAAGAGAAACTTGCAGCTTCAAACATCTTATTGACCCATTGAACTCACAGGCACTGATCAATTCATGATTCTGATTGTTTGAGAGACAATTATTCTACGAGTTGATACAGTTTTGTTGATCAGATTACAACTCACAGGTGTGGGGGCATGAAAACTTTAACCTAAAACGTTTAAATTGTGCTTTGTAAGCGTGTCTCTTCGTAGGTGCCATTTTCGAAGGTCCTTAGCCAAACCGATGCACATACCGTAACTATATACCTATTGGGGGCGTGTCTTCTGCGTCTTCTGTCAAGCGCGGCCCTTCCCCCTTTACGTCCGCATGCTGTACTCAGTCACGTCCGCCTTCCTCTATGTAAGCAGCGTGTCGGCAGGAAATACTCCCAGTCAGTCAAGCGGAGCGCTCAGTAAAGTCACACAACGACATTTACAGATTTTGGAAATCGGTGCACACATAAGGCGCGCCGCATTATAAGGCGCCCCGTCCATTTTGGAGAAAATTTCAGACTTTTAAGTGCGCCTTATGGTCGTGAAAATACGGTAATTGGGAACAGGTGGGTGCCATGATTGGGTATAAAGGGAGCTTCCCTGAATTGCTGTCATTCACAAGCAAAGATGGGGCGAGGTTCACCTCTTTGTGAACAAGTGCGTGAGAAAATAGTCGAACAGTTTAAGGACAATGTTCCTCAACGTACAATTGAGGAAAAGAACCATCCGGACTGTATGGACGCAAAGTTCAAAAGCCAGCATCTGTGATGGTATGGGGCTGTGTTAGTACCAATGGCATGGGTAACCTACACATCTGTGAAGACACCATTAATGCTGAAAGGTACATACAGGTTTTGGAGAACCATATGCTGCCATCCAAACAACGTCTTTTTCATGGACGCCCCCGCTTATTTCAGCAAGACAATGCCAAACCACACTCTCCACGTGCTACAACAGTGTGGCTTCGTAATAAATGAGTGCAGGTACTAGACTGGCCTGCCTGCAGTTCAGGCCTGTCACACATTGAAAATGTGTGGCGCATTATGAAGCGTAAAATACGACAACAGAGACCCCGGACTGTTGAACAGCGGAAGCTGTACATCAAGCAAGAATGGGAAAGAATTCCACCTACAAAGCTTCAACAATTAGTGTCCTCAGTTCCCAAACGTTTATTGAATGTTGTTAAAAGAAAAGGTGATGTAACACAGTGGTAAACATGACCCTGTCCCAGCTTTTTTGAAACGTGTTGCAGCCATAAAATTCTAAGTTAATGATTATTTGCTTAAAACAATAAAGTTTATCAGTTTGAACATTAAATATCTTGTCTTTGTAGTGTATTCAATTAAATATAGGTTGACCATGAGTTGCAAATCATTGTATTCTGTTTTTATTTATGTTTAACACAACGTCCCAACTTAATTGGAATTGGGGTTGTATATTAGTGATTATATGTAGTAGTGGCCACAGGCGAACCGTTGATGTCAGACTCTGTTTTCCAATGCAGCGTGACATGACTCTCTCTTCGAAATAGGGTAGCAAACTCGGTCATCCAGGAGCGGCTCAGAATAGAGCCGCGGCTCCTCCGCATGGAAAGGAGACAGATACGGTGGCTCAGGCATCTTGTTAAGATGCCGCCTGAATGCCTCCTTGGTGAAGATTTCTGGGATTGTCTCACATGGGAGACAGGGAAAGACTTGCTGGAGAGACTATGTCTCATGGCTGACCTGGTAAGCTGAATCAAGTGGTTGGGGAGAAGGAAGTCTGGGGTTCCCTGCTTAAGCTGCTGCCCCTGCGACCTGACCCCAGATAAAATGGATGAATGCATTATTACTGTTATGAAATTAAAAAACAGTGAGCCTCATTTACTAACCGTGCATATGCAAAGATTTGTTCTTAAATTGTGCGTTAGCACGTTTGACACACAAACCTGTGATTTATCAATATGCTCATATTTGTTTTTGTTTGTACTCTGCGAACAAATTTAGATCATCTTCAGACCATGCGCATGCACAAATAATGAAGGATCAGCTTTTAAAACAAAACGTCAAACACATCTTTTACCCAAGATGCACAATGTATTTATACTACAGTCATTTATAAAAACCAAAACAATAATTTTAATGATAATAACTTAAATTGGGAATTTAGTAATAAGTTGACTGTCCTAAATAACAGTGAAAAGGACACCTTTCACACATCACTTTTACCCTTGTTCTGTTCAAGTGCTTGTATGTGCTGTATGTATGTATGTGTGTTGGCAGCTGTCACACAACAGACAGATTGCGCAAATTCATGCTTTTCATCGCACACCTGGAAAAGCCATTGAACCGCTCGCATTAATCCAAGGCTTCAGATTTTTCGTACTGACCAAGTATACATGCTCACCACAAGTCTTCGAATAGCATTTCTCAAAATTTACAGTTGACAAATGACCGTCAAAAAGATGAGAGAGGCACACATCGTCGCTGGCTTGCTTGTGACGTAACTCAGAGTGGCATGGCTTATATATTTTCTTTTGTTTCCAATGCAGCACGGTGGCCGACTGGTTAGAGCGTCAGCCTCACAGTTCTGAGGACCCGGGTTCAATCCCTGGCCCCGCCTGTGTGGAGTTTGCATGTTCTCCCCGTGCCTGCGTGGGTTTTCTCCGGGCACTCCGGTTTCCTCCCACATCCCAAAAACATGCATTAATTAGAGACTCTAAATTGCCCGTTGGCATGACTGTGAGTGCGAATGCTTGTTTCTGTGTTTAGCAAGCTTTCTGATGATACGAACGTTTTGAAAATAGGATACAGATGAAGAAAGTTATGAACGTTTTGGGGCCATGCCTCGCAACTTTCAACCTTCGCGCATTGGATGAGATGAGTCAAACGGACGCCATTATAGGGAAATGGGGGCGCAGTGTATGCAGACTGGAGCGTATTCCTTCTTTGACGTTACCTTGTCAGTGTGTACAAAAATGAGTCTACTTCCAAGCAGTGACAGTATTATCAATATTTCATTCATTGTGATAGAGAATACGAAGGTATGTGGGCGACACTTTGATGTGAATTTTTACTAAATGTGTTTCTAAAAAGCACACCTTTTCCTCGATTTGTCTACACTTAAAAAAAAAATCTTGTTCAGAGAGTAAAAGGGAAAAAAACTAGTGGCCTAAAAATGATCTAACACGACGGGCTTGGAAAACCAATGCGTGCATCACCTCATCATTCTCACCGGGTCGTCAGGTAAGTTGATCACCTCTGCGATATTTTTAATTGATTGTACATTCCAAAAAAATACATCAAACCAGTGACATTTCGTGTTCAGCAATACTCTATCGTGAATTAGCCATCCTAGCAATGGAGCTGCCATGAACAGTAACATAGTGAGCAGAGGGCATTTCTTTGGGTAGAGATGTGAAGGGGTGGATAAAGTGAGGCTACATACAACGGTTTGAAAACTGCACACTCTGCCTTTGTTTTATGTTTGATGAAACTGCACCACATGAATCTAATACTATTTATAATGATTTCTCATATTTACTGTTGTCATTTTTTTTAATCCAATCCTGTATTTAAAGATTGCTACAGACAGCCCAAAAAGACTAGAATGCTGTCTGGTCAGGTCCATAAGGTACTTAAAGACATAATAATGGTCAAGAATATAAAGCCTATGACCAAAGTGGCCCAGGTTTAATTCCCTCAGTGGCAGTTATACAAGTGACACAAGCGACTTCTGGTCGCCTGTGATAAAAATGTGACAGATGTTATACTCTCTGAATCAATCAACTTTATCACTTGGCAGCACTGAGGTAAGAGAGGAAATACATCATTTTGATGAGGCCTGTACTTAAAAATGACAAATGTAAGATATTGACACTTAGGAATATGAAAACAATGTAGATGTTTGTCATTTTTGTGTAGTATAAAGATAAACAAATCTCTGAACAATGCAGAGTACTACCTCACGTACTATGCTCTAACATTGTATTCATAAGTATCTTGTCAACTGAGAAATGCAGCAATGACTGAGTATCAGTGATCAATAGTGCATTGTACACTGGAGTCTGGCAGCATAACCACAGCAGCGCAACAAAAACACGATCCTCTCCTGTGCTAAATAAATTAAAGAAAGCACATAGAATGCACAATGAATCACGGTTTAAGACAAAGGTCACAGTCTGCCCTCTCCCACGTCTGCCTGGTTGTATGGAAATAAAGATGCCATTACAAGTACAGTGGGGCAGGATTGCATTATTCTGGCTTTGCTAAATGTTGCAACTTTGTAAACAATAATCAATAAATGTGATGATTATTATTCTGCTCGTTTCCTTCTCTGTTTTCTTATTGCTCCATTTCGCTCCATTCGCAGCTCACTGTTCAGTTAAGAGTCAGAGAAAACCTTTGTCAAAGCACCCTCATTGCTGTCATGATATGGTCAAAGCTTAGCTTTTTTTTTCATTTTACATCTGACATCAAAGCCAACATAATCTGAAATTACTAGGAATTCCCTCTTTCCTGGCACCGCCAAGCAGGAAAGGTGTAAAAGTATATAGATGATAGATAGATTTTTTTTCCATTTGCGATCATGTGACAAGGTGCTGCTCCACGTAGCACAGCAATATCTCACTATACTTCAATTCAAATGACAAAATATGAAGTTAACAGTGAGGCAACACCGCGACCAAGCACGTCTTCAGTTGGAAACAAGACCCCCGTAACACCCGAAATTGCAATGCAACAGTGTGGGAACACATTTCACGCTTCAGCATCCCTTTTAAATTCCATTTCTCTCATGAGCTCCTTCCACCTGGGGAAGGCGAGCCCGATGTTTAACGTCTTTTGAATGCTCCAGGCACGGTGGCCGACTGGTTAGAGCGTCAGCCTCACAGTTCTGAGGTGCGGGGTTCAATCCCCGTCCCCGCCTGTGTGGAGTTTGCATGTTCTCCCCGTGCCTGCGTGGGTTTTCTCCGGGCACTCCGGTTTCCTCCCACATCCCAAAAACATGCATTAATTGGAGACTCTAAATTGCCCGTAGGCATGACTGTGAGTGCGAATGGTTGTTTGTTTCGATGTGCCCTGCGATTGGCTGGCAACCAGTTCAGGGTGTACCCCGCCTCCTGCCCGATGACAGCTGGGATAGGCTCCAGCACGCCCGTGACCCTAGTGAGGAGAAGCGGCTCAGAAAATGGATGGATGGATGAATGCTCCACTGCTTTAAGTTGCATTTTTTGCTTTCTAGCGTAACTGCCTATTTTGCATATCCATTCTCCTGCATTATGTTGCTGCAGTTGTGCAGATTTGCCGGGGTACGGTAATAAGACTCCAGTGTCTCAATCTCTGCGCTGAATCACAGGCAACACCATAGTTATTCCTCATTTGGTGCTGCTTGTCCAATACGGCGGCTAGTTTCAAGATGGCTGATTGTCATGGCGCTCCCCTACTGTGTCACCACTCTTATGTATAAATAAATCTAAAATTCTTCGCTTACGAGAATGTGTTAGATTATTAGCAGAGGTCATAATACACCAATGATAACAAATTGCCAGTAAACAATTGAAAATGTAACACAGTTTACCTTCAAACCGGGCTTAGGGAAACGGTGGCCTGCAAGTAGATGGATGCCATGTTAATCAGGTCCAACTTGAATAGATTTAGTTACGACCATAAACATTGGGACACCAACACAATTCTCATTTTTTTGGCTCTAAACACCACCACAATGGTTTGAAATGTAAGGAACAAGATGTGCTTTAACTGCAGACTTTAATTTACATCCAAATCAGGTAAACTATAGAAAATACAACAGTTTGTAATGTTTGTATGCCTCCCACTTTTTAAGGGACTAAAGGCAACATGACAAATTCATCCATCCATCCATTTTCTGAGCCGCTTCTCCTCACTAGGGTCGCGGGAGTGCTGGAGCCTATCCCAGCTATCATCGGGCAGGAGGCGGGGTACACCCTGAACTGGTCGCCAGCCAATCGCAGGGCACATACAAACAAACAACCATTCGCACTCACGTTCACACCTACGGGCAAGTTAGAGTCTCCAATTCATGCATGTTTTTGGGATGTGGGAGGAAACCGGAGTGCCTGGAGAAAACCCACGCAGGCACGGGGAGAACATGCAAACTCCACACAGGCGGGGCCGGGGATTGAACCCCGGTCCTCAGAACTGTGAGGCTGACGCTCTAACCCGTCGGCCACCGTGCCGCACATGACAAATTTAACAATCATAAATCAAACTTCCACTTTTTAATTCGTGGTTGCAAATCCTTTGCAGTCAATTATAGCCTGAAGTCTGCAACACACAGACACACCAGACACTGGATTTCATCCCTGGTGATGCTCTGTCAGGCCTCTCCAGCAACTGTCTTCAGTTCCTGCTTGTTGTTCTTGCGGCATTTTCCCTCCAGTTTTGTTTTGTGCAAGTGAAATGCATGCTCAATCGGATTCAGGTCACGTGATTGACGGAGACATTGCATAAGATTCAATTTATTTGCTTTAAAAAAAAACTGGTTGCTTTCTCAGTATGCTTTGGTTCATTGTGTAGCTGCACTGTGAAGTGCTGTCCAGTAAGTTCTGAAGCATTTGGCTGAATATGACCAAATAATATTGTCCAAAACACTTCAGAATTCATCCTGCTCATTTTCTCAGAAGTCACATCATCAATAAATACAAGGGAACCAGTTCCGTTGGAAGCCATACATGCCCACGCCATGACACTACCACCACCATGCTTCACTGATGAGGTGGTTTGTTTTGGACTATGAGTAGTTCCTTTCATCCTCCAAACACTTCTCTGCCCATCACTTTGGTAAAAGATGATCTTTGTCTCATACGTCCATAAGATGTTGTTCCAGAACGTTTTTAAATGTTGTTTGGCAAACTCTAATCTGGCCTTCTTGTTTTTGAGGCAGCTATCCAATGGTTTACATCTTGTGGTGAACCCTCTGTATTCACTCAAGTGAAGTCTTTTTTTGATTGTAGTCTTTGACACACATACACCTACCTCCTGGAGAGTGTTCTTGATCTGCCCAATTGTTGTGAAGATTATTTTTTTTTCACCAGGGAAATAATCTTTCAGTCCCAGTATTTATATACCTGACTGTAAAACATACACAGTGGGAGATTTTTCTGTTAATTCAAGTTAATTAATTAATAAGCATTATTCCCTTGTGAGGTAAATGTATGTATGCATGATGGCATTATACATTTGAATTAATAATGAATAATATAAATTATAGAGTTGCTGTTGTCTTACTGCGCATGTTGTATAAAGCCAGTTCAGAGGTTCATCGGCTAGGAAAATAAGGCCTAGATCGCCATTTGTGTCATGAACGGAAAAGAGGATAGGACCCAAAAATGCACGACTCCAAAACAAATGGACACTTTCCAAACAGAGAGGTTTAATAGACGGGCATAGGTCGGTACACAGGCAGGCAATCCAAGAAAGGCAACAGTATCCAAAAACACGAGGCAAAGAGGCAAGGTCGATAATCAGAACAGGGTCAAATCTTACTGTGAGTCTGTGACGTGGAAACAAGGAAAGCTGGAACGCGACGACAAGGTACAACGAACTGGCAACGAGAGGGAATGAGACACGAGGTTAAATACAATAGGTAATTAGGGTGAACGAGGCACAGGTGGTGAAGATGCTCACAGGAGCAGGTGTGTGTGAAACAGGGGGGAAGACAAAACCCGGAACACACACACATGACAATTTGGTGACCAATGTTTGGGGCAGCTGGTGATGACGTGTTCCATGGTTTGTAGGGTGTCTCCATATTCACATTGGGTACTCTTCATCGACTCGCCAAAGCGTCCCATGCTTGTTCTCAGGCAATTGAGTGTTGTCCACTGCTTTCACGGCAGGTGCTGGCCAGGAGCACCTGTGGGGTCTTTGATGTAGTGGTGAAGCCTGGATGGTTTTGCTGCCTTCCATTGTTCCCTCCATCTTGCCTTAACCAAGGAAGCCTCGCTGATGTCAGCTGGAGTTGTGAGGACCAGTTCAAGCCTGTAGAGTGAAGGGATGCCGGGACTTAAGGCAGTTGTGCTGAGGTCTTTCTGTGATGATGTTGTGGAGGAGATGGGATTCACTCATCTGTGCCTTCCAAGAAAGAACCAGCATGGCTCCTTCTGATCTGGCCTTTGCTGGAGCAATGATGGCTGGGACAGGAAATTGGTGAGTTCGAATGGCTCGTAGGCATCTGGAAACAGTCTGTGGTGCATCATTGAGGACAATACCCAGCTTGTTCAACTACCACCTCCGGCAGAACTTCGGCCACACAGGCGGCCGACCAGAGCTATAGCTGTAAGGTGGTTGGTGCCTGTCATAGCAGCAATCCCTGATTCCATCGGTGGACACCAGTGGCGATTCCGTCAAGGTGGAGGACTGTGTCCCTTGGGGAGTTCTTGGGGGGCGGGTGCTTTGGGACAATGCGGTACCGGACACCATTATACGGGTTGTTCGGTCCCCGTATGGTCAGTGTCAGAGTTTTGTTCGCATTATATCGGATTAGTTTCCAGTAAAGGTTGGACTTTGCCAAGGCTGCACTTTGTCACCGATTCTGTTAATAACCATTAAGGACAGAATTTCTAGGTGGAGCCAAGGTGTTGAAGGGGTCCAGTTTCGTATTGCATTTCCAGATGATGTGATTGTAAAAGCTGCAATCTTCAACTCTGGCTGGAGCGATTCATAGCCAAGTATGAAGCGGCTGAGATCAGAAATGGCACCTCCAAATCTGAGACCATGGTACTAAGTCAGAAAAGTGTCCAGTTCCCTCTCCAAGTCAGGGATGAGTTCCTGGCCCAAATGTAGGACTTCATACGGTCTGCCTCACAATCCCCTTCAGTGTAGCCTGTCTCCATTCCAATATCTGTAAAAACTACCAACTCGTGAAGCACAGAGCCTGACATGTTAATTAGAAACAATTAAAACAACCTTTGTCTCATTGCTTTATCAAACTGGCAGCCAGAAAAACATCCACCTCCTTATTCCCCGTCCTATGAATCATCTGATAAAATCCGATTTCGACCGAGTTGTTGATATTATTCACACAAGTTCAGTAAAACTCAAAATTACTGCAGACATTTTTTTTTCTCACAGATCTTGTAAGATGGCGCCTACCAGTGTGGTCGCCTCGGTAACGCGCTCTCTAGTATTGTCTTTGTTTTTGTGTTTTTCGTCCGTCTTTGGAGACCTTACACGACTCACTTACACAAGGGGAGACCTGCTAACCATCAAGGAGTCTACTCCGGACTTTCTGTCACCAACTTTCGAATATCCGCTCAGTTTTTTCCCCGAGTTACTCACCGGAGCGGCGTCCGCGGTTTTCGGCGCATGGAGACGGAAGCGGCGCCACAGAGGGAAGCGAGCCAGCATTCAGGTGAAACTCCGCAAGAGAGGACACAGATTGGCGTTCCCGTCGATCCACCTCGCGAATGTACGCTCCCTACCCAACAAAATGGACGCGCTTCATCTTCTGTTAAAGACCAGGAAAGACTTCGGACGTTCCGCGGCCATGTGCTTCACGGAGACCTGGCTTTGCGACGCTGTACCCGATGGCGGCGTCATGCTCCCCGGCTTTCACATTCATCGAGCGGACCGCGACATGGAATCATCGGGGAAAACAAAGGGCGGCGGGATATGCCTCTATATCAACGAAAAATGGTGTACGGACGTCACGGTGCTCAGCACACACTGCAGCCCGCATTTGGAGTCGCTATTCTTAAACTATAAACCATTCTACTCGCCACGTGAGTTCGCATCATTCATACTGGCTGGAGTCTATATAACGCCTCAAGCTAATGTAGTGTACTGACTAAAATGTGTTGAACTGTATTTGAATTGCTGTTGTGAAAACTAGTTAAAAGTTTGTTTGGTTCTTTGTGTGGATGGATACTGGGGTGTCCTGCGTTCCGAGGGGTCTGTGAACATTTCAGGGTTTTTTTTGTTTTAATGATTGATTGAAGGGGTTTTTTTTCGCGGGGGTCTGCACCTGGTTTTTGGACGCGAACGGATTTTTGGACTGTTTTGAACGCGAACGGACTTTTGACTGTTGGCAACGCGAACGGATTTACTATTTCAAAGCCACGGGTCCTGTCTGCTGAACGCCACGGGTCCTGCCTGCTCAACGCCACCGGGCTGCCGCTTCGACGCTACGGGATCCAGTCGCTGTGCCTACTGAAGCGTTTTGAGGGCTCGTTCCTACGACAATCGGTTTAGGTTTCTTTTCCCCAGTGAACTGAGGGTTCAACGGTTTTGTGAGTACTGCCTTTGAGGGCTACACTAACACGAACGCCGCATTGCTAACGCTCGCCCATTAAGTCAACGAAATTGAAAAAAAACACCCAGACTCACCCCTCATTATTCTTGGGGACTTTAACAAAGCTAAACTCAACCACGAACTCCCTAAATACAAGCAGCACATCGACTGTCCTACCAGGGAAAATAATACTTTAGACCACTGCTACACTACGGTAAAAAACGCATACCGTGCTATACCTCGTGCAGCCCTGGGCTCGTCTGATCACTGCTTAATTCACTTAACACCGACGTACAGGCAAGAACTTAAATGTGCGAAGCCTACAGTGAAAACAGTCAAAAAGTGGACAAATGAAGCCAAGATGGAACTTCAAAGCTGTTTAGACTGCACAGACTGGAGTGTCTTTGAAAATTCAGCTGGCAGCCTCGATGAATATACGGACACTGTCACATCCTATATCAGTTTCTGTGAAGAGGTCTGTGTACCAACAAAATCATTTCGCACATTCAACAACAATAAGCCGTAGTTCACTGCTAAACTTAAGCAGCTTCGCCAAGCTAAGGAGGACGCATATCAGAGCGGGGACAGGGCCCTGTATAATCGAGATAGAAACCAGCTGACTAAAGAAATTAACATTGCAAAGAGGATCTATACAGCAAAGTTGGAAAATAAGTTTAGCGCAAACGACTCTAAATCAGTCTGGAATGCATTCCAATCGCTGACTAATTACAAGCGACGATCCCCCCAAGCTGAGAACAATAGCACACTAGCCAACGACTTAAATACCTTCTACTGCAGATTTGAAAAGGACAGTTTCACACCACACACCCACCCGGCCGCACCCGCGACCACAATCACACCTCTGACCTCTGCGTTAACCATCCATGAACAGGATGTGAGACGCATCTTCAAACAACAAAAGATTAACAAAGCGGCAGGCCCGGACCACGTGTCCCCATCCTGCCTCAAAGTCTGCGCAAACCAGCTCGCTCCAGTCTTCACTCAGATCTTCAACAGATCTCTGGAAATGTGCGAAGTTCCATCCTGTTTCAAACGCTCCACCATCATTCCAGTCCCCAAGAAACCTGCAATCTCGGGTCTGAATGACTACAGGCCTGTCGCTTTGACATCTGTGGTCATGAAGTCCTTTGAACGTCTCGTGCTGGACCACCTCAAGAGTGTCACAGGTCCCCTGCTGGACCCCCTGCAGTTTGCCTACCAAGCGAACAGATCTGCGGATGATGCAGTCAACATGGGACTGCACTTCATCCTAGAACACCTCGACAGTGCAGGGACCTACGCGAGGATCCTGTTCGTGGACTTCAGCTCAGCGTTCAACACCATCATCCCTGAACTCCTTTCATCCAAGCTTCTCCAGCTCAGCGTCTCACCTGCCATCTGCCAGTGGATTTACAGCTTTCTGACGGGCAGGACACAGCAGGTCAGGCTGGGGGAGGCCACCTCATCCACACGCAGCATCAGCACTGGGGCGCCCCAAGGTTGTGTCCTCTCTCCGCTGCTCTTCTCTCTCTACACGAACGACTGCACCTCAGCGAACCCGACTGTCAAACTCCTGAAGTTTGCAGATGACACCACTGTCATCGGCCTCATCAAGAACGGTGACGAGTCTGCATATCGACAGGAAGCGGAGCGGCTGGAGCTGTGGTGCGGCCGACACAACCTGGAGCTGAACACGCTCAAGACTGTAGAGATGATCGTGGACTTCAGGAGGCATCCTTCGCCACAGCTGCCTCTCACGTTGTCCAGCTGCCTTGTGTCAACCGTCGAGACCTTCAAGTTCCTGGGAATTACAATCTCCCAGGACCTGAAGTGGGCGACAAACATCAACTCCGTCCTCAAAAAGGCCCAGCAGAGGATGTACTTCCTGCGGCTTCTGAGAAAGCACGGCCTGCCACCGGAGCTGCTGAGACAGTTCTACACAGCGGTCATCGAATCAGTCCTGTGTTCTTCCATCACAGTCTGGTTTGGTGCTGCTACAAAAAAGGACAAACTCCGACTGCAACGGACAATCAAAACTGCTGAAAGGATTGTCGGTAACCCGCTACCCACCCTTGAGGACTTGCACGCTGTCAGAACTAAGACAAGGGCGTGCAAAATCCTCTCGGACCCTCCCCACCCCGGTCACCAGCTCTTCCAGCTCCTTCCCTCAGGTAGGCGCTACCGATCAATGCAAACTAGAACTAGTAGACATTCCAACAGCTTCTTCCCTCTTGCAATCAACTTCTTAAACAGCTAACCTATAATTCCATTACAACAAGCTGGCAATTTTTTGATTTGAGTTCGTTGTCACATTTCTGTGGGGCCAATTATGTATTACTCGTGCACTCGCTGTAGTTGTCTCGCCATGCTGCACTCTTTGCATATACTTGCCACTCATGCCAGAGTAGCATCTGCTCCATTTGCACACTGATTGAGGAGTATCCGTAACATTTGGACAGCCATTGTCCCAGATTATCGCACTACTCGTCACTTTAAACCGCATACACTCCTTGAAGTCTCAGCGCCCTTTGCACAATGGTCATTGCACCGAACTATTGCGATATTAGTAATTCGAACTGCTCTAAGTGCTAGAGGACTCTGCATCTTTTTGCACAATTGTTTTTTGTCAATGTCTTTATGTCTCCAAAGTGTTCTGTAAATTGACTGTCTGTTGTACTAGAGCGGCTCCAACTACCGGAGACAAATTCCTTGTGTGTTTTGGACATACTTGGCAAATAAAGACGATTCTGATTCTGATTCTGATCTTCCAAACAGCACAGCTACACACTATAGTTCACACCCTGCTTTTAATTTAACACTCATACATAACACATAGTGCACTATAACTGACTAGGTAATGCAGTGTATGTGAGTGAAAATGTCAGCCCTCTGATTTACAAGTGTGTATGTGCATCTTTTCATGGTGATGGTTTGGCTCCATTGGGAAGCTGAATCAGAGGCGGTGAGTAATCCCCTCCAGTGGTGCTTTGTTCTGTCAGTGGGACAGTATGATATTAATATTCTTTATGCTGACAAAAATTGCTTGGTTCTCTGCATGACTGCTCAACCTCATCGCATGCACAAGAAACAAGAATTCTGATCATAGGTGCTTTCATGACTAAAGAAAGCTCACATCACATTTAAAAGGTCAGAAAACCACAATGCAACATGTACCATACTTAAAAAACAAAAGCAGCAACGAGAGGTTCTGAGCTATCTTTTCATCCACGTGTCTGCAATCGCAGTAAGAGATTATTCTCTGGGACTGACCTCAACAAATGACAACAAAGAAAGCGAAAGTCTTTCAAGAAAGACAGATTTAGAACAATTACCTCTTACATTATTTATTCTGGGGGGCTTAGACTAAGGCAGAACAGAATTACAGAGAAAGACTGAGTTTGATATTTACGTTTTATTTCTTGCTGGGGATTTATGTTGCGCATTGAAACAAGGCAAACATTTTTAATGCAATCATCTTTCTGTGCTGGGCCTTGATATTAAAGTCCCTGTTAAGCGAAAATAAAAAATCTCAAATTTGACACCGCGCAGAGAAAAGTATCGTAAACAAACCTGCCAAATTTGAAGAAAAAAAACAAGTATATGAAATCAGGCTTCAAAATGGTGAAAAACTGAGTTGTTCTCTCAGCGTGCCTACTGAATGCGCTGAAAACAAGTCCCACTAAACTTTCCGCTGTCAATCAAATATGTTTGTGCATCTAGCATATACCTACAAATCCCTATACATTTGAGCCGCGAAAATATATCTCCTAAAAGACTACGATAGCTTGAATATATCCCAGAGAGTCATCACAGGGGTTTTCCATGACGTGACGAGAGATATATAATTAGCATTATATCTGGATCTCTCAGCGCTGTTGTTTTTTTGTTCTTTTGTTTTGTTGTTTGTTTTGTTCTCTACAGTCAATCTACAGTAGGCCCAGGATGTCATGAGCTATCCTTGTAGTTCCTGTTTTGGAGCTTGGGTGGCGCTTTGCGTCCCTCTCGCTCGCTCTCTCTCCCTTCCCTGTAATCAGCACCACCTTGGCCGCGCACCTGTTTTCAATCAGCCGTCATCATCTCTGCCTGCATAAAAGCCTGCCAGATCATTGAAATCCTCCCGAGGATTAACGTTTGACCGTGGTACACAGGTCTTGCACATTCACGTAAACTACGCCTTATTTGTATTATTCCGACTCCCATGTTCTTCCTCGTCCTCGGTGCTCCTTCCGTGTTCCCTGCCTTGCTGACTTCTTCCACCACGCCGCCAAGCCATCCATCTGCCCACACCACCACGCCTTGCACCTTCCCCATCTCGACGACCCGCCATTACACCTCAGAGATCCAATTCCCACTTCCTTTTCAATAAATTATTCACCACAAACTTCTCAGCCTCCGCTTGATACTGGGTCCAGTGAAAACATATAAGACGTTCGTATCGTGACAGAATACTCTGGCCAGCATGGACCCAGCAACCCCGGAGGCGCTAAGACAAGCACTCACCCTCTAAGGTGCCCATATAGGAAGACAGGACAAAGCTCTCCAGGAAATCATGGAATCTCTAACCACTCTCACACAAGTTTCCCTCCTTTCTGCCAAATTGCAGTCCAACCACCCGCCCGTAAGTACTCCTTCCGAGCCCACAGCCTCCGATCCATCCCGCCTCCCATAGAAAGAGCATCATGTTCCCCCGCCCGAGCCCTACTCCGGGGACCTAGGTGCATGCAGTCAATTCCTCCTCAGTTGCTCCCTGGTATTCAATCTACAACCGTTAAGCTACCCCCACCGAACAATCCAAAGTAGCTTACATAACTGTAGCGTATATTGGTTGAATCAACATGTAATTAATTTAGGAGAAAAGAATAAGCCAGAAGCGACACCTGCGTTACTTCCGGTTTAGTGTAATTATAAATTTAATCGTTAAAATCAAACTAATCTGTATCGTAAGGGGCACCACGTCACCTTTTGTGGATAAAATTTAGGGAAAGTGACGAAAAACCTTTTTATCAGGCTCGTAATCTGAAGGTTGCTACACTTTATGAAATTTTGAGTTATAGATGACAGAGGCTTACGTAAACTCTGAACACACACAAAAAAGAGAAGCATGGAGGCAGATTTTAGTTGAAGAAGGAAAAAATGTAGAAAAATAAAGCAAAACAAAAGAGGCAGAAGACGAAAATTGGTTGTTCGTCACGCCTCCTTGGGAGAATATGACCGTCTCTCTTCCTGCCTTTTTTGTGGCTCACTTGCAGTTTCAGAGCGATCACGCTTGGCTGGAAGCGTACCTGGTACCTTAGTAGCAGCTACTCTGATCGCCTAGCGTTGGCCCACGGATAGGCTGGGAAGCCAAGTCTGTTCTCATCCCGGCCTTTGTGGTTACCGAGCCGTGTGCCCGAACAAAGAAACAAACAAACAAAGAAAGGGTAAAGAGGGGAGGGCAACATTAGGTTACACCCCCAGGAACATCAGCGCCGTGTCACCCAGCGACTGTGCATTTATTGGAGTAAATCAGGCCATCACATCTCCACATGCCCCTTGAGACTAAAAGACGTGCTCTCGGGTCGTGGTGAGCCAAACCACCACTTCTCCAAGCTCTCCCTCCAGTATGACCCTTCCCGCATGTATTCTTAGTTCACTTGTATTCTTATTGCCCTCATTGACTCCGGCGCAGATGATCCTCTCGCAGCATGACCCCACGTCCCAGAAACTTCATCCCTGTGCCTTTTTTTCCCGTCGACTGTCCCCTGCCGAGAGAAACTACGATGTCGGCAACCATGAGCTGCTGCCTACATCTGGGCCTTGGAGGAGTCGAGGCATTGGCTGGAGGGGGCTGAGTCTCCATTTATCATTTGGAACGATCACAAAAACCTTGCATACCTCCATTCTGCTAAACGTCTCAATCCCCGACAAGCTCGCTGGACCCTCTTCCTGAGCCGGTTTAATTTCAGTCTCTCCTTCCGTCCTGGTTCCCGCAACAGGAAGCCTGACGCCCTTTCCCGCATGTACTCACCCCCCTCCAGCACTGCTGAGCATGAAACCATCCTCCCCTCCTCCTGCTTCGTCGGGGCTGCTACCTGGAGGATCGAACAAGTGGTCAAAGAGGCTCAGAGGACCCAACCGGATCCCAAGACCGGACCTCCAGACTGGCTGTTCATGCCCAATTCCGCACGCTCTGACGTCCTTCAATGGGCCCACAACTACGCGCTCACCTGTCATCCCGGAACCACGCTTACCACCCATTTCATCCAACAACACTTCTGGTGGCCCAGTCTGGCGAAAGACACACGAGAGTTCGTCCTAGCCTGCTCTGTCTGTTCCAGAGGAAAAGCTTCGCATCAACCCCCAGCTGCTCTGCTGCGCCCCTTACCCATCTCAAGCCGCCCTTGGTCCCACATTGCCTTGGACTTTGTCACCGTTTTACCCCCCTCGGAAGGTAACACCATTATTCTTACCGTTATCGATCGTTTCTCCAAATGTGTCCATTACATACCCCTCCCCAAATTACCCTTTGCTTTTGAAACCACGGATCTCCAAAACCTTCATGTATTCAAGATCCATGGTATCCCCACGGTTCAAACCCCCTCAAACCGACTGCTTGGGTAACAACGACAATATTGCTTCCTTACTTATTCTGTGAGAAAAAGACTTTCCAAAACACCACTGATGGAACGACGATGCTCCCTGTAGTGGGGGAGGGGCGACTCATGCTGGATGCCCAAGTGCGTCACTGGGTGCCGTTTTGCACACCTTCAAACATGTATAATGTATGTAGAAAAGAAATCTCCGAATTCATTTTACAGGGTCTTTAAAGAAGCTTGGAATCGTGTGGAAGTGAAGAAAATGTGTATTTTCTAGAGTGTTGAGTGTTTGATGCTCATTATCTGACTAAATTGTGCTTTTTATTAGGATTTTACAAATGCAGTTGTTCACTTTCCTTATTTAGGGGCAGTTAAAACCAATTCCTTGCCAAATTGTTGTGTTCACTGCATATCTTACCTGTTCTCATTACGCTGAGTGTATCTTGGTTGGGGGTCAGCATCTCCATCATTGACATCATAGCTGGCCTTGGGATCCTAAGAGACCAGGAACCAAGGTTAAAATACTGATGTTCTTTGGGTTTCCTAATGATGCAATGTCTTAATCTTTTCACTAACATAATTGCTGATGAGATCAGGGTGGTCTTTTTCAATGCCATCATCCAGGATAGTCACCACAATACCTTTTCCAGTGTAGCCCTGAGCCCAAGCTACTTTGGTATTTAGGTCTTGGTGAGTCAGAGTTGACTGGAGAAGACATAAGATCATTAGACAGGTTTCAGCATTATGTGAGAATTTAACAGAAATCTTTTTGGTTAGATTCACACAGTTGGTCTGGCAAAAATCAAATTTAGTGTCTAAATCAGATTTTTTGACTGGCTATTTACATGTATTCCTGTGTAAATCACAGGAGTGGGAGAAATAATTCTTAGATGCGTTGCAATGCAGACATAAATGATTATGACTTACTTAATACTTTGTAAACAAAATGGAAAAAATGAAAACTCTGAAGTGACTGCTCGTCAGACTACAAATGTGATGCACACATAGAGCACTGTCGTGTGAGTCAGCGAGCAAGCTATGTGAAACAAATTTAAATAATTGGGGAACATGACAAACATGAAGAATTACATTACATGTTTCCACTCCAAGAAAGTGGAGAACAAGCCAGTTTTAACTTCTGCCAGCCAGTGAATCATCTTGTAGATTACAATGCTTAACAAATAAACCCCTGTCATAACGAGTAGAGACCATCCAGCATCATGAAGTACTTCAATTCAGATTCTTTCAGTGAGCTCTCACCATTTTACTATTTTGAACAGGAATTAACAATTCACTCACTCACTCACTGGACTTCTCTGAAAAGTCAGAAACTGATCAAGCATAACAATGTCATTTATCCATTTTCTGCCACTTGGGGTACACCCTAGACTGATTGCCATTCAATCACAAGGCATTACACAATATTAACTTCTAAAATAATTTTTCTGTTCATTAATACAATAAATATTTATAATTTGACATCTTAATCATTAAATAATTGATTTACGATTTTTCTTTTCTTTTATCCATCCATCCATTTTCCATACCCTTTGTCCCCGTTACGTTCTCGGGTAAACCGAGACTATGCAAGCTGACTTTTGGGCAGGAGGCAGGGTACATCCTGGACTGGTTACCACCTCTACCTACCTGGAGCGTAGATTTTGAAAAATAAAACATAATGAAGTTTTTTCTTTTATGCAAAATACAATGCAAATGGATTAAAGATAAATTATAAATAAAAATAATGCGTAACGTACAGACAAGATGCTGCTCAGGGTTTCAACTAGTGCGATGACTTGAGCCATAGATCGATTAAGGCACATACAAACTCCAACTCCAATGACAATTGTGTAAATTATAACAGAATACAATGATTTGCAAATCCTTTTCAACCTATATTCAATTAAATACACTACAAAGAGAAGATATTTAATGTTCAAATGAATGAATATTATGGTTTCTTTTGCAAAGGTCACAGAAATTCAATTTTGGTTTTCGGCCTTGCCGCCTACGTGCAGAGATTTCTCCAGATTCTCTAACTCTTTTGATGATATTGTGGACCGTAGATGATAAAATTCCTTGCAATTGTACGTTGAGAAAACGTTCTTCTTAAACTGTTGGACTGTTTGCTCACTCAGTTGTTCACAAAGTGGTGAACCTCACCCCATCCTTGCTTGTGAACGACTGAGCCTTTTGGGGATGCCCTTTTATACCCAATCATGACACTCACCTGTTTCCAACTAACCTGTTCACCTATGGAATGTTAAAAAAAATTGTTTTTTTATTTTTAAATTTTTTTTTAGCATGCCTAAATTTTACCAGTCTGTTGTTACCCCTGTCCCAGGCATTTTGGAACATTTTGCAGGCATTCAATTCAAAATGAGGGAATATTAAAAAAAACAAAACACAACAAAACAATAACATTCATCAGTTTGAACATTTAAAAAATTGTCTTTGTAGTGTATTAAATTGAATATAGGTTGAAAAATATTTGCAAATCATTGTATTCTGTTTTAAACAACGTTCAAACTTCACTGGAATTGGGGTTTGTATAAACCAACAGAAAATATGTAAACTCTTGCATATGCCTTGTTCCATACTGCCTGGTTTGGTTTGTAGCACTTGTACCCTCAGAATGATTTCATTTCCCCTTCTAATTCATTGACTCCCGCAGCCATTCATGACCCAATGACAACTTCCCTTTTTAGCTGTGCAGTCTGTATCTGTCTTCCAGGAGGTGTTAAGAGGAATGGCAGTCATTGGCTTAAGGGGGAGAGAGAATTGTGTGTGCGGGAGGCAGTGATTTTTGACATTGTTTTGAACATACCAAACAGACATGTTTGGTGTAACAGCACGTCATCTCTGCGTCTGATGAACGCTTATCTGGAATTTCGCTTTACAAAGAAGGACTAGGACCTTCCTCCCTCATGACAATTCCTGGAGAGGTGTCATCTCAGTGACTGAACTAACTCAAACCTTGGTACCGCGAGTACCTGAGAATTTGTATGGACTATTTTCTTTTACTTACAACAAGTGAGAGAGGTTTATTATTTTCTTGTATGTTATGCCGTGCGAGAGACACCGACTTTGTCCAATGAGATTCTTTTTTGTTGTTGCCCGTAGAGTCCGCGATAAAGCCCGGACAGGAATTCTCTTTTATTTCTTGTGTTTTCTGGATCGAACTCCCAATTCCTTTCTTCCATAATGGACTCTACACACATCCACATACAGACACACATGCCATTACTTAAGGGTAGTGTACAGGGTTTCTTTTGTTTGTGTGAATCTATGCTATTTGTGTTATTTTGTTTATTGCGAATTTGTGTTTTTTTCACGGACTCATTGCAAACATTTACAGTATTTACTTATTGTCAGTGGATGGACAACGTCCCAACTTGATTGGAATTGGGGTTGTACAAAGACACAATGGATGGACTTAATGTCAGACATGACTGGCACCCTTCTTTTTTTCCTTTCCTAAAATCCATTACAAGTTGTTCAGTCAAAGCGTGTAAAATAGAGAGTTCAACTCCTCACATACTTTAGCCCATAATATCATTGCAGTAGCAGCTGTGTGCAAACAAAAAAGTTAAAGAGGGAGTTCGGGGCCAACTGAAGCAAAAAAAAAAAAAAAAAAAAAAAAAAAAAAAAAAAAAAAGCAGAGCACCAATAATATTAGAATATTCAAATATCCATCCATCCATTTTCTGAGCCGCTTCTCCTCACTAGGGTCGCGGGGGTGCTGGAGCCTATCCCAGCTGTCATCGGGCAGGAGGCGGGGTACACCCTGAACTGGTTGCCAGCCAATCGCAGGGCACACAGAAACAAACAACCATTCGCACTCACAGTCATGCCTACGGGCAATTTAGAGTCTCCAATTAATGCATGTTTTTGGGATGTGGGAGGAAACCGGAGTGCCCGGAGAAAACCCACGCAGGCACGGGGAGAACATGCAAACTCCACACAGGCGGGGCCGGGGATTGAACCCGGGTCCTCAGAACTGTGAGGCTGACGCTCTAACCAGTCGGCCACCGTGCCGCCATATTCAAATATATAAAGTGTATATATACACATGGGTGATATGGTTTATCTGGTTAATACAATAGAATCTTAACACATATGAGTGACACAATCAAAAACAAATGCAAAAACATACAAAACAAAAGGCTCTAAGGTAAGGGTCTAAATGAAATTATTTAAAAGGGTAAGCAAGAACGTCATCATAAGGACCTTAACTCCCCAGCAGTTGCCTTGGGAATTGCGAACCAAGGCACTAGCACTATAAAATTGGTGTCTAAATGTAAAACACCTGACCAAAAGTTGGTCAGAACATATGCTTGGGTGTTATACCCATTCAACTAGTAATGCTTGAGATGTGGATTAGAGAGTGAAAGCATAATGTGTAGATAATTTATGAGTCTGAATAGCAAGACGAATTAGAGATCATCACACACCAGGTACCACTGTTTGGGGAAATCAGGGTCTGTTGGTTCCTCGAAGACATCCCTCCTCTTCCTCCTTTTCACCACTTGCTGCTCTGCCCATAGAACCTGAGGTGTGAAAACATACACAAGCATATACACTCATCATTTTGACATTATTAGACTTCAATTAGGGATGTCTCAGTTCTCAGTTCAGTTTATTTTTGAAAGGGGAATATGCAATTTCACAAAACACATGAAGTACACATGGTTAAAAAAGCCCAATTAGGGATGTCCCGAGCCAACCTTTTCACTTCCGATACCGATATTGCAGCCTTGAGTTTTGCCATATACCGATATCTACCCGATCCGATTCCAGCAATAATCATACATAATTTACTTATTTTGTAGTATGGAATGTTAGAAAAGGCTTGATCAAGTGATATTACTCAAACAGAGAACAAAAATCAGCAGCAGTAGGCATGAGAAAAGCTGACCCATTCATTATTAACTAATGGGTTATATAAAGTAACTGCTGTGCACGTCTTGACCTCTGAGGGTCAGTGTGGTGTATGGAATGAGATGCACACTTGCAGTAACAAAGAAGGTAGAAATCACGATCAAATATTGTTATTATAACTTGTTTTTCACAGTTTGAAGAATATGCCAGAGATGATTGATATATTGCCTGTTTGTATGTGTTTATACAGAATTTGTGTACCACTATTCATTAGTTTGAGGGATAAGTGCCGCGAGTTCGATGCTAATTTTCATTAACTCGTCAGTGGTGGTTTTCATTCATTATGTTAGCTTGGAGGTCGCGATTTCAGTGAACATAAACAAAGAAAGAAACTAAGTCTGATTTATTTGAACATTCAATAGGTGTAATTCATTTATGTCTGTTTAGTTTTACAGTGAATGTCAAGTGGTGTGTCAATAAACGACTTTAAGGAAGCAACAGTCAATCCTACTCCTTGCTACTATGTTAGCTCCTTAGCATGTTGTGATCACGTAGGCTCTGCATGCCATCTGGGTGCTGCTGGATAGAAGTGCTGGAGCGGAGCGTGGAATTGAGTGCTTCTATAGCAGTGGTAAAATCAGAAATTTTAGATGCTATCCGATCCGATCCTTGTTTTTTTTGCTGACATCGGACTAATTTCTGATTGGGACACCCCTCACTCTAATGTCATAAGTTATTGCAATATCCATCAAACTTTAGCTGGGGACATACATGGCCCCAGCTGGATGCACTGCAAAGCGCATAAATTACTAACATCTCAAATATCGGGAGCTAAATTGCGTGTTAACTCTATCACATTGTGCACACTGTTGGTGGGCGTGTTGCATGTGACTTACTAAGATTGCAATCTTTTACTAGGACCCAAATAGCGGACGCTAAAATGTGTACCCTCACTCAACCCGATTGCTTGCACAGTTGGCAACAGGTGTAAAAAGGGCTGCAATACTAAACGGTGGATACATCGGCAGGAACATTCAGGTTTTTTTCCCCTCATGTCGTGATAAGTTTATATATAGTGCTTCAGACAAGCCGCGAATTCCTCTGGGATGACTGAGCCGTTTTCTATGCAAAAATGAAGGTCACTTTAATAGGGAATTGTAGGCGAGCTGGACAGCAGACATGGCTTGTCATCCCCATGATAATGGTTTTGCACACAGAATTGTTTCCTCTATCTTTTAGAGGGTTTTGCGCTTTATGTAGCTCTGTTGGTTTTCAAATTGGGAAGGGCGTTGCAAGCGCGAAATGAAGTTTGAAGTGATTGAATTGAAAGTGTTAGTGGAAGAGACAAGAAAAGCATATTACTGAGATACAGAAAATAAATCGATCACTTCGATAAGTTGGGTGATGTTAGCAACCGCTTAAAAGCCAGTCTTTGTTTGATTTAACTCACCCTGCCTGCGTGACAATTGGATACTTGTACAGTATGGTCACATCTTGCGTAACATTGTGCTTAACACTTGGGACAGTACACCCAGAAAAGTGCTCTGGGAGTGGCCCAACACCAATTGTTACAGAGTGCTAAAATGACCCATGCAAATGCAAGTCAGCCCTTGGATCATTCAGAAACTCCAAAATTGTATTATTCTGAAGAGAAAGAAAAGGCCTACATGCATGTGCGTGAAGGTTCTTACAATGCTAGTTTTCTTCTTCTTTTTCTTCACAAGGTTTCTCTCAATTGCAAAAATGCAAAATTTGCAAAAATGAAACAATTATGTCATCTCTATTTGCCATATCCTAACAAGGACTTCTTCATGGCAGTAATGAAACAGAAATAACACTGTTGTTCAAATGGAATTGAGAATATATAATATATACATTTAGCGATATTTATCCATTGTTCACAACTTGTTAAAATCACAGTTGTCAAATAGGTTTACTTTATTCAAACATCTTGGTAAAAATAACTGCATTACATAAAATTTAAATTCAAATTTTTTTGCAATATCTATAAAGTTGATGTCAAATAGCATCAAATAATGGATTGTGTTCAATATCAGGGATGCGCAACTTAAGATAGAAGCTACAATTTAGCAATGAGACAACCAGAGAAGTGAAAATAAGCTTAGGACTCTCCAAAACAGATCAAGTGATAAAATTCCCTTTACTTCTATTTGTTCAGGACATTTACATTTATTACATAACACCTAAATTGATTTGTATTAGATCAAAACAAACTTGGTTCTTTTATGTCCTGTCAACACATTTCACGCATTTCTATAATTACACAAGGTACAGTTTCCAGTTACATACAACAGTGTGTGATAAAATGTATTATAATGAACTAATTTTAATTGTAGCTATGAAGACCAAGATATTAAAAAAGGACATACTGTAGCTTGACATTACCACCCTCCATTCTGCATCAAAGCAGCACTTAATGCCTCACACACAGAGATGAATGAAACATTTAAACATAGTGGTGCCTTGAGATAAGAGTTTGATTTCACGCTTGACCACGCTCATAACTCAAAATGGCTGACTGCACGCTACTGGTAAAACTGGGTCCATTATAAATGACTGGGTCCATTGTCTTTATAAACCTGTAACGGGGGATGGAAAGTATACACTCAAACCTCTTGATGTCATGAGGATAGTTTTTAGCACTGCCCACAAAATCAGAAAAATTTAGAAAATGTATAAACAGTCTCAATAATTCTGTACTCTATTGTTCTCAGTCTTTGCACATGTTTTTAGCACTTCAAATTATTTTATATATTTAGAAAATTATTTTATATAACTAGAAACAAAATCAGGATTTTTGTTTTAGGGCACTTTAAAATAATATCTTAAAAAGCTTAACCAAATCCACTGGAGCAGAATGTGGAATGTAGCTTCTAAATCCATCCATCCAACCATTATCGGAGCTGCTTATCCTCACTAGGGTCGCGGGAGCGCTGGAGCCTATCCCAGCTATCATCGGGCAGAAGGCAGGGTACACCCTGAACTGGTTGCCAGCCAATCGCAGGGCACATACAAACAAACAACCATTTGCACTCACATTCACACCTACAGCCCATTTAGAGTCTTCAATTAACCTACCATGCATGTTTTTGGGATGTGGGAGGAAACCGGAGTGCCCGGAGAAAACCCACGCAGGCACAGGGAGAACATGCAAACTCCACACAGGCGGGGCCGGGGATTGAACCCCGGTCCTCAGAACTGTGAGGCAGACGCTCTAACCAGCCTCCACCGTGCCGCCGTAGCTTTTACAATGACACGAAAATATAACAAGATGAAATTCACAAATTGACATTTAAAATTCAACTCATTAATATTTATATTTTTCTCTGTAACAATTGCTCATACTCTTATTGATTGTTTAGCTCTTTTTGCAAATGCATTTGCATTATCTAAGCCTCTGAGTCAGCTTGTTCTCAGTGATGGCATTTGTAGACTCAATCATTTATTACTTACTAATTAAGTTTGGGGGCGTGTTAGATATGAGCTCAAATGCCACAACAATGTCTCCTTGTGCTTTGTAACTGCCACATTCATTCCAGTCAGCTGCATTTATGCTGAAGCCTCTAGTGATGTGGTTGTTGGGTTGTTGCTGAGTCAGGAGGCAGAGACATTGAAAGAGAGTATGGCTTTTTCTGCTGGTGCTCAATCTTAAAGTAATTCCTTTTTTTTTTAACAGCCTAGGTTGTTTGACGGTTTTAGATGAAAAAAAAAACATTTTAGGTTGCATGGAGGTCTTTAGTCAATCGCAGCAGCCAAGTCTTGAAATAGAAGTGAATCTACTCAAGTCAATGCTTGAAAATATTCCTTGTGGTTTTAGTCAAAATTTCCATTTAACCAAATGTAGAATATTCCAGAAACATGTATTTTGTAGAACTTTCTCCTACGTGACCCATACTACTTTTGCTGTTTTTGATTCATACGATACAATGAGGGGTGGGTAGAGGAGCCAAATATTGTACTCAAGTAAGAGTACTGTTACTTGAGGAAAAATATGACACAAGTGAAAAGTAGTCCTCCAAATATTTACTTGAGTCAGAGTAAGAATGTACAAGAGTAACTTCTGAATTAACATATTATATATATATATACACACACATATACACACACACATATATATATATATATATATATACACACACACCGTATTTTCACGCCCATAAGGCGCACCGTATTAAAAGGCGCAGTCTCAGTTACGGGGTCTATTTCTGTATTTAACACATGCATAAGGCGCACCGTATTATTGGGCGCAGGCATGGTAAAACATTCGCGAGCTTAAAACTGTCGTGAACGGAACAGAGGATAGGACCCAAAAATGCACGACTCCAAAACAAATGGACAGTTTCCAAAAAGAGAGGTTTAATAGACGGGCATAGGTCGGTGCACAGGCAGGCAATCCAAGAAAGGCAACAGTATCCAAAAACATGAGGCAAAGAGGCAAGGTCGATAATCGGAACAGGGTCAAGTCTTACTGTGAATCTGTGACGTGGAAACAAGGAATGCTGGAACGACAAGGTACAAGGTACAAGGTACAACGAACTGGCAATGAGAGGGAATGAGACACGAGGTTAAATACAAGGGGTAATTAGGTTGAACGAGGCACAGGTGGTGAAGATGCTCACAGGAGCAGGTGTGTGAGAAACGGGGAGGACAAAATCCGGAACACACACACATATGACAGTACCCCCCCTTAACGGCCGGCCCCAGACAGCCCTGGAGCCCCTGAATGCGCAACGTGGAAGTCCCGAATGAGCGAATCATCCATGATAAACGCAGACGGTACCCATGAACGTTCCTCAGGCCCATAGCCCTCCCAGTCCAACAGATATTGAAACCCCCTCCCCCTCCGACGAGACGACAACAGCCGCTTCACAGAGAAGACAGGGCCCCCATCCACAAACCGGGGGGGAGGAGGGGGCCTGGAAGGCGGGACCAGAGGGGACTCCCGGGCTGGCTTGAGTAGGCTGACGTGAAAAGCAGGGTGGACCCGCATCGACCTTGGGAGCCTCAGCTTCACGGTGACAGGGTTGATGATCTTTATGATGGGGAAGGGCCCAACGAACCTGGGAGAGAGCTTCTTGGACTCCACCCGGAGTGGAATATGTTTGGACGAGAGCCAAACTCGCTGACCCACTTTGTAGTTCGGGGCCGGTCTCCTCCGACGGTCAGCAGCGGCTTTGTAGGACCGTCCCTGGCGCAGCAGCATCTGGCGGGCTCGCTCCCAGGTCCTCCTGCAGCGTCTCACCAAGGTTAATGCCGCTGGAACTGTGGACTCTGGGGCTATGGCAGGAAATAGAGATGGTTGGTAACCATGCACAACGTGAAAAGGCGATAGACCAGTGGATGCAGAGGGGAGGGAATTGTGGGAGAATTCGACCCAAACCAGTTTCCGAGACCAGGATCGCGGCTCCTGTGAAGCGAGACATCGGAGCCCAGTCTCCAGGTCCTGGTTCAGCCTCTCGGTTTGGCCGTTGGTTTCAGGATGAAACCCAGATGACAGACTGACGGTAGCACCTATGAGATTGCAAAACTCCTTCCAAAATTGCGAAATGAATTGGGGAACCCTATTAGACACCACATTCTTGGGGAAACCATGGAACTTGAAAACGTGATTAATCATTAGCTCGGCAGTGTCTTTAGCTGAGGGGAGTTTTGGAAGTGCAATGAAGTGTGCCATCTTAGAGAACCTGTCAACAACTGTAAGAATGGTGGTATTGCCTTTAGAGGCCGGTAATCCTGTCACAAAGTCTACGGAAATGTCTGACCAAGGACGTTGTGGTATTGGCAGGGGTCGCAACTCCCCAGGAGGAGGTTGATGAGAGGGCTTGTTAGCAGCACATACCTGGCAAGCATTGACGTAATCGATAACATCCCTCCTAACATTAGGCCACCAAAAGCGCTGTTCGACCACTGATTACGTCTTGGCAATGCCTGGGTGACATACAGTTCGGTTCGTGTGAGCCCAGTGGATGACTCTTCCCCTTAAGGTCGGAACCACATAAAGCCTGTTTTCAGGGCAATCGTCAGGGCTCGGAGTGTCTTTCAGAGCCCCTTTAACCGCAGTTTCAATGTCCCAAACAAAAGCGGAAATGAAACATGACTTAGGCAAAATAGTCTTAGAGTCGGACAAACAATTCTCTTCGGAGAAAATACGTGACAAAGCATCTGGCTTACCATTTTTAGAACCAGGTCGGTAGGATAACGTGAAATTAAATCTAGTGAAGAACAGAGCCCATCTAGCCTGCCTCGCATTTAATCTTTTAGCAGTCTTAATATACACAAGGTTCTTGTGATCTGTCCATACTAAAAATGGAGTCTGTGCCCCCTCTAGCCAGTGCCTCCACTCCAACAAAGCCACCTTGACTGCCAACAGTTCACGGTCACCAATGTCATAATTTTTCTCAGCTGGGGTCAGTTTTTTGGAAAGAAAAGCACAAGGATGTAATTTATCATTCTTGAGAGATTTCTGGGAGAGCACTGCTCCTATTGCGGCATCAGACGCATCGACTTCTACCACAAACTGCTGTTTGAGATCTGGCAAAGTAAGGATGGGAGCGGAGGTAAAGCTCGACTTAAGTTTTTGAAAAGCTGCCTGACAAAGCGGGTTCCATACAAAAGGTTTGTGTGGCGAGGTAAGATCATGCAAAGGAGAGGCTATAGAACTGAAATTTCTGATGAATTTTCTGTTGAAGTTTGCGAACCCTAAGAACCTTTGTATATCTTTGCGTGACGTGGGAGTAGGCCAATTAATAACTGCATCGACTTTGCAAGGGTCCATCTTGACTTCACCTTGAGCCAGGACGAAACCCAGAAAAGAAACGGACGCCTTGTGGAACTCACATTTCTCAGCCTTGACATATAGTTGATTCTGCAGTAACTGCTGCAAAACAGAGCCGACATGAATAATGTGAGTCTCCTCATCCGGGGAGAATATCAAAATGTCATCTCAATAAACAAAAACATAAACATTCAACATGTCACGCAGGACATCATTGACAAGGTTCTGGAAAACAGCTGGAGCGTTAGTAAGCCCAAAAGGCATGACCAAATATTCATAATGTCCCGTTGGTGTGTTGAATGCTGTTTTCCATTCTTCCCCCTCCCTTATCCTGACTAGATGATATGCATTTCTTAAGTCCAGTTTGGTGAAAATCTTGGCTCCCTCCAGGAACTCAAAGGCGGTGGAGATGAGAGGAAGAGGGTACCTGTTTTTTACCGTGATCTCGTTGAGACCCCGGTAATCGATACAGGGTCGCAGGGTCTTGTCTTTCTTGTCCACAAAGAAAAATCCTGCTCCCGCAGGGGATGAAGATGGGCGAATGATCCCGGCTGCCAGTGATTCCTCCACGTACTCCTTCATGGCCTTGTGTTCCGGCCCTGAAAGAGAACAATCTCCCTCGTGGGGGTGTGGTTCCAGGCAGCACAGTCATAAGGTCTGTGGGGGTGGAAGGGATTTGGCCTTGGACTTGGAAAAAACGTCTTTAATATCCTGGTAACAGGTGGGCACTTGAGATAAATCAGGATCCCCAGATGGGGTCTGTGGATTGTCCTTAGAAACATGACCCTGAACATCACATGGCGGTTTGAAACAGTTCCGGGCGCAATTGCTGCCCCATGACATAACCTGCCCAGAGGACCAGTCAATGTGGGGGTTATGTAATTTCAACCATGGGTTCCCTAAGATAAGGTCATGATTCATGGCGTCAAAAACATGAAAACTAATGCGTTCCGAGTGAGAATCAGGAAATGTCAATGTGAGTGTTTGGGTGCGGTGAGTGATCTTGCCCATAAAAGTGCCGTCTGCAGCATAGGTGTTGCGGTGGCGTTTTATTTCAAAGGTTCTAAGGTGCATACGTCTAACGAGGATGGAATTGAGTAAGTTTGTGTCAGAACCAGAGTCAATTAATACAGGTGTATGAATTTCTTGATCAGGAGAGCATAGTGTCACTTTAGGAAGAACCCGTGTAGGGTCTTCCTTAAAGAAATTCAGACTCACCTCTCCCATGCCCTTGCTACCGACACCGGCAACTTTGACGTGACAGTTGCTCACGGAATGACCCAACTGACCGCAGTAGAAGCACCGCCCTTCCCTCAGTCGGCGTTGACATTCCTCAGGGGAGAGACGGAACCTGCCCAGTTGCATGGGTTCATCCGTGGGGACGCTAGCCAGTGGGTAGAGACCGGAACCAGGGGATTTGCCTTGGTTTGGCTGGTCACCGAGGCTCGTCCTCCAAGTGCGCGGTGACGCAGCCCTCCGCCGATCTCCATCTAGCTCGCGATCCAAAATCCTCTTGTCGATCTTTACGGCGAGAGCGATGAGAGTGTCCAAGTCGGTCGGCATGTCTAGCGGGACTAAATGATCCTTGACGGCGGGGGATAGTCCTTGAAAAAAGGCATTGAGTAGCGCCCGATTATTCCAATGACTCTCAGCTGCTAGAATTCGAAACTCAATCGCGTAATCTGACACCCTGCGCTTGCCTTGTTGTAAGGTGACAAGGGAGCGAGCTGCCTCACGATCTGGAGTGGAAAATTGAAAGATTTGCTCCATAGCCTTTACGAAAAAAGCCCATGAATGACACACAGCGGAATTGCGGCTCCATTCAGCAGTAGCCCACGCCTCCGCACGACCAGTCAGGTGGGAAATGACGAAAGCGATTTTTGCCCGCTCGGTGGGGAAGGCAGCTGCCTGCAGCTCAAAGTGGAGTTCGCACTGCGTGATGAACGGCTTAATGTTCCCAGAATTTCCAGAGAACCTCTCCGGTCGAGAGAGCTGTGGGCAGACAGCAGCAGAGGTGGCAGGTGGCTGCATGGTGACTACTTCACATGGAAATGCCGTGGCGGTATTGGGTGTGGTGCCAACTGGTTCCTTCTCTTGAATAATTTTCATAAGAAGTTCAAACTGCGAGGCCACCTGTTTCATCATATTGTCCTGATGCCTTGAGAGTCCCTCCAGATGAAGGTGGAGGGCAGCAATCTGCTCATCCTGCTTCCAGAGGCGTTGACCCTGCGCTTGAAGGGCTTTGCGCACCGGGTCTGAGTCTGCTGGGTCCATGTTATGGCCAGTTAGTTCTGTCGTGAACGGAACAGAGGATAGGACCCAAAAATGCACGACTCCAAAACAAATGGACAGTTTCCAAAAAGAGAGGTTTAATAGACGGGCATAGGTCGGTACACAGGCAGGCAATCCAAGAAAGGCAACAGTATCCAAAAACATGAGGCAAAGAGGCAAGGTCGATAATCGGAACAGGGTCAAGTCTTACTGTGAATCTGTGACGTGGAAACAAGGAATGCTGGAACGCGACGACAAGGTACAACGAACTGGCAACGAGAGGGAATGAGACACGAGGTTAAATACAAGGGGTAATTAGGTTGAACGAGGCACAGGTGGTGAAGATGCTCACAGGAGCAGGTGTGTGAGAAACAGGGGGAGGACAAAATCCGGAACACACACACATATGACAAAAACATACGGTAGCATCCATGCACGCTAAAACAATGTTTTTAAAAAGGCAGTGGGAGCAAAACTGAGTTCGGTTGTACTTTATTGAAGTATTTAACAATGTACTCACGTTATTTTTTTTATCAATCCTCATCCACAAATCCATCAAAGTCCTCATTTTCTGTATCCGAAATGAACAGCTGGGCCAGTTCTCCATCAAACACCCCAGGTTCCCTCTCGTCATTGTCGGAGTCAGTCTCGTTGCCGTGCGGCTCCTCAGAAATGATGCCGGCTTTTACGAAAGCTCGAACAACAGTGCAAGCAGACACGTTAGCCCAAGCATCCACAATCCATTCACAAATTGTGGCATAACTTGCCCGGCGCTGCCTCCTAGTCTTAGTAAAACTGTGTTCACCGTCTGTCATCCATCGCTTCCACGCCGCTCGCAACTTCACTTTGAACGCGCTGTTTACACTGATGTCCAGCGATTGGAGTTCCTTCGTCAAGCCTCCCGGAATGATGGCAAGCTCCGAGTTATTGCACTCAGTCGAATGGTGACTGTAGAGACGCTTCTCCCGGCTGTTTGCTCATTAATCCATTGCTCGAGTTGGTCTTCCAACTCGGGCCACCTCGCCTTGTTTCCGCGGAAACTCAGCTTCATCTTCTTGACATGGCGAAGCTCGTTTTCCTGCTTTCTCCACTTGCGAACCATGGATTCGTTGATCTTGAATTGTCTCGCGGCTGCTCGAGTCCCATGTTCCTCCGCATACTGATAGGTTGCAGTTTAAACTGTGCTTCGTAAGCGTGTCTCTTCGTAGGTGCCATTTTTGGGGGTCCTTAGCCAAACCGATGCACATACCGGCGCTATATACCTACTGGGGGCGTGACTTTAGCGTCCTCTGTCAAGCACACCCTTCCCCCTTTAACGTCCGCATGCTGTCCTCAGTCACGTCCGCCTTCCTCTATAGAAGCAGCGTGTCGGCAGGAAATGCTCCCAGTATGTCAAGCGGAGCGCCCATTAAAGTCACACAACAACATTTACAGGTTTTGGAACTCAGTGCACACATAATGCGCGCCGCATTATAAGGCGCCCCGTCCATTTTGGAGAAAATTTCAGACTTTTAAGTGTGGCTTATGGTTGTGAAAATACGGTATATGGAAATCCACACACACCTGCCACTATTTCAATTTTAAACTGCCCAAAAACCAAGAACCCATGCATTGGGCCCTACAAAAACATCATTTGCTGGATGTTCTCAAGCAGCAATCAGAGGTACTGAAGCGAGATTTCATTGATCTCCTAACCAAAGTGCAATGTTTGGATGCTGAGTTTTTTATAAGCGGACCTCTCCCACTTGTACGATTTGGAGATGTAAATTTCTCAAGGCTCAGTCAATTAAATGTGTCTCAAAGAAGTGTGTACTGCACTATCTATGAGTTTCATTGACAATTTCTGCGTTTTTTTGGGAGAGCAGACATCTTTAAAAGGCAGACTGTTTCTGTCTAAATAGACAAGGGGTTAAGTTATTGGCTGCCAACATTTTTTACTGTGTACGGCATTCACCGGCCCGAAAAGAAAACACTGCCCTTGTTGACGCCGCTGAAGGACAAAAGAATGCAGTTGTTCCCAAACAATTGGAGGAACAAGAGCTAAGGCGACACGAGGCGCAGACAGATTCATCAGCGTCATCCAAACAATCAGAGGAGCGAATGACAAATGAGGTGAGCCAGCACTCAATCTCCCCCTCCCTGCCCCATTGGAGCCAAGCCCAACGCAAAACTCAATCTCTACTAGCCTAAATGCCATGTTAGGTCTGACGGATAGGGTGAAGGCTATTGTCAATATTGGAGTCCAGCCCAAACCACGCCAAGATCTTCCTCCCGTCCCCCCTCGCCTGAAACCACCGTCCACTAGGATCCGAAGTGCCTCTCCTCCACCCATGAAGAATCTTATCAGCGAATCTGAGTGATATCTGCGGGGTCTTTTCCAGAATAAGTCAGACCCCTATGGAGATCAGGCATTTTTCATCCCTTTAATTACAAGGGACATAAAGTTGGTCAAATAAATATGGCACAAAAAAAGTAGAACTACAAACTTAGTGAGGATAAAATGTGAATGTATCAAATCACTGTCTCCTGTTATTTCTACGAGACTAGCTCTTTTCAATATCAGGTCACTGGGTAATAAATCAACGTTGATTAATGACATCATTACAACCTAGGACTCTTTGTTACAAAATGAAACGTGGTTAAAATTATGGTTTTATTCTCTCTTAATAGTATAGTTTGATTATGTATCCTGTATTATATTGTCTTGTAGATGTATTTTACTGCTCTTTTACATCATGGCCAGGGGACTACAGATGAAAACTAGCCTTTTGGCTAATTCTGGCTTTTTTAACCATGTGTACTGCATGTGTTTTATGAAATTGCATTGTCCCCTTTCAAAAATAAACTGATAAACCAAACAGAAAGGAGCTGTAATACCATTTTAAATGAGGCAACACCAACAATTTAAATTTTATGAACAAGTGTCGACTAGGGAATAAAGGCGGTGGTATTGCTGTTATTTTTAAGTCATTATTTCAGTGTAAAGAAATTATACTGGGTGATTTTAGCTGTTTTGAATATCTATTTTTTTTAGTTAAAGGTGACCCAAAGGTTATTGTTTTAATAATATATAGACCTCTGAGCTACAATAGAAAATTTATGGAGGATTTTTCAGAACTGCTGTCACTTATTTGTACTATTTTGTCATAATGGGAGATTTTAACATTCATATTGACAATAACATTGAGAAAAAAAATCTAAAGAACTCTCTGCTATACTAAACACATTTGACCTCTCTCAACACATTAAGAGTCCAACCCATACTCAAGGTCACATCTCAGACCTGGTCATCTCTAAGGATGTTGACATTAATCAATTGACATAAAGGATATGTCTATTTTTGACCATTTTTGTGTATTCTTTGAATTACAGATTCTTCCAAAAGTTCAGACAACCTCTACGTCCATTAAGAGAAGGTACATAAATGAGAGTACTACCACTAAGTTTATGGAGACCATATCTGTGCCACAAACTGTGAATGCTGAGACAGTTGAGGAACTTTTGGATAATTTCACCTGGAAAATCTCAAATGTTATGAATGCTGTCGCTCCTATTAAAACTAAGATAATCTTGAGGCGACCTAGAACACCATGGAGGAGCACAATGATGATAAAGAGCTCTAAATCAAAATGTAGGAAAGCAGAACGTAAGTGGAGAAAAACTAAACTCCAAATTGACTATGACCTCTACAGACAAAGTTTTCGTACTTTTAACCAAGAGATAGTCAGGGCTAGACAGCAACACTTTTCTGAAATTATCAGGAAGAACTTCAATAATACTCGCATGCTGTTTGCTGTGGTGGACAAGCTCACAACCCCCCCAAATCAGATAGCTCCAGAACTCCTAACAGCAGATTAATGGAATGAATTTGCTTATTTTAGTGAAAAAATACAATCCATCAGGTTAAATATCAGCAGAAATCAGCAAAATGATAAAATGATACTGCATCTGACGCCACCCAGGAAAAACTCTATTACCATGTCAGAATTTGATACAGTTGACCAAAAAACTGTAGAGAAAACGGTTCACCAGCTGAAACCATCAACGAGCTGTCTTGACTCAATACGATCTGACTTTTTCAAAGCTATTGTGAAGTCTGTGCTAGCTGATTTGCAGCAAATAATCAACTGCTGACTTCAGTTTCCTAAAGTTCTTAAAGTAGCTGCCATTAAGCCTCTTCTAAAAAATAGAACCCTGGATGCTTCCATGTTAGCAAGCTATAGACCCATCTCAAATCTCCCTTTCATAGCCAAGATTGTTGAGAAAGTTATTTTTAATCAACTCAGCAATTTCTTGAACTTAAATGGACTTTTTGACAAATTTCAATCAGGTTTCCGAAGCTCATCACAGTACAGAATCTGCTCTTATCAAAGTGTTAAATGATATAAGATTGAATACTGACTCCAGAAAGGTGTCGATTCTGGTCTTGTTGAATCTCAGTGCGGCTTTTGATACAGTGGATCATAATATATTGCTGAACAGGTTGGAAACGTGGGTAGGACTAAATGGAACAATCCTTAAATGGTTCAGGTCCTACCTGGAAGTGTTCAATCTCATCGAATGGCAATGACCTATGGGGTCCCTCAAGGGTCAGTTCTTGGACCCCTCCTGTTCAGCCTGTATATGGCTACCCTTGGGTCAAATTCTACAGAACTTTAATTTTGACTATTATAGCTATGCAGATGACACAGAGTTATACCTAGCAGTGTCTCCAGATGACGACAGTTCAATTGAGGTGTTGTGTCACTGTCTAAAACAGATAAATAACAGGATGAGTCAAAATTTTCTTCAGTTAAACCACAACAACTCAGATAATTGTTTTTGGCAGTAAAGAAAAGAGGATTGCTGTTAGTAAATACCTGGAGTCATTATCTTTAAAAACCAAAGATCAAGTCCGAAACCTTGGTGTTCTGATAGATTACGACCTGACTTTCAACAGTCATATCAAATCAATTGCGAAAACTGTCTTTTACCATCTCAAGAACATATCTAGAGTGAAGGCTTGCATGTGTCAAGCAGACCAAGAGAAGCTCATCCATGCTTTTATCTCAAGTAGACTTGAGATAACCACTCTCCCTCCGCTCAATGTGGATTTTGAAATGGTATATTTGCCAGCAATATGCCAGGTCCTGTTTTATCAGGTCCTCGCTGCATTTTCACATACAAGCTTTAACAAAATGGTGGTGAGTATTTCCAAAAATGTTTTCCCTGAAGTAACTTCTGGATAACACTGTAGCTGAGATGCTTGCTTGGAGATTGCCAGGCATGAATTGGTGAATGAGCATGGAGCAAATTCTGACCCACTGTCCTAATAATCCAGAATTAAAGTTGTACTTTCATTAACTGTCATATAGGAACACAAAACATGATGGAAGTAAAAAAAATAAAAACAGTTAAAACTGAAAATTATGTTTGTGGCTCATACCACATTTAATTTTACATCTTGGTGAAGATTTCAAAGACTAAAATGTTACATTTATGAGAGTCTTTCATAGGAAAATATATAAGAACAAATCTGAGAAGACAATAATGTATTTCACATTTTTTGTTGTTGCTTGGCAGGCAAGCAAGGTGCAAAACTGCAAAACTATGCTTTTTCCTTCTATTGTTAAGTCGGTGAACATGCAGGTGCAAAACGTTTTAAGTTTTTTTTTTTGTAAAATAATAATCACCTGGGAAATGCCTTTCAACAGGAGCAGGAGAAAGAAGTATCAGTGTGACTTGCAAAACACTGATTATAATTAGCTGTCCTTCACATCATCATCAATTTTCCCTTCAAATGATTCACACTCTAATTGATTTTTGGCTTTAGTAATTAGCTGTGGGTGCACGGAAAAGTCTTACTTGTGAATCTTGTTGCAGTCTGATGTGCAGCCCCTTGTGTCTAGAAAAAGCTCTCTTCTCCACAGCATGATGTCTGAAGTGATAATAATCTCCAAAAACCTACACAAATACAGAACGAGAGATAATAAACTTTTTTTTTCTTGCAGTGAAACAAGTCTGTAGCCATACAGTATACTGTATGTGTTTACAGGCTGCTTTATAGATGTTGTACATCCATTCAGCCATCCATGACCGACAACCCCAATTCCAATGAAGTTGGAACGTTGTGTTAAACATAAATAAAAACAGAATACAATGATTTGCAAATCATGTTCAACCTATATTTAATTGAATACACGACAAAGACAAGATATTTAATGTTCAAACTGATAAACTTTGTTTTTAGCAAATAATCATTACCTTACAATTTTATGGCTGCAACACATTCCAAAAAAGTTGGCAAAACTGAGAAAGTTGAGGAATGCTCATCAAACACCAGTTTGGAAGATCCCACAGGTGAACTGGCTAATTGAGAACAGGTGGGTGCCATGATTGGTATAAAAGGAGCTTCCCTGCATTGCTCAGTCATTCACAAGCAAAGATGGGGCGAAGTTCACCTCTTTGTGAACAAGTGCGTGAGAAAATAGTCGAACAGTTTAAGGACAATGTTTCTCAACGTACAATTGCAAGGAATTTAGGGATTTCATAATCTACGGTCCATAATATCATCAAAAGGTTTAGAGAATCTGGAGAAATCACTGCATGTAAGCGGCAAGACCGAAAACCAACATTGAATGCCCATGACCTTCGATCCCTCAGGCGGCAATGCATCAAAAACCGACATCATCCGGACTGTTATGGACGCAAAGTTCAAAATCCAGCATCTGTGATGTTATGGGGCTGTGTTAGTACCAATGGCATGGGTTACACATCTGTGAAGGCACCTTTAATGCTGAAAGGTACATACAGGTTTTGGAGAAACATATGCTGCCATCCAAGCAACGTCTTTTTCATGGACACCCCTGCTTATTTCAGCAAGACAATGCCAAACCACATTCTGCATGTGTCACAAAAGCGTGGCTTCGTAATAAAAGAGTGTGGGTACTAGACTGGCCTGCCTGCAGTCCAGACCTGTCTCCCATTGAAATGTGTGGCGCATTTTGAAGTGTAAACTACGGCAATGTAGACCCCGGACTGTTGAACAGCTGAAGTGGTACATTAAGCAAGAATGGGAAAGAACTCCACCTACAAAGCTTCAACAATTAGTGTCCTCAGTTCCCAAACATTTATTGAATGTTGTTAAAAGAAAAGGTGATGTAACACAGTGGTAAACATGACCCTGTCCCAGCTTTTTGGGAACGTGTTGCAGCCATAAAATTCTAAGTTAATGATTATTTGCTAAAAACAATAAAGTTTATCAGTTTGAATATTAAATATATTGTCTTTTTAGCATATTCAATTAAATATTGGATGAACATGATTTGCAAATCATTGTATTCTGTTTTTATTTATGTTTAACACAACATCACAAGCGGCACGGTGGCCGACTGGTTAGAGCGTCAGCCTCACAGTTCTGAGGTGCGGGGTTCAATCCCCGTCCCCGCCTGTGTGGACTTTGCATGTTCTCCCCGTGCCTGCGTGGGTTTTCTCCGGGCACTCCGGTTTCCTCCCACATCCCAAAAACATGCATGAATTGGAGACTCTAAATTGCCCGTAGGCAATGTGAATGTGAGTGCGAATGGTTGTTTGTTCCTATGTGCCCTGCGATTGGCTGGCAACCAGTTCAGGGTGTACCCCGCCTCCTGCCCGATGACAGCTGGGATAGGCTCCAGCACCCCCGCGACCCTAGTGAGGAGAAGCGGCTCAGAAAATGGATGGACAACATCACAACTCAATCCCCGTGCCTGCGTGGGTTTTCTCCGGGTACTCCGGTTTCCTCCCACATCCCAAAGACATGCATGGTAGGTTAATTGACGACTCTAAATTGCCCGTAGGTGTGAATGTGAGTGCGAATGGTTGTTTGTTTATGTGTCCCCTGCGATTGGCTGGCAACCAGTTTAGGGTGTACCCCGCCTCGTGCCCGATGATAGCTGGGATAGGCTCCAGCACTCCCGTGACCCTTGTGAGGATAAGTGGCTCAGAAAATGGATGGATGGATGATTTGCAAATCATTGTATTCTGTTTTTATTTATGTTTAACACAACATCCCAACTCAATCCCCGTGCCTGCGTGGGTTTTCTCCGGGCACTCCGGTTTCCTCCCACATCCCAAAGAGATGCATGGTAGGTTAATTGACGACTCTAAATTGCCCGTAGGTGTGAATGTGAGTGCGAATGGTTGTTTGTTTATGTGTGCCCTGCGATTGGCTGACAACCAGTTTAGGGTGTACCCCGCCTCCTGCCCAAAGATAGCTGGGATAGGCTCCAGCACTCCCGCGACCCTTGTGAGGATAAGCGGCTCAGAAAATGGATGGATGGAAAACATCCCAACTTTATTGGAATTGGGGTTGAATATCACTGAAGTGACGCTGTTAATTTTGATGCGTTGACTTAAAGAACCCATCGGAATTACGGCCCATATGATCATATTGGTGGATTCTTTTTACTGAAACTTATCTGCCAATCGGAGTAGGGGTTCCCTGCGTAGCAGATGAAATGAATGGGGAGAGGATATATGTTGAGAAATAATGAAGTTATACTGTCTTACTCTAATTTTCTATTGGCAATATCACACAAAAAGATTCCCCAATAACATTTGTTTCCAACACAAAGAACTACACTTGTTCAGAAACTGAAACTGATTTTCAAAATTCTTGGTGCCTTGTACTCGGTTGAAGTGGCCATTTCAAGCAGACTTAGCATTCATTTTGACTGACTGTCATTCGTGGGAAATCTTGTCAAGTTGCTAGAAAGAAAAGTAAACCCTGGAATTAATGCAAGGTGCTGTATATCATTGGTATTCAAAGTTTGAGGTGCACCTCCCCAGAGAGGTACCATTTGGGGAGCCAGGGCTCGACACTCAGAAAGTGTGTGGTGATGCAGCAGCTTGACAAAAATAAATAAAATCCTGTTTTTAAGCTTGCTGAGATAACTTCAGCTATGTTTAAAGGCAAACGTTATAATTTTTTACTTCCTACTTTGTGTTGTCCATTAACACAGCGTTTTCCTAATTGTGCTCATATAGCTTAAATAGAGCAACATATTTTGTAATCAGGTCGTATTATTTACAGCGTAGTTTCTTAGAAATAGCTCTCTCTAGTTAAAAAGTAGGCGGCACGGTGGCCGACTGGTTAGAGCGTCAGCCTCACAGTTCTGAGGTGCGGGGTTCAATCCCCGTCCCCGCCTGTGTGGAGTTTGCATGTTCTCCCCGTGCCTGCGTGGGTTTTCTCCGGGCACTCCGGTTTCCTCCCACATCCCAAAAACATGCATTAATTGGAGACTCTAAATTGCCCATAGGCATGACTGTGAGTGCGAATGGGTGTTTGTTTCTATGTGCCCTGCGATTGGCTGGCAACCAGTTCAGGGTGTACCCCGCCTCCTGCCCGATGACAGCTGGGATAGGCTCCAGCACGCCCGCGACCCTAGTGAGGAGAAGCGGCTCAGAAAATGGATGGATGGATGGATAGTTAAAAAGTAATCGTTTTTCTTTTTTAGCACGGGCAACAAAGAATAATGCCCTCAAGAATTTGGGAAGGAACTGCCAATTCTGCAAAGCAAGAGACAATACAGTACAATATTCTCGTAGAAAGGGAAAAAAAATCATTGACAAGAAAAAGAAAAGAAAGGTATTGAACAACAAAAAGACAACAAACAGCTGCCTATTTTCCTGCACGTGAAGCCTCCTGTGTCACTGTGGGTGATGTTCAAGGACGGATTCTTTGAGAGGAAACAAAAGAAAGGATAAAGCCTTATTACATGGCCAATGTAAGGCTGTCGCAATATACCAAAATAAACAAGCAAAAGGGAAAGAACGCAATGATTACATGGGGATTCAGAAGAGACCAGTCTCCGTTTCATTAGGAAACATTGCAATATGTACAGTGATGCCACTGGGGACTGACTCACCTTGCCTGCCCAGTGGAGCAAAAGATGAGAGACAGAGGGGGAATGAGGAAGGGAGGGAAGATGCAAGATTTGACAGGCACACGAGGAAGGATGGATGTGTGTGAGGAGAAAGAAGAGTAGACAACAGGAAGAAAGGCCCTATTGGGGCTGCAGGCTGATTCTGCAGGCTGGCGACCAGACTGGAGGCATGAAGCCTCATCTGGAAGGACTGAGAGAAAGTCGCTAGCTGTCCCGTTTGATTTGAATTATAATTATGACCTGACAACAAATCATATGGGAGTAAAGCACCCTTATTACTTTGCAATGTAACAAGTCATAATTTCACTGCTCTGTGCACACAAATCTATATGGCAAATGCATGGAAACACATCTTTTGACCTGAAAATGAATGCAAAAGTATAAATACATACATACAGTAAATACACATTTTAGATTCAAACCAAAAATAGAAAATGATGATTGACTGTAGTTAATGAATTCCAGAAACTTCGAATTATTGTTGTTGTATTGCCAGAATATGAAGAAAAAAAGAAAAACAGTTAACATAGTAAAGGAATGAATAATATATTTAAATATACACAGAGATTTTACATAAATTATACATATAATGCAGCCCTATGGGGGGCACAAGTCAGTGCAAACTCTAGGCCGGTCCCAAGCCCGGATAAATGCAGAGAGTTGCGTCAGGAAGGGCATCCGGCTTAAAACTTTGCCAAACAAATATGAGCGTTCATCCAAAGAATTCCATACCGGATCGGTCGTGGCCCGGGTTAACAACGTCCGCCACCGACGCCGTCAACCTGCAGGGCGCCGTTGGAAATTCAGCTACTGTGGGTCGAAGTCAAAGAAGAAGAAGAGGTTGAAAGCAGGTTCTTCGGCAGAAAGAGAAGCGGAAAGCACAGAGCCTAGAACTGAATGTGGGGACTTTGAATGTTGGGACTATGACAGGGAAATGGAGTCGGGGTTATTTTAAAAGAAGAGTTGGATAAGAATGTCTTGGAGTTGAAAAGAGTATTAGTATCGAGTGATGAGGCTGAAACTTGAAATTGAGGGTGTTATGTGTAATGTGATTAGTGGCTATGCTCCACAGGTAGGATGTGACCTAGAGGTGAAAGTGAAATTCTGGAAAGAGCTAGACGAAGTAGTTCTGAGCATCCCAGACAGAGAGAGAGTCGTAATTGGTGCAGATTGTAATGGACATGTTGGTGAAGGTAAAAGGCATGATGAAGAAGTGATAGGTAAGTACGGCATCCAGGAAAGGAACTTGGAGGGACAGATGGTGGTAGACTTGGCAACAAGGATGCAAATGGCTGTAGTGAACACTTTTTTCCAGTAGAGGCAGGAACATAGGGTGACCTACAAGAGCGGAGGTAGAAGCACGCAGGTGGATTACATCTTGTGCAGACGATGTAATCTGAAGGAGGTTACCAACTGTAAGGTAGTGGTAGGGGAGAGTGTGGCTATACAGCATAGGATGGTGGTGTGCAAAATGACTCTGGTGGTGGGGAGGAAGATTAGGAAGACAAAGGCAGAGAAGAGAACCATGAGGTGGAAGCTGAGACAGGACGAGTGTTGTGCAGCTTTTCGGGAAGAGGTGAGACAGGCTCTCGGTGGACGGGAGGAGCTTCCAGAAGACTGGACCACTGCAGCCAAGGTGAACAGAGAGGCAGGCAGGAGTACTTGGTGTATCTTCTGGCAGGAAAGGAAAGAAGGAGACTTGGTGGTGGAACCTCACAGTACAGGAAATCATACAAGGAAAACGGTTAGCTAAGAAGAAGTGGGACACTGAGAGGACCGAGGAGAGGCGAAAGGAATACATTGAGATGCGACACAGGGCAAAGGTAGAGGTGGCAAAGGCCAAACAAGAGGCATATGATGACATGTATGGCAGGTTGGACACTAAAGAAGGAGAAAATGATCTATACAGGCTGGCCAGACAGAGGGATAGAGATGGGAAGGATGTGCAGCAGGTTAGGGTGATTAAGGATAGAGATGGACATATGTTGACTGGTGCCAGCAGTGTGCTAGCTAGATGGAAAGAATACTTCAAGGAGTTGATGAATGAGGAAAATGAGAGAGAAGGGAGAGTAGAAGAGGCAAATGTGGTGGACCAGGAAGTGGCAATGATTAGTAAGGGGGAAGTTAGAAGGGCATTAAAGAGGATGAAAAATGGAAAGGCAGTTGGTCCTGATAACATTCCTGTGGCGGTATGGAAGCATCTAGGAGAGGTGGCTGTGGAGTTTTTGACCAGCTTGTTCAATAGAATTCTAGTGCGTGAGAAGATGTGTGAGAAATGGAGGAAAAGTGTACTGGTGCCCATTTTTAAGAACAAAGGTGATGTGCAGAGCTGTCGGAACTATAGAGTAATAAAGTTGATGACCACACAATGAAGATATGGGAAAGACTAATGGAGGCTAGACTCAGGACAGAAGTGAGTATTTGCGAGCAACAGTATGGTTTCATGCCAAGAGTACCACAGATGTCAATGAATGATATAAAACAGTGGTGAGGCCAGCCATGATGTACGGATTAGAGACAGTGGCACTGAAGATACAACAGGAAGCAGAGTTGGAGGTGGCGGAAATGAAGATGTTGAGGTTCGCTCTCGGAGTGACCAGGTTGGATAAAATTAGAAATGAGCTCATCAGAGGGACAGCCAAGGTTCGATGTTTTGGAGACAAAGTTAGAGAGAGCAGACTTCGATGGTTTGGACACGTCCAGAGGAGAAAAAGTGAGTATATTGGTAGAAGGATGATGAGGATGGAGCTGCCAGGCAAGAGAGCTAGAGGAAGACCAAAGAGAAGGTTGATGGATGTCGTGAGGGAAGACATGATGGCAGTTGGTGTTCGAGAGGAGGATGCAGGAGATAGGCTTACATGGAAAAGGATGACGTGCTGTGGCGACCCCTAACGGGACAAGCCAAAAGGAAAAGAAGATACACATTATTATACATAAAATAAATTTTATATCAAGTAATGGAAAAAAATATTAGACAACCATTGTTTTTTGTTTTTTTAATTTCTTCTTTGTTCATTTTAATGCACAGTGAGCTATTGCAAGCATTTTTTGTTACCAACCCCCCTTTTAAAATAAAGTTGATTCAAACTGTAGTTGAACAAACAGTTTTTACTGGCTTCTGATATCAAAAGTAATTATCCATTAATTAGTGTATATGTAATAATATGAGGCAGTCATATGGGTTTGCAGCCAGAACGGCCCTCCGAGTGGAACCATAACTGCGATGAGGCCCGCGACAAAAATTTGTTTGACACCCCTGTTTTAATGCCTGGTACCACTAAAGGTATTGCCTGAAGAATACAATAATCACGGCAGAAATGCATCTGATTCCATAATACTTTACGTCCTATATGACATGCATAAGGGAAATTGTATTCCCAGTAATTTTGGTTGCGCCAAAATATCTCCACAGTGATCTGAAAGACTCATTGCCAAATATAGAAAAGTCTTGATTTCAGTTGTTGCTACTGAAGGTGAGGCCCAACCAGTTAATGGATTAAGGGGGCAATTACTCTTTTTTGCCCCCCAATGCCTGAATGTGAGGCCCAACCAGTTAATGGATTAAGGGGGCAATTACTCTTTTTTTTTTTCTACAAAGCCTACACGAAGTCCAAGAGTACTGAATCTGAAATATGAAAAAAATAGCCATTGCCAATAGTGTGTATGTGCATGAGGCAGCACTCCTGAGTCTGAAGGCCCTGTGCAGATTATGTTGACATGGCAACACATAAAAGTTGAAATCTGAGCACACACAGCAACACTCCACAATACTCAGTTACTAAGTTTTACTTCAAAACGTGAATAAATTTGAATGACAACAACACATCTACATGACTATATGATGAAGTATGGTGTGTTGCAACAAAGCAATATATATATTATAAATAATAAATAAGATGGATTTACAACACTGGATGTCAAAATTACATTTATAAAAGGCACACCATTACCAGTACACCATTGGCTTCTGATTGAGTGAACTGTGATTCATATTTTACAGTAGTACACCAATGTTTGACGAAAGCTATTATTACAGACATAACATTTTTAGAAAACTCTCTGAAATATTTACCAGAATGAAAGCGATTTTATAAGTTCCAAGGGATAAAATAAAAACCCTTACAAGTTGGTTAAAATTGTAGAATGGCGACATTCCTGAGTCTTAAAATAATGAAGAGAGACACATAAAAGGAAACTGCCAATGAATGATGCAAGACTGAGGTGTGACCCATGAAATTAATGGGATCGACGTTAAGGTTGATAGCGATGAGGCAAAAGGGTGATTTGTACCGCACTGGGGTGGTGTTTCTGTGAAAGAAACCTATTTCTAAAAGTGCCGATGTATTCATTTACAAGTGTGTATGGGTCCAAGGAAATTGAGGTTGAGATGGTGTCACTGATCTTAAGCAGGGAGGTGGGGGGATTGTTAGAGAGCCTGCCAGTAGGCCTATTATGTGTTTGCAATATCTTAACTCTAAACTACTCACTGGACAGTTTCAGAAGTTACTCTTTCAAGTTCAAGTTTCTCACTTCAATTATTTAGCTCTCTCTCGACCTTGTCTAGGCCTTCGTGGCTCAAGGTGTTTTACAAACAAATGGAATGGAAAATGTGGGTCCCACGGTGACCATAGTTGAGACCCTCTGCAGTTGGGGACTCAGCATGCATCCTTGTGGGGAACGGGTGTTGAGGCTGGGGGCAGAGCGATGGGGACCCACTCTGACTCTGTACACGGTCAGAGAGAAAGTTTTTCATCTAGCAGCAGGTGTTGAGGGGGCGTCCATTGTCCAGTAATTTTATTGTCAGTCTATCCAGGAAAATTGCGTCAAAGACTAAAAATAAATCAACCAAGGGCACCCTCGCATAGTGGCCCAGCTTTTCCAGGTGGGAAATGGTGACAATGGCGTCCTCTGTCGATCTGCTAGCTCTGTACACAAACTGATCTAGATCATATATGGGTGGGAAATAGGACATGATATTACGTCAAACCAGTTTCTAAAGACACTTGAAAATTGGTGTTAGAGAAACAGGTCATAGGCATTGAGGCTGCTGATGGTGTTTTTTTAGGCACCAGGTAAAGTTTACTTCAGGCACAGTGGAATGAGGGACTGCAACGGTGATGCACTGAAGATTTTAGTGAAGACCCCGGCCAGCTTGTCTGCACATTTAATGAGGACCCTTCTAGTCATTCCGTTTGGTCTGGCAGCATTCCTGGGGTTCACTGACTTCAGTGTGCACCTCACCTCAGGCTCCTGCACCGTGAGACTAGAGCCACTGCATTCTGGGGTTTGAGCTGGGGCTGCCCTTGGTCCTTCAACCTCAAAGAGTTAAAGGTGAATTGCTCTTGAGAATTTAAGCTATAGGCTTTGTTCAGTGTGTTTTTACCGCTTGTTGCAAATATAATATGCTGATGAAATCCGGGTAAGACTGATTTTAAGTCAGCATGGTTGAAATCTCCAGCTATGATGTGCACTGCAACAGGAAAACAGTTCTGCTGGCTGCTTATTGATTTGTGCAGCTCATCCATATCTAAGACAGCATTTACATTGGGTGGTACATATACGACAGTTACCATGACTAAGGTAAGTAGACGGGTTTGATTCTAACAGACATTCCAAGAGCAGGGAACAGTGGTTGTCGACGGGCTTTGACTTTTTACGCCAACTATCGTTGACAGATATATCCATAATCCCCTGCCTCCGCTCTGACTGGAGTCACATTTATTTTTGTAGCGGTGAGCCGTGAGGCCAACTAACTTGATAGCCAAGTCCGGTACTGATGGTTTCAGCTAAGGCTCTGAGGTCAACTTAATCAAGGTGAGAAAGACAAAAACTGAATACAACAACTAAAGCTTAAAGATCCAGGAGACAATCTTATGAAATATTTGTCATGTTTAGTGTAATCTAGGTATTGTTGGCTCTAAGTGTATACCTCCAGATAGCATGCAACTCTTGATTGTTGTGCCACAGAAATTTTAAACCCTACGCGTGGGTTGGTCTGTCATGAAAAAATATGTATTTCTATCTCCTGCATCTGCCAAAAGTTAAGAGTGTGAGCGCTCAGAATGTATATACAGTATGTGAAGGAGCAGACTGATACTGGTTAGTACAGTATATGAAGAAAAACAATGTGACTATCACTCAAAAGGTCTTCTCATGTTTTATTCATTGACATATCAATTCATCTGTCTGTAAATGCAAGACTGGAGGCAGGGTGTATATACTGTATACTGTGGGGGTATTGCAGTAGTGATGGAACATGGAAAGGAAATATGTGAAACAGGCTCATCTCAGTATTCTGACCTTCACTTCAAGGGCTTAGCTCAGAAAAATTTAATCTGTCAGCACATTCAAACATACAGCACAAAAAAGCCAACTCACTAGTTAAAAAAAGGAGCAGTTCTACCACACCTATGGGGGGCACAAGCCAGTGCAAACTGTAGGCCAGTCTCAAATGCAGATAAATGCAGAGGGTTGCGTCAGGAAGGGCATCCAGCTTAAAATTTTGCCAAACAAATATGAGCGTTCATCCTAACAATTCCATACCGGATCGGTTGTGGCCCGGGTTAACAACGTCCGCCACCGGCGCCGTCAACCTGCAGGGCGCCGGTGGAAATTCAGCTACTGTGGGTCGAAGAAGAGGTGGAAAGCAGGTTCTTCGGCAGAAAGAGAAGAGGAAAGCACAAAGCCTAGAACTGAATGTGGGGACTTTGAATGTTGGGACTATGACAGGAAAATCTCGGGAGATGGTTGACATGATGATTAGGAGAAAGGTTGATATATTGTGTGTCCAGGAGACCAGGTGGAAAGGCATAAAGGCTATAAGTTTAGGGGCAGGGTTTAAATTATTTTACCATGGTGTAGATGGGAAGAGAAATGGAGTCGGGTTTATTTTAAAAGAAGAGTTGGCTAAGAATGTCTTGGAGGTGAAAAGAGTATTAGATCGAGTGATGAGGTTGAAACTTGAAATTGTGGGTGTTATGTGTAATGTGATTAGTCGCTATGCCCCACAGGTAGGATGTGACCTAGAGGTGAAAGAGAAATTCTGGAAGGTGGTAGACGAAGTAGTTCTGAGCATCCCAGACAGAGATAGAGTCGTAATTGGTGCAGATTGTAATGGACATGTTGGTGAAGTTAATAGTGGTGATGAAGAAGTGATGGGTAAGTACGGCATCCAGGAAAGGAACTTGGAGAGACAGACGGTGGTAGACTTTGCAAAAAGGATGCAAATGGCTGTAGTGAACACTTTTTTCCAGAAGAGGCAGGAACATAGGGTGACCAACAAGAGCGGAGATAGAAGCACGCAGGTGGATTACATCTTGTGCAGACGATGTAATCTGAAGGAGGTTACCGACTGTAAGGTAGTGGTGGGGGAGAGTGTGGCTAGACAGCATAGGATGGAGGTGTGTAAAATGACTCTGGTGGTGGGGAGGAAGATTAGGAAGACAAAGACAGAGCAGAGAACCATGTGGTGGAAGCTGAGACAGGACGAATGTTGTGCAGCTTTTCGGGAAGAGGTGAGACAGGCTCTCGGTGGACAGGAGGAGCTTCCAGAAGACTGGACCACTGCAGCCAAGTTGATCAGAGAGGCAGGCAGGATAGTACTTGGTGTATCTTCTGGCAAGAAAGGAGAGAAGAAGACTTTGTGGTGGAACCTCACAGTACAGGAAATCATACAAGGAAAAAGGTTAGCTATGAAGAAGTGGGACACTGAGAGGACCGAGAAGAGGCGAAAGGAATACATTGAGATGCGACATAGGGCAAAGGTAGAGGTGGCAAAGGCCAAACAAGAGGCATATGATGACATGTATGCCAGGTTGGACACTAAAGAATGAGAAAATGATCTATACTGGTTGGCCAGACAGAGGGATAGAGATGGGAAGGATGTGCAGCAGGTTAGGGTGATTAAGGCTAGTGATGGAAATATTTTGACTGGTGCCAGTAGTGTGCTTGATAGATGGAAAGAATACTTCGAGGAGTTGATGAATGAGGAAAATGAGAGAGAAGGGAGAGTAGAAGAGGCAAGTGTGGTGGACCAGGAAGTGGCAATGATTAGTAAGGGGGAAGTTAGAAAGGCATAAAAGAGGATGAAAAATGGAAAGGCAGTTGGTCCTGATGACATTCCTGTGGAGGTATGGAAGCATCTAGGAGAGGTGGCTGTGGAGCTTTTGACCAGCTTGTTCAATAGAATTCTAGCGTGTGAGAAGATGCCTGAGGAATGGAGGAAAAGTGTGCTGGTGCCCATTTTTAAGAACAAGGGTGATGTGCAGAGCTGTGGGAACTATAGAGGAATAAAGTTGATGAGCCACACAATGAAGTTATGGGAAAGAGTAGTGGAGGCTAGACTTTGGACAGAAGTGAGTATTTGCAAGCAACAGTATGGTTTCATGCCTAGAAAGAGTTCATTATTTATTTACCTTGAGGATGTTGATGGAAAAGTACAGAGAAGGTCAGAAGGAGCTACATTGTGTCTTTATAGATCTAGAGAAAGCCTATGAGAGAGTACCCAGAGAGGAACTGTGATACTGCATGCGGAAGTCTGGAGTGGCAGAGAAGTATGGTAGAATAATACAGGACATGTACGAGGGCAGCAGAACAGTGGTGAGGTGTGCTGTAGGTGTGACAGAGGAGATTAAGGTGGAGGTGGGACTGTATCATGGATCAGCCCTGAGCCCCTTCCTTTTTGCAGTGGTTATGGATAGGCTGACAGATGAGGTTAGACTGGAATCTCCGTGGACCAGGATGTTTGCAGATGACATTGTGATCTACAGTGAAAGCAGGGAGCAGGTGGAGGAACAGTGGAGGCATGCAGTGAAAGCAGGGAGCAGGTGGAGGAACAGTGGAGGCTTGCACAAGATGGAGGCATGCACTGGAAAGCAGAGGAATGAAAAATTAGCCTAAGTAAGACAGAATATATGTGCATGAATGAGAGGGGTTGTGGAGGAAGAGTGAGGCTACAGGGAGAAGAGATAGCAAGGGTGGAGGACTTTAGATACTTGGGGTCAACCATCCAGAGCAATGGTGAGTGTGGTCAGGAAGTGAAGAAGCAGGTTGGAACGGGTGGAGGAAGGTGTCAGGTGTGTTATGTGACAGAAGAGTCTCTGCTAGGATGGAGGGCAAAGTTTATAAAACAGTGGTGAGGCCAGCCATGATGTACGGATTAGAGACAGTGGTACTGAAGAGACAACAGGAAGCAGAGCTGGAGGTAGCGGAAATGAAGATGTTGAGGTTCGCTCTCGGAGTGACCAGGTTGGATAAAATTAGAAATGAGCTCATCAGAGGGACAGCCAAGGTTCGATGTTTTGGAGACAAAGTTAGAGAGAGCAGACTTCAATGGTTTGGACACATCCAGAGGAGAAAAAGTGAGTATATTGGTAAAAGGATGATGAGGATGGAGCTGCCAGGCAAGAGAGCTAGAGGAAGACCAAAGAGAAGGTTGATGAATGTCGTGAGGGAAGACATGATGGCAGTTGGTGTTCGAGAGGAGGATGCAGGAGATAGGCTTACATGGAAAAGGATGACGCGCTGTGGCGACCCCTAAAGGGACAAGCCGAAAGGAAAAGAAGAAGAAGCACCACACCTGCATTTCTCTTCATTGTGAAAAATATCTGCAATAATAAAAGTTTATTCTCCTGCTCCTTTAGATGGTATCCAACAGAATAATGTCTTAAACATTTGACACCCCTGTAGCAGGGGTGTCAAACTCATTGTAGTTGAGTGGCCACATACTTGTCAAGTGGGCTTGAGCAGTAAATTCATAGCACAATAAATAAAAATAACTAGGGTTGTTGCCATCCAATCATCTGATTGGAAATCAAGGCTTATCACCTGATTTTCAGCTGATCGGTATGGGTTAAAAAAATATATTTTTAAAAATTTAAAAATTCCTCTCTTTATTTTTCCAAGTCACAATGTGATAAAATAATCATGAAGGTACAAATACATCGCCAAATGGAACAGCAATAGCTTAGTCTTATATTATACATTATAACATATTGGGTTCGTGTTATGGCATAAAAAGAAAATCGTTTTTTTTTTTCCAGAATTGCTGGGATTCTCCCAAAATGCTCGTTGTTTATTTAAGATGCAACTTTAGAAGCCCGTTGAAGAACACTTATTTGTTCAAATATGAACCCAAAGGAGACCGCACGTTAACGTGTTACGGAGTGAGTTATTTGACAAAATAAAAGCGCTATGAGGGCGTCGTTTCTCGGTGACACACAGAAGGGCCATGTCCAGGTGGAAACGGAGACGATATATTTCTGTTTCGTTTGATAAATGAGAAAAAGAAAGCTATACAGTGTAAACATACGAACATCAATGCTGAAGAATCCGAATTGAGCCAAGTCCACACAGGCTGGGTCTGGGTCTGGGTCTGCTTGCTTTTTCAGGACCTGGACAACTTAATTGAATTAATGCCACAACGAATTCTGCTGTCTATAAGAAAATTAGGCAAACGTCTTTCCGTTTACTTCTGCATGTAAAAGGGTTTATTGAATTCGGCTGTCAAGACAAGGCTATAGTTATTTTTAATTAAACAATGTTTAAATGTAAAGAGTTATTGAAATAATTGCTGATTATAAATTAAGTTAATTATTTATCAAAATAATCCCTCATTTCAAGTTGCATTTCCACAAATACCGGTAGCATTTGATGTAAATGTAGTGTACTGACTAAAATGTGTTGAACTGTATTTGTTTGAATTGCTGTTGTGAAAACTAGTTAAAAGTTTGTTTGGTTCTTTGTGTGGATGGATACTGGGGTGTCCTGCGTTCCGACGGGTCTGTGAACATTTCAGGTTTTTTTTTGTTTCAATGATTGATTGAAGGGGTGGTGCGTCCAATGGGATTGGGGGAAGGAGGTGGGTCGTGGGGAGGAAGAGCGGGAGATGCGGCGGGGAAAGGAGAGTTTTTTTGGGGGTCTGGACCTGGTTTTTCGACGCGAACGGATTTTTGACTGTTTTCAACGCGAACGGATTTACTCTTTCAAAGCCACGGGTCCTGCCTGCTCAACGCCACGGGTCCTGCCTGCTCAAGGCCACCGGGCTGCCGCTTCGATGCGACGGGATCCAGTCGCTGTGCCTACTGAAGCGTTTTGAGGGCGCGTTCCTACGACAATCGGTTTGGGTTTCTTTTCCCCAGTGAACTGAGGGTTCAACGGTTTTGTGAGTACTGCCTTTGAGCGCTACATGTGGGGGCTCGTCCGGGATTGTTATTGTTCACTAGTGTATTTGTGAGCAAAGAGAACAAAAAAAAAAGAAGAAATTCGGTCAATGTTGACCGGGGTTGTAATAGGACTGTAATCACAACACTGAGTGTGTTTTGTGTGACTGGTTTTGAAAAAAAAAAAAAAACTCAAAACAAAACATGGAGTCCGAACAAATAATCAAATGGTGTGACGACAAAGGTATTGATGTTAAGAATTCTATTGTGCTTAGTGGGGTTTCTCTTGATGTTACTGATGAGAACATTTATAAGGTACTTGATGAAGTTAAAATTTTTGGTCGCACTAAAATCAGAGGACGGTGTCTAACACGCAAGAACAACAATCAGTCTTTATTAGTTGAGACCACAGATGACATGACTAAAACTGACTTACCTGAACAGTTGGTTGCTGGGGATCCGTCAGACTTGTGGGTAGTAAGTGTCCCTGATTTTCAGACTTTCCATGTGACTAGTGACAAAAGAGGTTTCCAATCCAAGCTAGTATCATTCTTAGCCAGTGAAGGAAAGACTTTAGATGATGTGACAGGTTTGCTTAAGACCACGCCTGCCCCACCCGCTGTTCCTGACTTGAACACAGAGCTTGTCAATGCCATCTCTTTGCTTGTGGAAAAATGTCAAGCACCGCCTATGGACGGACAAGGCTATCGTAAACTTCGCTTCTTCTCGGGCATAAAGCCAACGCTACCTGGAGAAGAGAAGTATGACTCTTGGGCGGAACAGACCACCCACCTGCTGGATGAGTGGCAATGTTCTGATGTTGTCAAGAAACAGAGAATCGCTGAAAGTCTCAAAGGGCCTGCAGCAGATATTGTCCGGGGTTTAAGAGTCACTAACCCCAGTGCCACTGCCAATGAGTATCTTGAGGCCCTAGAAACAGCTTTTGGGACCACAGATAGTGCAGCTGATCTCATGGTAAAGTTCCGTAACACATTCCAGCAAGAAACTGAGAAGTTGTCAGGATACTTACTCAGGTTAGACAAACTGCTGCACGCTGTTCATCGGAAAGGTGGGATCGACGTCACTGACATGAACAGGACACGCATCGAGCAAATTGCTAGAGGTGCTCTCACTCATGATCTTGCTGCACTTCGTATAAGGATGACTTACAAGCTAAAGCCCGCTCCAAGCTTCACAGAGCTCCTTCGTGAGGTAAGAGACGAAGAGGGGATGGTTCTTGAAAGAGAAAGAGTGAAGAATGTTGTTTCTTCATCTGCAGTTAAGTGTTCAGGTTGTGCTACGGCGTCAGTGGTGTCAAAACAACCAGAGTCTGCACCATCAGTAGCTGTTGGAGTGGAGACCGACCATGCCATAGAGAGACTGAAGAAGGAAATTCAGGGGCTTAAAAGTGATATTGCACGTCTGCTATCTGTCTCTGTCGCCACATCAGAAAGTCCACCACAGCATGCAATCCAGAACCACACTCAAAAAGCTGCTGTAAAATATGCAAGTGGGAAAGAGAGAACTCCCAGATTTCAATATGGTGCAGATGTTTTTTGCTACAAATGTGGTGAAGATGGTCATTTTCAGCAGGAGTGTGAAAACCCAGAGAATCTCCGAAAAGTAAATAAGCGTCTCCTGAAAGCAAAACAGCTGATGGGAAACTTCCCAGGAGCTCAGTAAAGGAACGGCCTGATGCTCTGGAGAGAACACGTTCCACAAAGTGTGATACGCTAAAAGAAAGCTAGGCTGATTTGCCAGAGGGTTTAATTGGACCTAGTTCTGTTGTTCCTGTACAAGTTGAGGGCATCTACGCCAAAGCTTTGCTTGATAGTGGGTCCCAAGTTACCCTGCTGTACCGCTCCTTTTATGACAAGTATCTGAAACACCTGCCCTTGACCCCTATTGAGTGCTTGGAGATTTGGGGCCTCAGTGCAGACCGATATCCATATGATGGTTATATGTGTTTGAAACTTGAGTTTGCTGGAGATGTAGTGGGTGTAGCTAAGACCATAGAAACACTTGTGCTTGTGTATCCAGACCCAGCCATGAAAGGTGAGATTTCTAATGTGGTTGGCACAAACACCTCCATAGTTCGGAGCTTATTTCATTCCTGCAAGACACAAAACGGAGATAATTTCTTACATAACATGTCTGTTCACCCAGCAATAAGAGAGGCTTATGAGCACCCCAGATGACACAGCTGACCTAAAAAGAGGAATAGTCTGGTTCACTCGAGAGAAGCCCTTAGTGCTGTCTCCTGGTGGCGTTGCAAAAGTGGTTGGCGTGCCAAAATTTGCGGGGGGGTTTTCTGGTCAGGCTGTTCTTGTAGAACGCCCAGAGGAGGGTTACTTCCCTGAAGAACTGTTAGTGATGCCTGTTGTTGATAAAGCAAGCGCTGTTCATTGTCGTCGTATCACAGTAACTTTGAGAAATGTATCAAATCATTCTGTGACATTGAAACGTGGTATGCAAATTGCTCATTTGCACAGGGTGGATGTAATAAATGCAGTCCCTAAAAAGAAGTCCTCTTAGCCGTCCACATCTCAACTATCCCCTCGTCTTTCAACTTCGCAGATTCTCCTGTGCCTCCTGAGTGGAAGGAGAGGCTGTGTCAGAGAATGATGGAAAGGAAAGAGGTTTTCTCCTGTAGTGAGTTTGACGTTGGTTGTGCAAAGAGCACACAACACAGCATTCGAGTGACGGAGGACAAACGATTCAGAGAACGCTCTAGACGCTTACCTCCAAAGGATTTGGAGGATGTGAGAAAACATTTAAATGATTTGAAAGAAGCTGGAATAATTTCAGAGTCTAGAAGCCCTTATGCGTCACCTATCGTTGTGGTCCGCAAAAAAATGGGACCATACGTATCTGCGTGGATTACAGGACATTAAATAGGAGAACAATTCCTGACCAGTATACAGTCCCACGTGTGGAGGATGCCCTGACATGCCTGAGTGGTAGCAAATGGTTCAGCGTGCTTGATCTCCGAAGTGGCTACTATCAGATCCCTTTATGTGATGCTGACAAAGAAAAAACGGCATTTACCTGTCCGGCAGGATTTTATCAATTTGAGAGAATGCCACAAGGCATCTGCGGAGCAACAGCCACGTTTCAGCGTATCATGGAAAGGACGGTTGGTGATATGAATCTGCTGGAAGTGTTAGTGTACCTTGATGATGTCATTGTTTTCAGGAGAACAATGGAGGAACATGAGCAGCGCCTTCTTAAAGTGCTTGACAGATTAAAGGAAGAGGGACTTAAATTATCTTTGGATAAATGTCAGTTCTGCTGTCCCTCTGTAACCTATCTTGGGCATGTCGTTTCTAGCAATGGCATTGCTACTGATCCTTCAAAGATCGAAGCTGTGAAGTCGTGGCCACGCCCAGAGAACATCACTGCTCTCCGTTCTTTTCTTGGGTTTTGCGGATACTACCGACGGTTTGTGAAAGATTTTTCCAGAGTCTGTCATCCGCTCAATCAGCTACTGCAGGGCTGCATTGTGACTGGAAGGCCAGGAGGAAAGACTAAAATGGAAAAGAACAACAAAGAGAAAGAGAACTCAAAAACAGAGTGGTACCACCCCTCAGAGCCGTTTGGGGCAAGGTGGAATGAAGACTGTGAGAAAGCTTTTGAGAAATTAAAGGTCAGTCTTACAGAATCACCTGTCCTAGTAATCGCAAACCCAAATTTGGCTTATGTTCTGCATGTTGATGCAAGTAGAGAAGGCTTAGGAGGTGTCCTCTATCAGGACCAAGGAGAAGGTTTGCGCCCGGTTGCATTTGTAAGTAGGAGCCTCTCTCCGTCAGAAAAAAATTATCCCACGCATAAACTTGAATTTCTGGCTTTAAAATGGGCTGTCACTACCAAGCTGCATGATTATCTCTACGGAGTCAAGTTTGAGGTTCACATAGACAATAACCCGTTAACATATGTCTTAACCACTGCTAAGTTGGACGCAACGGGACATAGATGGTTAGCGGAGCTATCAATGTATGATTTCAGCCTGAAATATCGCTCTGGAAAACAAAACATTGATGCAGATGCATTGTCACGGCGTCCTCATGCTGACAGCGATGTGTCTGGTGAAGAGGAAGTGTCCATGTCTCCTACCAGCGTCCAAGCTGTCTGTCACATGTCGTCAATTAGAACACCTCATCCTCACCGTTGCAGAGCTGTGGATCTCCTGGGCTCATCCAAGCATGCTGTACCCAGAGCTTATTGTAGTGTGTTATCTGTAAGCACTCAGCCACTGCCCCAAATGTCTTTAGCTGACATCTCACATTCTCAGCAGGAAGACCCATGCATCGGAGAAGTGTGGTGTGCTGTTGTGCAGAACTTTGCGCACCGGGCTAACAAACGAAAACATCCGGATGTGTCATTGTTGTTAAAAGAGTGGGAAAAGTTAAAGGTCAAGGACTCTGTACTGTACCGAATCAGTAAGCCTCCCAACAAACCAGTTCGACAACAACTCTTACTCCCACAGAAGTTCAGAGAAACTGTTCTTCAGTCTTTGCATGACCAGTCAGGTCACCTTGGGTTTGACAAAACCTATGGGTTGGTGCGAGAGAGATTTTACTGGCCTCGTATGAAAACACAGGTTGAGACGTATTGTAAAAATTGTCCAAGGTGTATTCAGAGAAAAACGCTGCCCAAGAGAGCTGCTGAGTTGTCACATCTTACCAGTGAGGGGCCGATGGATCTTGTCTGTATGGATTTCTTGACAATTGAGCCTGACTCCAGAAACATTTGTAATGTGCTTGTAGTTACAGATCACTACACACGTTATGCTCAAGCTTTTGCGACTAAGGATCAAAAGGCGTCAACAGTTGCTAAGGTCCTGTGGGAACAATATTTTGTCCACTATGGTCTACCGAAGCGAGTACACTCGGATCAAGGCAGAGATTTCGAGAGCCGCCTCATTCATGAACTGTTGAGTATGCTTGGTATAAAGAAGTCTAGAACCACACCCTACCACCCGCAGGGTGACCCGCAACCTGAGCGTTTCAATAGAACTCTTCTCAACATGCTCGGTACTCTTGATGCACAGGACAAAAGTAAATGGAGTAAATACATCAGTCAGCTGGTGCATGCATACAACTGCACGCTAAATGAGTCAACAGGCCACTCGCCATATTTTCTCATGTTCGGTCGAGAGGCTAGACTGCCAGTAGATGTGGCATTTGGAGTCTCAAGTGATGGTACATCCACCAAGTCCTATCTGAAATACGTCAAAAACATGAAACGAGAATTACAGACTGCCTACCAGCTCGCCGAGAGCATGGCTAGAAAATAAAATGAAGGGAACAAACAACGCTACGATCAGAGAGTTCGTTTCTGTCCATTAGTCTCTGGTGACAGGGTGTTAATCAGAAATCTTGGACTGCAAGGAAAACACAAGCTAGCTGATCGTTGGAAAGCTACACCATACGTTGTGGAGAGTCAACTCCCTGGTTTGCCTGTGTTCAAGTTGAAGCCAGAGAATGGACAAGGCTCTAACAAAGTATTGCACCGAAATCACATTCTGCCCATTGGACAGGAAGTGAAATTGAATGTGGAAAAGAACGAAGATACACTTCAACGCAAAAGGAGAGCCAGCAAAAGACTTAAAGCAAAGAGGGCTGAAAACTGTAATCTTTCTGGTGTACCAGCGCTTGATCATGTTGAAAAGATTGAGTCTGCATCTGACTCAGAAGAGGATGAAATGGGTGTGTGGTATGATTATCACTCCATATGTGAGTCAAGACAACCGGAAGCTCAGGAAACTGTTCAATCAGAACCTGTCAGCATGGATTTGGATCAAGTTGTCCCTCCAATTAACCAAGAGATGGATGAGGTTAAAGTTGAGGCATCTGCGGCAACAGATGACGATGGATCCGTAGTGCAAGATGAGACTTTTGAAAGTACTGTTGATACTGGAAGGGACACTGACGCACAGACATTCGATGTAACGACTGCGAGACAAGACAGTGTTACAGAGAGTTCAGACGAGGCACGACGGCCTCAAAGACTGAAAAGGGTTCTTACCCGACTAACCTATGACTTGTTAGGGAGTCCAAGCTCTGTGGCAGTTAGTACTCATACTGTCTCTCTAGCTAAGGTTGATGATAAGACAGATGGCTTATCTCCATCACCTTTGAGGTACAAGAGCACTTTTTATAAGTGGATTGGTTTGAGAGGGGAGTGTTTATCCTGTTCATAAAAGGTTATGTTGTTATACATGTCATGAGGGCATGACCATTTTTTTTTTGTGGGGGGAGTGTAGTGTACTGACTAAAATGTGTTGAACTGTATTTGTTTGAATTGCTGTTGTGAAAACTAGTTAAAAGTTTGTTTGGTTCTTTGTGTGGATGGATACTGGGGTGTCCTGCGTTCCGAGGGGTCTGTGAACATTTCAGGTTTTTTTTTGTTTTAATGATTGATTGAAGGGGTGGTGCGTCCAATGGGATTGGGGGAAGGAGGTGGGTCGTGGGGAGGAAGAGCGGGAGATACGGCGGGGAAAGGAGAGTTTTTTTGGGGGTCTGGACCTGGTTTTTCGACGCGAACGGATTTTTGACTGTTTTCAACGCGAACGGATTTTTGACTGTTTTCAACGCGAACAGATTTACTCTTTCAAAGCCATGGGTCCTGCCTGCTCAACGCCACGGGTCCTGCCTGCTCAAGGCCACCGGGCTGCCGCTTCGACGCTACAGGATCCAGTCGCTGTGCCTACTGAAGCGTTTTGAGGGCGCGTTCCTACGACAATCGGTTTGGGTTTCTTTTCCCCAGTGAACTGAGGGTTCAACGGTTTTGTGAGTACTGCCTTTGAGGGCTACATAAAGTATACTGAATAAACTGCCTTACTCTTTCATGCTATGCCATTTCACACAGTGCCTGATACATTTATATTTGAGACAAATCTGCTTATGCAGTACCATACATAGACTGTGTGCACAAAATATTCACAAGGAGAATGAAATGGGAACAAACACTCTGAAAGTACACTGCGTTCATCCCTGACTCTGAGCAGCATTCATTCCACACAGCATACGTTCTTCATTCAAGCAGAGGAGGATCTGGCTTTTAAATGTGTGTGTGTGTGTGTGTCTGCGTGCGTGTGTGTATTTGTGTGTGAGAGGGAGATAACAGATGTACAACAATATAACAGAGAGAAAGAGAGATGCTTTCCTTTAATGACAGCACATCACCACCATTGTGTGAACGAGGAAGGCAGAGTGCCATATATTCCATTTTAATGCAGCAGTTTACATTTACATATTTACAGTACATTGTTAAATGTATAGTTGCAATTTATAATCTGACAGACAAAGCAGCAGTTCTTGAATATGTGTTACCTATCAGAGGAACCTTCATGTCTTTTTTCTTTAAGCAGCATAAAGCAGCTGTTGTATATTGTAGGATTTGAGTATTGCCAAGTGGTAACAGAAATTATTGAGTGGTGCAAGGCTGTCTATGACAATTATTCTTTGGAAAAAGGCGGGTGAAGTTTCAGTTGAATTAATAAGAATCATCATTTTCCACATAAAAGAAAAATCACTGAAAACATGCCAGGGCTAAAAGGGAACATTGTTTGTACTCACCGAAAAAGATAATTTACAGTGGGAGGAAAAAGTATGTGAAACCTATGTAATTTCTTAAATTTCTGTATAAATTGGTCATAAAATGAAGTTTGATGGCCATCTACATCACCAGTATAAACAAACTGTGTGCTTAAACTAAGACCAAACCATTAGATTTTTTTCACATTTCTATACAACCCCAATTCCAATGAAATTGGGATGTTGTGTTAAACATAAATAAAAACAGAATACAATGATTTGCAAATCATGTTCAACCTATATTTAATTGAATACACTACAAAGACAAGATATTTAATGTTCAAACTGATAAACTTTATTGTTTTTAGCAAATAATCATTAACTTAGAATTTTATGGCTGCAACACATTCAAAAAAAGCTGGGACAGGGTCATGTTTACCCCTGTGTTACATCATCTTTTCTTTTAACAACATTCAATAAACGTTTGGGAACTGAGGACAGTAATTGTTGAAGCTTTGTAGGTGGAATTCTTTCCCATTCTTGCTTGATGTACAGCTTCAGCTGTTCAACAGTCCGGGGTCTCTTTTGTCGTATTTTACGCTTTACAATGCGCCACACATTTACAATGGGAGAGAGGTCTGGACTGCAGGCAAGCCAGTCTAGTACCAGCACTCTTTTACTATGAAGCCACGTTGTTGTAACACGTACAGACTGTGGTTTGGCATTGTCTTGCTGAAATAAACAGAGGGGTCCATGAAAAAGACGTTGCTTGGATGGCACCATGTTTCTCCAAAACCTGTATGTACCTTCCAGCATTAATGTTGCCTTTTTTGCCACCTGTCCCAGCTTTTTGGGAATGTGTTGCAGCCATAAAATTCTAAGTTAATGATTATTTGCTAAAAACACTAAGTTTTATCAGTTTGAACATTAAATATCTTGTCTTTGTAGTGTATTAAATTAAATATAGGTTGAACATGATTTGCAAATCATTGTATTCTGTTTTTTGTAAAAACCCCAATTCCAATAAAGTTGGGACATTGTGTAAAACATAAAACAGAATAGTATGATTTGCAATTCCTTGCCCATTTATTTTGAATTGAATACACTACAAAGACAAGATATTTCCTTTTCAAACTTTGCTTATTTGCAAATATTCATTAATTTTAAATTTGATGCCTGCAACATGTTCTAAATAAGCTGGGAAGGGGCATGTTTACTACTGTGTTATATTCACCTTTCCTTTTAACAACACTCAAAATGCATTTGGGAACTGAGGACACTAAGTGCTGACGCTTTTTAGATGGAATTCTTTCCCATTCTTGCCTGATGTACAACTTCAGTAGCTCAACAGTAGAGGGTCTCCAATGTCGTATTTTGCACTTCATAATGCGTGTTGTGTATATTGGTTTTGGATAAAACGTAATTTATTTAAGAAATAAATTAATCGAAGGTGAACACCTGTGTTCATTTCCGGGTTAGTTCGATTGACGTTTTAAGGTCACAATCAAACTGTCTCATAAAGGGCACGACATCTCTTTTTTATATGCGTAAAATTTAGGAAAAGTAATGAAAAACCTCTTAGCAGTCACATAATCTGAAGGTTGCTACATTTATGAAATACGAGTCCTCGATTACAGAGGTTTCTTGTTGTAACTCAAAACACACACAAAACACAAGGAGTGGAATTTTATAGAACATTTAATGAAATCTTCAAGGGATCTATAAGGAAAAAGACAGAGGGGTCTAACTACAAAAAGAAAACACTACTAATAAGGCTAATAGAAAGAAACTGGCATACGAAAAGGGAAATAGGACATCGTGTGTTACTGGGCTAAAAATGCGCACGTGGACTGGGTTGAGTCGTAGCGAGAGAGTGAGCGAGAGCAAAGGTGGGATTTGTGTGAAAAGAGAATTTTCCCCCAAATTATAAGGCACTAATATTGTACATTCTGACAACCACTGTTGTTCTACTCACAACCGTAGATGCGCTGGTCTTTGGGGATGGTCTTTCTCCGTGCATCTCTGGAGAAAAACGAAGCAGGTGTGGTTGAATAAGGTACACAAAAATAAAACAAAAAGAGCTGTCACAAGAATGTTGTTGTCCCATCAGGATGTGCTCATAACTTTCCTGCCGACTGAACTTGTGGCGGGCCCCGTTCTTGCTCGCAACTGTGTGCGTGACAGGTACAGAATGCCGGTAGTTGCTTACTGAGGCTCCGCCAACAGATCACACCTGGGAAAAGCCTTCGAAGCCCCATTTTCTTCTTGGTCCGGAGGTCACTCGCGCCCACTTGGTTGCACGAAAGGACAAAGAAAAAGCAAGGGGAAGGCGGTTGGCTGAAGCCACCCCCGTAGCTGGAGAGATTCGCCAGGAAGAACCAAGAAGCAAGAAACAAGAGCAGAGGCGGGAGTCAAAGGTTAAATACCCAGGAGGTGTGTCTAAGAGACGCGGGAAACTGGAGAAGACCACGCCCATCGACTTGAATTTCAGTCTACAATTTAGCCATAAAAATGGTGTAAAAATCATATATTGATATAAAGTACTCCCAACTTTGTACTCTTACTCATGGATCAAGCATATAGAATGATTGCTTGAACTTTAGTCTTGGCAGATCAACTGCTTATTATTCAACCCAACATTTGGTACTGTTTGGCTTCAAATCAAGACAAACAGTTATCAAAGTCTCGCAGCTGGACCTGTAAAGCTGACACAATAACATAGACGCCAAGGCATACATTTGGAATATTTCTACAGAGTTCCTAAAATATCAAAACAGACATTTTTCTTCAGTTAAAGAAACTTTAGATGAGAGTCCACAGGTTTTGCAGTAACTCTCAACTGCCAGCGGGTGTCGGTAGTGCTACAGTAATTGTTCCCAGAGGTCCTGAGTTCCATCATTAGTCCCTGAGGGCCTTGCCTGCATTTCAAAGGAGCAAATGGTTCTTTTGAAATTACTTTGAACAGCAGGTTTGTCACATTCTTGGTCATCAAGTCAGTGTCCAGAAAAAGGTTTTTGTTGGTGGGACCCTTCAGACTGGCGGGGGTTAACTGTAATTAGTTTAGCGTCCGGGTAAGAAAACAGCTTTCCTGTGTCTCTACTTTGATAAGTGGACCAGGCCTCCCTTAGACGTTTGGTGTATACAGACCACTTAGCGGGGCGGCGGAGACAGGTATGCAGAGCATTCCGAGATTGGGGTTGTGGGTGCCATCTGGTCGACCTCCTGTCCGGTACAATGCGCCATACATTTTCAATGGGAGACAGGTCTGGACTGCTGGCAGGTCAGCCTCATGCTCGCACTCTTTTACTACGAAGTCATTCTTTTATAACGTGCAGAATGTGGCTTGGAATTGTTGGCGTCCTTGAAAAAGAAGTTGCTTGGATGACAGCATATGTTGCTCCAAACTCTCTATGTACCTTTGAGCATTAATGGTGCCTTCACAGATGTCCAAGTTACAAATGCCATGGACACTAACAAACCACTATACCACCAAAGATGCTGGCTTGTGAATTTTGCACTGATAACAATCCTCTTTGGCCAGAAGGACACGACGTCTATGATTTCCCAAAACAACTAGTCAGACCACGGCACACTTTTTCACTTTGCGTCAGTCCATCTCAAATCAGCTTGGGCCCAGATAAGCCAGCAGCGTTTCTGGGTGTTGTTGATATACAATATGGCTTTCGCTTTTCATGGTTGAGTTTTTACTTGCATTTGTAGATGTAGCAACGAACTGTGTTAACTGAGAGTGGTTTTCTGCAGTCTTCCTGAGCCCATGTGGCAATATCCTTTACACAATGAATACAGTTTTCAATGGAGTAACATCTATATATAATGAACAAAAATATAAAGGCAACACTTTTGTTTTTGCTCCCATTTTTCACAAGCTGGACTCAAAGATCTAAAACGTTTTATACATACACAAAAGGCAATTTCCCGCAAATATTGTTCACAAATCTGTCTAAATCTGTGTTAGTGAGCATTTCTCCTTTGTCGAGATAATCCATCCCACCTCACAGATATGGCATATCAAGATGCTGATTACACAGGATGATTATTGCACAGGTGTGGCCTTAGGCTGGCGACAATAAAAGGCCACTCTGAAATGTGCAGTTTTGCTTCATTGTGGGGGTCTGGAGGGTCAGAAAACCAGTCAGTATCTGGTGTAACCACCATTTGCCTCACACCGTGCAACACATCTCCGTCGTATAGAGTTGATCAGGTTGTTGATTGTGGCCTGTGGAATGTTGATTCACTCCTCTTCAATGGGTGTGCAAAGTTTCTGGATATTGGCAGGAACTGGAACACACTATCGTATACGCCGATCCAGAGCATCCCAAACATGCTCAATGGGTGACATGTCCGGGGAGTATGCTGGCTATGCAAGAACTGGGATGTTTTCAGCTTCCAGGAATTGTGTACAGATCCTTGCAACATGTGGCCGTGCATTACCATGCTGCAACATGAGGTGATGGTCATGGATGAATGGCACAACAATGGGCCTCAGGATCTTGTCACGGTATTTCTGTGCATTGAAAATGCCATCAATAAAATGCACCTGTGTTCGTTGCCCATGACATACGCCTGCCCACACCATAACCCCACCGCCACCATGGGCCACTCGATCCACAACGTTGACATCAGCAAACCGCTCACCCACACGACGCTGTCTGCCATCTGCCCTGAACAGTAAAAACTGTGATTCATCCGTGAAGAGAACACCTCTCCAACGTGCCAGATGTGATTGAATGTGAGCATTCGCCCACTCAAGTCTGGTACGACGACGAACTGCATTCAGGTCGAGACCCCGATGAGGATGACGAGCATGCAGATGAGCTTCCTTGAGAAGGTTTCTGACCGTTTGTGCCGAAATTCTTTGGTTATGCAAACCGATTGTTACAGCAGCTGTCCGGGTGGCTGGTCTCAGACGATCTTGGAGGTGAACATGCTGCTGAACATTAAATTCACGGGCAACAGCTCTGGTGGACATTCCTGCAGTCAACATGCCAATTGCACGCTCCCTCAGAACTCGCGACATCTGTGGCATTGTGCTATGTGATAAAACTGCATATTTCAGAGTGGCCTTTTATTGGGGCCAGTCTAAGGCACACCTGTGCAATAATCATGCTGTCTAATCAGCATCTTGATATGCCACACCTGTGAGGTGGGATGGATCAGCTTGACAAAGGAGAAATGCTCACTTATACAGATTTAGACAGATTTATGAACAATATTTGAGGGAAATTGCCTTTTGTGTATGTAGAAAAAGTTTTAGATCTTGGAGTCCAGCTCACGAAAAATGGGAGCAAAAACAAGTGTTGCCTTTATATTTTTGTTCAGTGTACTTAAAGCTCAAAGTTTGTGTGTCCGTTTTCAAAGAAGCGCCCTCCTGCATGCCCCCGAACGTTCCGGCATGCCCCCGCATGCCTCTGCACGTTCTGGTACGCCCCCGCATTCCCCTGCAGGTTCTGGTACGCCCCCCGCATGCCCCTGCACGTTCTGGCACGCCCCCGCACGCTCCGGCACGTTCCCGCACGACTTCCAAGCTTTCAACGCCCTCTTTAAATACTAAACTATGAATACATATCATGGCAGGTAATTCTTACTATTACATGCGACCAAGGACATGTAAAAACATGCAGAAACATGTACTATAAAGAATTCTTTATACTCGTGCGGACGCCGACCGCGCTGACGTCACTGCGGCTATCCCGCACGCAGTTTGCCTTGATACTCGAGCGCAACCCACACGCACTGTTTTGAAAGTGTGCTGCAGTTCTCCTCCAAGTCAGGGTTGTCGCTACAGCTCTTATTGGCTAAAACGCCACAGGGTGGAGTTTCCTCTGCATTTTTGGGACATTTCCGGTAGCCGTTTTTACTTTCCTTTCCGTAACAAGGAACAAAGCAACAACAATGGCGACTGTGGAACAGAGTCTGCTAGAACAAATGGACCTAGATGACCAGATGATACATTTAATTACGGTGCAAAATCGATTGAGAAGGTGGCTGCGTAGGTGCGATGTGGAACCGGGAGGAACGCTGATTACATCATCACAGCATGTGACTAAAACGGACCAATCACGACAAAAACGTGCAGGAATGCTCAAAAGCGTGAAAGAAAATGTTCCCGCTCCAGAAAGCTCCCTGAAAACGGGCACACAAACCCTGAGCTTTAAGTATATAGATGTTGCCTAACGTGCTTGAAGCTATTAAAATCACAGGTCCTTCTAAAGGTGAGACAGCAGTTCTTCCCCGAATACCATTTTATAATGATTTACCAATTCAATTCAGAAGGCTTCAGTTTCCAATATCAATTTGTTTTGCAATGAGTATCAACAAGTCACAAGGTCAGTCTCTGAAAGTTGCTGGATTGGATTTGCATTCTCCATGTTTTTCTCATGATCAGTTTTATGTTGGTGGCTCAAGGGTTGGCAGATCTAATGATTTGTGTATACTGGCAGAGAATAAGATGACAAAAAATATTGTCTTTCCTGAAGCATTGCAATTAAAGCTTGAACTGTTTGATGTGTACAATATTATTGCATGTGAACTATTCATGAGGTCTGGAGTATTGGGCTTTCCGCAGGAACTAGAGGGTTAAGGCGCCCGCAGGGCACCAAACCCGCTAGTTGAAAACTTATGGTCTGAGGGACTGAAGGCCACATACATTCAATGCTGGTTTTCGGCCTTGCTGATTACGTGCAGAGATTTCAGATATTATGGACCGTAGTTGAGGAAATCCCTAAATTCGTTGCAATTGTACGTTGAGAAACATTCTTAAACGTGCAGCCGTGGCTCATCGCCTGCCACCATAGGGGATCTAGGTTCAAGACCCCGACTGGACCATCCGCCAACATCCCCCGGACTCACGACTGTGGTGTCCTTGAGCAAGACACTGATACCCCGAAATGCTCCCCGGGCGCTTCAGTTGCCCCCTGCTCCAGTGTGTTCCACTAACATGTGTATGTGTTCACTCTGATGGGTTAAATGCAGAGAACAAATTTTGCGTGCATGCATGCATGTTCATGACAATAAAAAATGATTATTCTTCTTCTTCTTCTAAACTGTTGAACGATTTGCTCATGCAGTTTTTCAAAGGGGCTGCTTGTGAACAACTGGAATGCTCATTTTATACCCAAATCATGACACTCACCTGTTTCCAATTAACCTGTTCACATGTGGAATGTTCCAAACGTGTTTTTTTTATTTTTTAAGCAGTCCTCAACTTTCCCTATCTTTTGTTGCTGCTGTCCCAGCTTGTGATGCAGGCATCAAATTCAAAATGACAGAATATTTTCCGAAAAACAATAATGTTCATCAGTTCATCTTGTAGTGTATTTAATTCAATATAGGTTGAAAAGAATTGTATTTTGGCGGCACGGTGGACGACTGGTTAGCACGTCTGCCTCACAGTTCTGAGGACCGGACTTCAAATCCCGGCCCCGCCTGTCTGGAGTTTGCATGTTCTCCCTGTGCCTGCGTGGGTTTTCTCCGGGTACTCCGGTTTCCTCCCACATCCCAAAAACATGCAGGGTAGGTTAATTGAAGACTCTAAATTGCCCGTAGGTGTGAATGTGAGTGTGAATGGTTGTTTTTTTCTATGTGCCCTGCGATTGGCTGGCGACCAGTTCAGGGTGTATCCCGCCTCTTGCCCAAAGATAGCTGGGATAGGCTCCAGCACGCCCGAGGACCCGAGTGAGGATAAGCGGAACGGAAGATAGATGAATGAATGAATGAATGAATGAATGAATAATTGTAGTTTGTTATTATTTACATTTCACACAATGTCTACAAAGCCCTGTAGTTGCAGATCAGATGTGCACAACAATCAGGATAGGTTTTGGCCCATTTGTCTTTAAAAAATTGTTGCAGTTCAGCAAAGTTTCCTAGGATGTCTAGTGTGAATAGCTCTCGAGGTCATGCCACAGCATCTCAATCGGATTGAGTTCAGGACCTTGACTGGACCACTCCAGAACATGTATTTTCTTCTTCTGTAGCTATTGCTGTTGATTTTCTTCTGTGTTTGGGATCATTGTCCTGTTGCAACACCCATCTTTTGAGCTTCAACTGTTGGACAGATGGCCTCAAGTTCTTCTGCTAAATATTTTCCTAAACATGTAAATTAATTTTTCCATTGATGACAGCAAGCTGTCCAGGCCCTGAGGAAGAAAAACATGTGCATACCATGATGCTCCCCCCACCATGCTTCACAGTTGGGATAAGGATTTGATGTTGGTGTGCTGTCCCATTTTTCCTCCACACATGGCGTTGTGTGTTCCTCCGAAACAACTTTGGTTTCATCTGTCCACAAAATATTTTACCAATAGTGCTGTGGAACATCCAATTAATGCAGCCCTATGGGGGGCACAAGCCAGTGCAAACTGTAGGCCGGTCCCAAGCCCGGCTAAATGCAGAGGGTTGCGTCAGGAAAGGATTCCAGCTTAAAACTTTGCCAAACAAATATGACCGTTCATCAAAAGAATTTCCATACCGGATCGGTCGTGGCCAGGATTAATAACGTCTGCCACCGGCGGCGTCAACCTGCAGGGCGCCGTTGGAAATTCAGCTACTGTGGGTCGCAGTCGAAGAAGAAGAGGTGGAGAGCGGGTTCTCCGGCAGAAAGAGAAGAGGAAAGCACAGAGCCTAGAACTGAATGTGGGGACTTTGAATGTTGAGACTATGCATTTTGCAGGAAACACCTTCACAGCTACAATTTAACATTTTCAGTCAACTAACATAGCTAGGTACCTGATTTCAAGAACTGACCACAGAAAAATTTTTTCTGAGAGACAGCAGTAGTGCTTCTGGTCAAAACAGAAACCATTCAGATGACCAAACCGATTCAGGTGTAAATGCTTTCCAGATTTATTCAATGCTTCTGAAAATCCAGGTTCAAAATCTGAGTACCTACTATGCCAGGGGTGGCCAACTAGTCAGACTAAGAGCCACTTTTTTTTCTGTGTTACTGCAAAGAGCCACATACACGGGTACACATGAACATCATCTTTTAATCATGTATGCACGCATACACAGACCTCTGCTCAGCCAGATCTAATGAAAATAACCACACCAACATGATAATATCAGTAATTTTCAACAGTTAACATTGTGTGCACTGTCTCACACACACAAACTCTCAGTTCAAGCAAGTCCACAAACAATAATAGAATAATTTTCAATAACATCTTTCTCTTACTATGCTGCTTAGTGAGACTTCTGGCATTCCTTATCTTGAACAATCCTCTTCAAATCTGGCTTGTATTCTGTTGTTGCCACTCTAAGCAATTCTTTCAAATGAGTGTCAGTCAGAACAGATCGATGCTTTGATTTCACATGTTTCAGGGTAGAAAACACAGACTCGCAGACGTACGTTGACCCAAACATGGACAGTATCTTAAGCGCAGCTCGTTTGATGTTGGGGTATTTTTCAATTGGCACACTTTTCCAGAACTCAACGGTCCCTTCCCTTAAAACAGCTTTCAGTTGATCCTCCTCACAAAGGTCGATCATCTCCAACTCAGCCGCAGCCTCATCTGTGACGAGCGGGGCTTTCAAACAGTCTGGCTTCCAAGCCAGCTGATATGATGCAAGCGTTACGGTCTCCGAGTGTTTTGTAAATTTTTTGCAAAACTGCACCTGCTTTTCTGCCTTGCTTTTCAAAGCGACCAACTTGTTCTTGCGAAGTTCAGTCCCTTTTGGAAATTCCTGTTCGATGTTAGGGTGGAGTGAGCTGAAGTGACGCTGAAGATTTGAAGCTTTGAAATGCGCTAATGCTGCGTGACATATAAGGCAGATCGGCTTGCCATTACGTTTAACAAAAAAATATAAACTCTCCCACTCTGGCAAAAACGTCCTGTGTTTTTCTTCATATTTTCGTTTGGCTGTGCTTTTTTCCCTGCCATTTCAAGAGGTAACTTGACGGAAATTGTTTACAACACAAATGATGTAACACCAAAGATTCTCTCGTCGCTCGTTTGACGTCACTCAAACAGGCTTACATGGTCAGTGTGCCATCTAGCTGTAGGGGGAGTGAATCACAGCGCCAGCCAAGCATTTTTGACGCATGTCATGTGACAGCTCCTGAAGAGCCGCATGAAACTAGTTAAAGAGCCGCATGAGGCTCGCGAGCCGCGGGTTGGCCAGGCCAGTACTATGCTATAAGCCATTTTGTTGACATAATAACACGTGCTTAAATGAAACATAGTTCTTGATTTTTTTTTTTTGGTTTTTGTATGTCACTATTTATTCAAATACATTATTGTACAAAATACTGGGGATTTTGTTAAGTGTAATTACATAAAAGCAACAACTACTGTAATAGGCAGTAAATGGCAACTACACTAGCTTTTTTTTTCCATGCATTGCGCGAATAATGTAGAGGCAGAAGTGGCTCATGACTGGACTTAAAAAATATCACCTGAAGAGAAGACAAAAAATTAAGGCAGACAATGTTTAGACAAGACGGACTACAGTTTGATTAACTTCTATCTCTTTGAAACAAACTTTATTTTGTCTGCTCCCTGACTCATCCAGTCAGCTATTAACTTCAGAATAAACTCTTCTTTGCAAAGTATATTTAGAGTGCAATGGTGCTTGACATTTTATCAGTAGTATTAGCTTTATAGAACAAATTTCATTTCTTGTTTAAATTTCCTCTTTCGGTTGTCCCCTTATCAAGGTGGAGGTGTTTGTGTGTCCCAATGATACTAGAAGCGCTGTTATCGGGGCTTTTTGCCAGTCGGCTCACCCAGAACAAACAGTTTAGAGGTGAGGGACCAGACAAAGCATGGCTTAGGACTCCCAATGATGATGACAATACATGGACCAAGTTTTCTCTACTGTCACCCGGCCTGGAGGCTGGGTTTGATGGCAAGTGCCTGGTTGCAAGCGGACACATGGGCCCAGCATCCCATGGGCTCACCACTTGTGGGATGGATCATGGGTATCGGGGGCAGAGGAACCCCTTACTGGTGTGCGAGGATGAAATGCTATATTTAGTTGTTTTGTTTTCCCACCCCGACACATACAGTGGGTACGGAAAGTATTCAGACCCCCTTAAATTTGTATCTCTTTGTTATATTGCAGCCATTTGCGAAAAACATTTAAGTAAATTTTCCCCCATTAATGTACACAGAGCACCCCATATTAACAGAAAAATAACAGAATTGTTGAAATTTTTGCAGGTTTATAAAAAAGCAATATCACAAAGCCATAAGTATTCAGACCCTTTGCTCAGTATTTAGTAGATGCACCCTTTTGAGCTAATACAGCCATGAGTCTTTTTGGGAATGATGCAACAAGTTTTTCACAGCTGGATTTGGGGATCCTCTGCCATTCCTCCTTGCAGATCCTCTCCAGTTCTGTCAGGTTAGATGTTGCATGTTGGTGGACAGCCATTTTCAGGTCTCTCCAGAGATGCTCAATTGGGTTTAAGTTGGGGCTCTGGCTGGGCCATTCAAGAACAGTCAAGGAGTTGTTCTGAAGCCACTCCATTATTTTAGCTGTGTGCTTTGGGTCATTGTCTTGTTGGAAGGTGAACCTTCGGCCCAGTCTGAGGTTCTAAGCACTCCGGAGAAGGTTTTCATCCAGGATATCCCTGTACTTGGCCGCGTTCAACTTTCCTTTGATTGCAATCAGTCGTCCTGTCCCTGCAGCTGAAAAAACGCCCCCACAGCAAGATGCTGCCACCACCATGCTTCACTGTTGGGACTGTATTGGACAGGTGATGAGCAGGGCCTGGTTTTCTCCACACATACCGCTTAGAATTAAAGCCAAAAAGTTCTATCTTGGTCTCATCAGACCAGAGAATCTTATTTCTCACCATCTTGGAGTCCTTCAGGTGTTTTTTTAGCAAACTCCATGCGGGCTTTCATGTATCTTGCACTGAGGAGAGGCTTCCGTCGGGCCATTCTGCCATAAAGCTCCGACTGGTGGAGGGCTGCAGTGATGGTTGACTTGCTAGAACTTTCTCCCATCTCCCGCCTGCATCTTTGGTGCTCAGCCAGAGTGATCTTTTGGTTCTTTTTTACCTCTCTCACCAAGGCTCTTCTCCCCCGATTGCTCAGTTTGGCTGGACGGCCAGCTCTAGGAAGGGTTCTGGTTGTCCCAAACGTCTTCCATTTAATGATTATGGAGGCCACTGTGCGCTTAGGAACCTTAAGTGCAGCAGAATTTTTTTTGTAACCTTGGCCAGATCTGTGCCTTGCCACAGTTCTGTCTCTGAGCTCTTCAGGCAGTTCCTTTGACCTCATGATTCTCATTTGCTCTGACATGCACTGTGAGCTGTAAGGTCTTATATAGACAGGTGTGTGGCTTTCCTAATCAAGTCCAATCAGTATCATCAAACACAGCTGGACTCCAACGAAGGTGTCGAACCATATCAAGGATGATCAGAAGAAATGGACGGCACCCGGGTTAAATATGAGTGTCACAGCAGGGTCTGGATACTTATTGCTGTGTGACATTTTAGTTTTTCTTTTCAGGCTGCCCCTTCCTTTTCCTTTGTTCTCTGGCGTCACCACTTGCACTAACGGCCGCCTCAACTAAGCCGGCGGCATTTTCAATGGAGGAAGCCAGCCATGCGGCTTCGATCGCTTTCCCAAGCCGCGATCGGTTGGCGGAGCCTCAGCAACCAACTACCGGCATCCTGTACCTGTCACGCATGTACGCAGCTGAGAGCAGGAGTTTGGCCCGCCACCAGTTCAACCGGCAGGAAAGTTACAGGCGCACCCCGAAGGGACAACAATTTTTCTTCTTCAGCCTCTTTTGTTTTTGCTTTATTTTTCTCCACATTTTTCTACAATTAAACCTGCTTTGATTTCCTCCTGAGATGTCCGGAGAAAGACCACCTCCATCGACCAACTGACCTACAGTCGTGGGTACCGCACAATAAGCTTTGCTAGGATGTACAACATTAGTGCCTATTAATTTTGGGGAAATTACTAGCTTCACACACAATCCTGACTTCGCTCTCGCTTTGACTCAACGTATTAAACGCTCACAGTTTCAACTTCAGCCCCGCAACACATAATGTTCCATTTCCATATATGGACACCCGTCCATATAGCTGGGACAATGAGAAAGTTAGAGTAAGCATCTCATTAACAGTATTTATTAAAGTAATTATATTTACAATAAAGAAATGCCCTGCAATTGGCTGGCGACCGGTTCAGGGTGTACCCTGCCACCCGCCCGAAGATAGCTGGGATAGGCTCCAGCATGCCCGCGACCCTAATGAGGATAAGCGGTCAAGAAAATGGATGGATGGATAATTTAATTACACTAAGTTAGCAGCCATTATTTCTGTCATGTAATGTTGATTTGACCTAAACTTATATCAGTGGCCAATTCTTGAATGCCCCCTAGATGTAATTGGCGTTTTAACTTTTGTCTAAAATGCTAGAGAAGAATTTGAGCAGGAACGGCTCCAGCACGTCCGCAAACCATGTGAGGATAAGCTGTACAGAAAATGGATGGATGGATAGATACAGTATACAGTACACAGTACACAAGTATATACAATAAATGAACAACTCATGTAAACACATTGCTCCATTTTGTGATCGGTTATCGTTTTATTTTTTAAACTTGCTGATCGGCCCCAAAAATCCTGATCGTGTAAAGCCTACAAACTGGAAATAATAGTCTTACAGCCTTGGTAATATAACCATCCAGGACAGAGCAAGAATGTTTGCTTAAGTTTACAGCATTGAGGGAATTATAGCCCAATAGTTTGATTCTGATGTTGAAATATTAGATCATAGAGTAATATTACTGAGTTTCTGCCAGCATAATGCAATCCTGGCAGCTGGCACAGTCACAATTTTATTGCAGTGGCGAGGAAGGAAACAGAGAAAGATACTAAACTGTAGTTACCCAGTTTAAGATATGTTATCTTTAGAGTGAATGATAACGCATAACAATTTGATGCACAACAAATGATTTAGCTACATTGTGCAAGGTTGGGAGGGGAGCTAAACCCTTTTTTTTTTTTTTTTTTTTTGCATTAATGCATTGTATGTGCCAGCACTAGTCAAAACACAGTACTGATTAATATTACGTTCGTGGAATAAGAATTAATGGAATAATTTATCAACGTTCTGGCAGCACCATGTTGGTAAACACCGTTATCTGCTCAAAATGCAAAGTGACGTCACAGGTACAGTAGCTTGTTGCCTGGTGTACAGCACATTTACGTAAGGCTGGTTTGTTAAAAATTGATCAAAGGTAAATCAACTGATTCATTTTCGCCTATTAAACTGCCTTAGAAAAGTAGTCCACCAGCTGTCGCGAGCCTACTGGGTACTTGCCGCTCGCACCGGCTGAGTAGCCATGCTTGTCGGGCGATTGAGCAAACAAAACGCAGCTAGCTGCGAGCCACAAGTCGCTAATGCCGGCGACTAGCCCCATATTATACAATTTTGATCAATGACAGTGAAAATATTTTGCCTTTTTTAGCATATTAAATTACCAATTTAACTTGATTACGGGATGATGTGTTGACATTTGTGACAACAGTGAATGATGGCAGCACAAGGTGGGAACGCTGCCAAACTATTAGAACAGGTGTTGCGAGTCAGTGCCTCCACCATTAGCTGGCTAGATAAGTGGATCTGACCGATATGTAGGTTTTCATTGCTGAATATTTACCAACTCTGTGTAGTTTTGACAGTAAATAAAGCAGGTAAGAAAGACTGATAAACTCTGACTCTTTGCCTTTGACCCATCACATTCTTGTAAGTTCACACAGTCACGAGAGATGCACTCAATGAATGAAAAACACCACTGACGAGGTAACGAAAACTACCACTACCACAACCTCTTCTCAATCCAGACCCCAATAACATCATTCCACCGTCAAGCATGGAAGTGGAAGCATTTAAGCTTTGGGGGTATTTCTCTGCAAACGGGACAATCAACTTCACCGCATCGAGGGAAATATGGATGGAGCCTTTTAACGTGAAATCTTGGGTGACATTCTCCTTCTCTCAGCCAGAAAATTTTAAATGGGTCATGGATGGTGCTTCCAGCCCTAAAGCACACAGCCAATGAAATGATATAGTGGCTAAAGAAGAAGCACATTAAGGTCATGGAGTGGCCTGGCCAGTCTCCAGACCTAAATCCCATAGAAAATCTTTGGAGGGCGCTGAACCTTTGAGTTGCCAAGGCACAGTCTCGAAACCTTAACGTTTTGGAGAAGATCTACAAAAAGGAATGGTCCAAAATTCCTCCCGAGATGTGTGCAAACATGATGATCAACTACAAGAAACGTCTGACCTCTGTACTGGCCAACAAGCGGTTTTCCACCAAGTAGCTATCAAGTCATGTTTTGATAGGAGGTCAAATACTTCCATCCATCCATTTTCTGAGCCGCTTCTCCTCACGAGGGTCGCGGGCGTGCTGGAGCCTATCCCAGCTTTCATCGGGCAGGAGGCGGGGTACACCCTGAACTGGTTGCCAGCCAATCGCAGGGCACATAGAAACAAACAACCATTCGCACTCAGATTCACACCTACGGGCAATTTAGAGTCTCCAATCAATGCATGTTTTTGGGATGTGGGAGGAAACCGGAGTGCCCGGAGAAAACCCACGCAGGCACGGGGAGAACATGCAAACTCCACACAGGCGGGGCCGGGGATTGAACCCAGGTCCTCAGAACTGTGAGGCTGACGCTCTAACCAGTCGTCCACCGCGCCGCCGGTCAAATACTTATTTCCTTTAAAGAAGAATTACAATCTTTTGTTTTATGTGATTTTCTACATTTTGCTTTTGTCTTGTCCTGTCCTGTCTTTTCCTGTTACAAATACACCTACCATTAATTAATCCCTTTGTCAGTAGGTAAACTTACAAAATCAGTGAGGGATCAAATAATTATTTCATCCACGGCATGACTTTAAATGGGCAGTGCATGCTCGAAAACCCTCTAATATGACTAAGTTAAAACAATTCTGCGAAGAAGAATGGTTAAAAAATCCTCCAAAGCAATCCGAAAGACATCACTAGTTATCACAAATGCTTAATTTTTGTTATTGCTGCCAAGGGTGGCGCAACCAGGTTGAACTGGCATATACTGTTTTACAAAGGTCCAGATAGGTTGGGATTTTTGTCCCGTTAATAAATAAAATCATCATTTAGAAACAGCATTATTGTTTTGTTTTTGTGAGATATCAAAATTGGTTTGATGATCTGGAACATTTAAGTGTGATTAATATCCATCAATTCCATTTTCTGAACCACTTATCCTCACTAGGGTTGCGGGTGTGCTGGCGCCTACGTCAGCTATCTTTGGGCGAGAGGCAGGGTACACGCTGAACTGGTCGCCAGCCAATCGCAGGGGACATATAAACAAACAACCATTCACACTGTAGCGTATATTGGTTTTGGATAAAAACATAATTAATTTGGAAACGAGATTAGGTCGGAAGTTAACGCCTGTGTTACTTCTGGTTTAGTTCGATTTACGTTTAATGTTAGACTCAAACTCTGTCTCGTAAAGGGGCACCCTGTCTCTTTTTTTAGCTGTGTAAAATTTAGGAAAAAGGGAGGAAAAACCTCGATCAGTCTCATAATCTAGAAGGCTGCTTTATGAAATGCGAGATCTCGATGACAGCGGCTTCATTATTAACTCAAAACACACAAAAACACAACAAAAAGTGGAATTTTATAGAAGCTTTAATTATATCTAAAGGGAAATCTACAGGGAAACAAAACGGAGGGATTTAACTACAGACAAACATTGGTGAAAGAAAGAAAAAAAGGCATACGAAAAGGGAAATAGGACATTGTGTGTTGCTGGGCTAAAAATGAAAATGTGAGTGTGAAATGAGTGAGTCATAGCGAGAGACAGCAAACTTGGGATTTGTGTGAAGCTGGCATTTTCCCCAAAATTATTGGACACAATTTTTGTACATTCTGGTAACTATCACTGTGCTACTCACGACCGTAGATCAACTGGTCTTTGGGATGGTCTCAATGCATCTCAGGAGGAAAACGAAGCAGGTTCGGTTGAAGAAGATGCACAAAAATAAAACAAAAAGGCGGAAGAAGAAAAAGGGAAGTTGTTCATCACGCTTTCGGTGGGAGAATACGACCGTTACTCTTCCTGCCTTTTTAGGGACCCACTAGCAACTTCTGAGCAATGACGCTTGGCTTGGAGCGTACCCGGTACTTTTTTAGTAGCAGTTGCTCTGATTGCCTAGCGGTGACCCACGTAGGCCGGGAAGCCAAGTCTCCATCCCAGGTTCGCGTTGGCAGAACCGTGTGTTCAAACAAAGAAAAGGGAAGAGGGAGGTGTTGGCCGAGGCAAGCCCCGCAGCAGCTAGGAGTTGAACCAGGACGAGCCAAGAAGCAAGACACAAGAGACCGAGAAGAGGCGGGAGTCAAAAGTTAAATACCTAGGAGGTGTGTCTAAGAGACGGGGGAAACTGGAGAAGACCACGCCCATCGACTTGAATTTTGGGCTACAATTTAGTCATAAAAATGGTGTAAAAATCATATATTAATATAAAATACTCCCAACTTTGTACTCTTACTCATAGATCAAGCATATGGAACGATTGCTTAAACTTTAGTCTTGGCAGATCAACTGCTTATTGTTCAATACAACATTTCGTACTGTTTGGCTTCAAATCAAGATGAACAGTTCTCAAAGTCTCGCAGCTGGACCTGTAAAACTGAAACAATGACCCAGACATCAAGGCATACATTTGGAATATTTCTGCAGAGTTCGTAAAATATCAAAACAGACATTTATCTTCAGTTAAAGAAACTTCGAATGCAAGTCCACAGGTTTGCAGTAACTCTCTACTGCCAGCGGGTGTTGTCTGCATTCCAGCAATGTTCCCTGTGGTTGAGAGGGTTCAACCTTTTGGTCGCTCTGTCAGTTCGAAAGAAGAAAAGGAGTCTTTGATGACTGGAACCCTTGTCGTGGAGCTGTTAATTAGTTTAAGGTCCGGGTGAGATAAATTCGGCATCCTTGTGTCCGTCTTGCACAGCGGGGCAGCTTGAAAGAATGCAGTTTATCTTGTTGGTGGTGGTGCTAGCGGGGGGGCTGCAGTGATAGCCAGCCATAGTCAATACAACACTCATATTCACACCTATGGGCAATTTAGAGTCTTCAATTAACGTACCATGCATGTTTTGGGAATGTGGGAGGAAACCGGAGTACCCGGAGAAAACCCACGCAGGTACGGGGGGAACATGCGAACGCCACACAGGTGAGGCCGGATTTGAAGCCGAGACCTCAGAACTGTGAGGCAGACGTGTTAACTTGTCGCCCACCGTGCCGCAGTGTGATAAATATGCAAAACCGAAAAATCTGAAATCAACAGGGGGGACTTTTTCACTGCACTATATGAAGTATTAGAAATAGGCTCACCCTCCCTCGATGCGCCGGCACAGCAACTCCGTAAACCAATTGACTAACATGCATGTGATATAGTGTTCATTCACTAAAACGTTCGACAGAAACTATAGACTTTAATTACTTGTGCTAGGATCACTAATAACAACACAGGTTATACTAACATATCAAATCACAGGTTCTTACAGGTGTTTAGAGACGAAAAAAGAATCCCACCGCGGCACTCGCTATTAACACTGCCTTGCTCATTTTCCCACATCCTGTCCTGTCCTTCTCTGTCCTCCCTTATCTGGTTCTCTTGGTTAGTTATTGCATGTCTTCAGCGGGTGTACCCCCCCCCCCCAAATCTACAAATAACTGTTGTAAGGTTACTTATGTTCAAATATCAAGACTGTCTCACTATTGTTCTGCTGTGGTTTTCACCCCTAGTCCCCCCTGTCCACTCTGTCCCTTTTCTCTCCGCCTGCATTTTCAATAAACATCAGAATCATTAAACATTTTAAAATAAACAGAGGGAGTATTTCAAGCTCCCCTGTTGCACAGCAAAACTGTTCCAGCACAAAGGCATACAGATCCATGATTCTGCAAGGCCATGCAGCTGAACAGGAAAGGTTATGAAGAAAAGAAGAAAAAAAAGTTTGACAAATAATTGGAGGATCGCCCGTGGGATACATGTGGTTGTCAAGAACCACACATTTCTTATCTATTTTCTCATTTGCTTAAAACAGTCCAGAAGTAGAATTTGTGCTACACCATAATACAAATATATATTGTTGGGATTTCAGAAATCAATCAGAAAACAACCCTACCTATCTAGAATACCTGGTACAGAACAAATAAAAATTTTCTCCCTCAAGACTAGTCCCAAAAACTAGTGAACTGAACTATAATAAGCAAAACTACACACGCACACATAGGTATTCGGGTATGACTAGGCACAGAAGTGAACAAATAATCAGCTTTGTGATGATCCAGTAATCACATTAGCAATAGAAATCCCATTAACCTCTATTATACATCAGCTCCCTCCAGCTGCCCTCTAGAACTACCACAGAGGATGACATAAATATGACTAAGACCTTTAAAGTCGTATCCCCCAGCTTCAAAAAGCCTTGCCAAATGTATTCCCTCACATAACCCCTGCTGTACCATCACTGCACTGTCGCATATTCTGTACTTCATCAATCTCTAGCACCTACTCTCAGTGGCCAGAGACTAAAATAACACCGGTAATGCCTATTATTTGTGTGCCTCTGAGAAACAATGGCGGAAGAGGCACTGCCCTAAAATATAATTCCAGACAATGAAAATAATACAAAATGTAACCAGCCATGAAAGATTCATGATTTTTCCCCTATAACATCTAGCAGCATTACACGCTTTCCTTTCTTTCATCCACAAATTCTATACAACATAACTCACCACTCATCTCATTACAGTGAACCCCCGTTTATTGCGGGGATGCATTCAAGAACCACCGGCGATAGGTGAAAATCTGTGTAATAGAGAGACCAAATAATATACAGTGGTACCTTAATTTACAACCCAACTTACAAGTTTTGCGAGATACAAGGCATCGCCCTGACGATTTTTTTGCCTTGTGTTGCGAACAATGACGTGAGTTACGAGTGTGCTTCAGGCCCTCCCCTCCTCCAGTAAAGAGGCAAAAAAATTGAAGAATGAAGGCTTCTTTATACTCGCGCGGACGGCAACCGAGCTGACGTCACTGGGGCTGTCCCTCGCGTAGTTTTCCTTTATACTCAAGCGCAACCCACACGTGCTGTTTTAAAAGTGTGTTGCAGTTCTCCAAGTCGGGGGTGTCGCGACCGTGGGAGTATAAAGAGGCCTTTAAGGTGGAACCTCAGCTTACTAACAAATTGGTTTTCAAACAATTCTTTCTGACAAATATTGCTTCAGTTCATGAACTATGCTACCTGGCACCCATGCAGAATGCTCACTTGTGCTTTCTCTCACACAGTGTTAATGTCATTCATGCCACACATCACATATTTCAGGCATCTTTATTTTTTTCCTGTGAGTTAGCCCTCAGTGGCTCCAAGAAGGTGAAAAATGCACATTATTGTACTATTAAGAAGTTCTGGAAAGTGTCGCCGTTGTGCAGCATCCCCTGACCTCTCGCTGGTAAGGCTGCAAGTGTGCTGCCAGATTAACTTTTTAATTCTATTTCTTCCTGTGAAGAGCTTTAAACTTTGCTTCACAGTACAGGGGGACAGAGTTCTGTTCACATGACCACAGAAATGCAGCGCACCCTTCAGTCTTTGCTTGTGCACGTAACAGAGCGCCACAATACAGCAAAGACGCCCCTGGCCCCAGAGTGAGAGATAGCTACATGAGAAATGCATCACACTCTCTTGGCCACGCTATGTAAAGACACAATACACAAATTTAATAGTGTGCGTCCATGCGTGCATGCGTGCGTGCGTGTGTGTCTGTCATCTGATACCTGCATTTCCCAACTGACATTGAATGCAATGGTGGACAGGAAAGAAATTGCTGGTAATTGATTGTCTGATACCTTGGCAAAATAGAAATTGCCTGAAAAGCTCCTGTTTGTTTGGCTTGTCTCTGTTCCTCAATATCTTGGCTGTTCTATGAGCAGCATATTTAATAGCACTTTATTTCAGCAAGAGACTCTCCACTAAATCAAAGACAAATCCAATAGCAATTACTGAAAAGAACGAGCTCCGACAAGGTAGAACAATGATGCATTTTTACATCTTGTACATCTTTAAAGAGACCCATCTCTTGAAAAAGCATCATTTATTTTTGCTTTTTTTTTTAAATTGAAAAGTCTTATAATGTTAAGTGGGAAAAAAACAAGACCAACAACAATCCAGACCCATGACAGTTTATCCATAGCATAACCCTCTTAGTAAAAGCATTGTCGTGCTCTAAAATTTGACAAAAAAAAGTGCATGCATGCAACAGCTCTATTAATGAAATGCTCTAAAAGATTTAGCTTAAAGTTGTTGATACAGACTAAAGTGAATTGATGTACTGTATTTAAAGTAGCCTTGCTATTTGCTTTTTGCTACAGACGGGCCTTTTACTAATATGTCCCACTTCGGCACAAACAAATTGGAATTGATGTGGCGTGTGAGACTTTAAGCATTGACTAAATTGTATCAAAAATATCAAATCAATTGATTGCATCTACCAACCGATTTAACTTTTTTCACAAACAAAAATAAGGACTGATAGAAAAAATTTTTTGAAAAGTTTGTTTGTACCGTTTTTGTGGATGTGTTCATATTTTTATTTTATATTGGAAATATGTTTTAACATACCTACTGTGCACTTAGTAGCATATCAGGTTACAAATTGAGATACGAGTGATCTGATTTAAAAGTTATTCGAAAATACGAGCCATCATTCGGCCATTTTTTTGCTTTGTCTTGGGATATGAGTGCTGTATGGTGGCAGTGTTAGGTAGAATTTGTAAATATTCTTTTAAAAAAGAGGCTTCAAACTATTTATTGCCACTCTTAATTTTACTGTAAAAAAAACATAAAACAAAGACAATTATAGGTGTAGTTAAAACAGCAGTCCGCTAGCTTAAGTCTAATGCTAACATATGCAATGATTGGCATCTATGAGGTTGTGTTGTAAACCTTTGAGCCATGGATATTTGAAAACAAACAATGCAGCAATGCATGTAGACAGACAATACACCAATATGTTCTCACTGTCCTATAATGTATTTCTTATCCTCTGTGAAGAACGACTATGTGAGTTGAGTTCTAGGCAGGAGATGCCCTGCTGCTTGGCACTATTATGACTCCCACTTGAGTTCAAGGCAGGACACGCCCTGCTGCAATATGATTGGCTGCTGTATCCAGGCAGGAAAGTAAGTGTGAAGTAGGTTAGTTTGAATGAGCCTTCATACTGCCCCCAGGTGGGCTAGGCGCACACACCAGAATGAGCAGCACAATGAGCATTGAATTGAATGAGAAAGTGTGACAGTTTAATTCTTTTTAATTATGCCATTACTGTATGTTTTCATAAAGCACAATATTATAGAGTGCTATTTTTCTCATTTAAAAAAAACACATCGCAGAATTATTTTAGGGGGGACGCTAGAATGGATTGACATTTCCATTCAGTTCAATGGGGAAAGATGATTTGAGATACAGGTATTTTGATTTACGAGCATGGGCAAGGAACCAATTAAACTCGTATCTCAAGGCACCACTGTATTTGAAAATATTTCATGGCCAAGCAAGACTGGTTATGTAGCTGAGGTATCTCTAAACATATTTATACTGAATAAAATTTTAAAGCAGGACCTTGAGGCAGTCATTCCAAAGACAATGAAATACCACAGCAACACTGAGCTCCAAGTCAACAACGAAAGATTTAAGAGAACTTCTTGGAGTTGAGATATCACATCCACAACAATGTGTCAGACAATTAGAAATGGCAGTGGTCATTTCAAAAGTTTGAATTTAGTGCAGATTCACTACTCATGTCAACGACGTTTTGCATTAAGCATCAATTCAAATGATGGTCTAATGTTTGTTACAAATGACGTTCTACTGAGTAAGGAACAATGTGATGTAAACTATTGTGTATTGACTTAGAAAATTGGTGTCATTCAAGACATAATTGGATATAATTGAGTGTTTAAAATGGCGCACTAAATAGAAGGATGAGACTGTTGAAATGAGGCTAGCAAGGCACACTTTCCCACGCAATGTCTGCCTCGGTTACTTATTCCTAACTTACTTTATACTTACTTTACTTATTTACTTTATCTTACAACTTTGCGGCCATGATCATAAATACAGTGGAGGAAATAATTATTTGATCCCTCACTGATTTTATAAGTTTTCCCACTGACAAAGACATGAACGGTCTATAATTTTAATGGTAGGGGTATTTTAACAGGGAGATACAGAATATCAAAAAATAAATAAAGAAAAAGAAAAAGAAAGAAATCTAGAAAATCACACCCAGCCTCTTGCCAATGGTCTTTGTAGCCCATTCCAGCCTTGTGAAGGTCTACAATCTTGTCCCTGATGTCCTTAGAAAGTTCTTTGGGCTTGCTCTTGATGGAGAGGTTGGTGTCTGATCGATTGATTCTGTGGACATGTGTCTTTTACAGGTAACAAGTTGAGTTAAGTGTCTTTCAATCAGCCAACACGTTTAGATTAGGATTACTTTCTCATTTGAGAGGACTAGTCTGTGGGAGACAGAATTCTTTATTGTTGGCAGGGGATCAAATACTTACAGTGCATTATTCTCTTTTTAAAATGTGATTTCCTGGATTTTCTTTTAGACATTCTGTCTCTCACTGTTAACATAAACCTACCATTCAAATTTTAAACCGTGTTATGTCTTTGTCAGTAGGTGAATTTACACAATTAGTGAGGGATCAAATAATTACTTTCTCCACTGTACACACAGCATCATGATTGGATATAAGCTCAGACTTTCACTTGGCCACTTCAACACCTTCATTTGGTTGCATTTATTCATTCATTCATTCCTATGTCTTCCACTCTAAGTAAAATGAGAAAACTAGAACTGCTCACAAGACTTGTGATCTGGCATTCTCATATGCTTAAACAAATGAAACAGCATTCTATGCACTGTATATATTTTTTATATCAACATAAACAGTTTGAATTCACGACTACAGGATGATCCAGCGAAGAAAACAAGTGAGTGCTAAAAGAGGTTTAGTTTTTGTTCCAGAGAGAATTCTAACACTGTTGGAGTGAGCATCACATGGAGTGTTATGACAAACACATATGACAGCAACATCTTGAGTACAGATACAGAGTATTGTATGTTCAACTCACATTGCCATGGTTGGTGAAACCGTGTTCATTTGCGATACGGTCTGCCTCCTCAGGGCCTCCATTAATCTGGACAGCCCAAGCATTGGTGTACACCTCTGCAGTATCAATCCAATTCAGTTCTGCTGTCAGGACAAGGACTGTCCATAAGTGCAGCAGAGCCACGCGGGCATCCATGAAAAGTAGAACGCAGGGCAGTGTATCCGACGGTCTTTCACTGCTTCACAGCCAAATAGGAGCTGCACTCCCTTGTGGTGGTAAAGTAGAACAGTGGCCTAGAGATGACAGAACACAGACCATGCTATGAAGACAAACATGTTCTTCTTAACTACGCCCCTTCTGGGTCGGATTTACCCACTCACACCATACGCACAGGAAGACAGCACAGACACAATATTAATGAGGCCAAGGTCGGCAATCAAACTTGACATGACTTTTTACAACTTTTTCAATAAATATGTAGAGTGCAGTGAACATATATACAGTTGTGGTGATAATTATAAAATGTACATCAATAATTATTTATAAAAGCAAGAACTGGGTGTACAAGTTAGAAATATAGATGTTTTTATTAAATGTAATTACTTATTACTAAGAATTAATTACTGTTTTGTACTACTACTAATAATCACTGAAGCATAAATTCATTTTAGATTATCTGTAGTCCATGCTGTTTTAAACTTTAACAGGTTAAAATATAAGGTAGGTACTTGTCGTGATTAATCCTTTATTTTTCCCAGAGGGGAAATTTAAGTCTCTACACATACAGTACACCCCCAGTAATATTTGATTAAATGTTTCACCTTGACCAGACGCTTTTAGTGGCCATCAAGAAGCTTCTGTCATAATTCTGGCTGGATATTTGCCCGCTCCTAGCAGAACTGACTGGTTTACAGTGGATATAAAAAGTCAACAAACCACTGTTCAAATGCCAGGTTTTTGTGATATAAAAAAATGAGGCCAAGATAACTGATTTCAAAACATTTTTCCATCATTAATGTGACCTATATATAACCGATACAAAACGATTGGGGGGAAAAAAAACGATTTTAGAGAGGGGAAGTAAAAATAAACAATTGAGATAATGTAATTGCAAAAGTGAGCACACCCTCTTATCAGTGGGGATGTGGCTGTGTTGAGAATGAATCAATCATGCCCAAACTCATGTTGGAGGGAGGACACAAATGCCACCATTTAAAGTGCCTCTGATTAACCCTAAATAGGGTTCAGCTGTTCAAGTACGCTTTTCTTAAACATTTTGTATTATTATTTTTTGCTTTACAGGAGAAGCTGAAAGGTTTTGTGCTCACACTGACTAGTATTGATCTTGTAATCTGCAGTTGTTCAGAAATGGTTCCAAAACATTTTCACATGTGCAAATCAACAATTCTCCTTAAGAGTTTCTTGGACTTTCCCGTTGTTCTGTGTATTAATGAATTCAGTGAGTGCTGCCAATATCCTGGCAATGAGAAACTACCTGCTGCAGTCAATCATGATCACTAACAAGAAGTTAAGAGACCTTTACAACATGACGTTACACATACATCTGTGTGAAAAAAGACCCTGCTTTTTCCTATGGTACAACAGGTTTATAGACCCTTACATGTCATTTGACCACGACATAGAGATTGAGAACAGGGTCAATGGTTTAAATTTTAATTTTAGCCGTCTTCTCTATCTCCGTAGTTTGAATGCTTGTGGTGCTTCTTAGATGCAGGCTTGGGGAGTAACGGAATAGATGTAACAGTGTTACATAATCAGGATTTAAAAAAAACTCTTAACTGATGGAATACAGTAAAGTTGTACAGTTGGAAAAAAAGAACAATCAGATTACAGGTACATTTACCAAAAATTGAGCTGTCGCAGGTTACAGTTTTAATGCAGGGAGAGGCCGGTTGTTGATTTGAGCACTTGGCCTCTTTCAACCTAACGGGTGGAGCAACCTTGCCCAGAGATAGCAGCGTAACAAGTGGATACATTGTCACAAGCACTGATTGAGGGGAAAAAACAAAACAAAACAGTGATTACCTACTTTACAATATTAAAAGTCATCGAACTGATTTAACACCTAAAATTCAAACATTGGGCTAAAATAGAACATTGTAGAAAACAGTATTACCTAACCTGTCAAAATGCTGGGGTAACAATAAATTACTTGTTATGCTAAAACCACATCTTAACACAGGGATTTTCGGTTCAAGCAATTGACCAACATTGAATATAGTTGTGTCATGATAACAAGAATGCTGATCAAGATCAGTGATTCACATTTTTCCCTCATTAATGTAAACACAGCACCCCATATTGACGGAATTTTTTTTTAATTATTGTTTAAAATACTCAAAGAATGGGCTTGAGATGCTACAGAATCTTATTGCTGCGAGATAATAGTGCAAACCTCTCAGCACCTGTGATAATCACTCCAAGTTTAGACAGTCAGGTATTGGTGACTCTCTTAACAGTTCAGAAAGTGTTGTTTTGACTGAGAGAGGTTCCAACCTTGAGGAACTCAAATGCAGGACTTTCCATTAACTCAAAAGCAAAAAGTGATGTGGCAGTTAAAAAAAATAATATATCTCGACATTATAGTTTTTGTTTTTTTCCATCATCTGATTGACAGTCATGCAAACAATGCTGGTAAAAATTTAACTTACTGGCTTAGGTGGTGTAGGTAGGTAGTGCGACATAAACAGCACTCAAGTTCTATTTCAGGCTGTGCCCAAGCCAAATCAACACCCACCATGTGCTTATGACTGCTCTCTAAAAGAATGCACAGCAGTATGTTGCAGTGATTGTGCAGAACCTCGACAAGGTGCATATCCATTCATGAGAGCAGATGGACCTCAGGGTGACAGAAAAAAAAACAGCGGCACTGCGTTGTGCCCTGTCAGGACACATAGGAGGAAAAAATATTTTATCTGAGAGGCACTGGAAATTGAGTGATTAAGTGATAGCGCCAAGATAGAATAGCTCTCCATCAGTTCCATTTTTGTTCTTACTGCCTATGACAGTGGAAACTTCAGATATAAACGTGGTCTAGAAATGCAGCAAGGGTTCCATGTGTAAACAATATCCAACAGCGAGAATCACCAAAATGTTTTTGTCATTCTTTCTTAGTAGCACTATTCACACTGCCCTTGTGAGTGAGGACTTACCCCTTATCTTCCTACATTGTTTGTCTGCATTGCTGAAATATATTAATGAAGGGTGAATCAATAATACTGAAAAGAACCCTTCTTCCATAAACAAATACAAAAAAACTGCATGAATATGTATGCAGTGTAGTATACTGTATAGTACGTGTGTTGTAAGTCAAATGAGATTAAATACATGACAGAGAAGGCAGAATCTTGAATTCTCACCGTATGTTCCGTTATGCTGACCTTGACCCCCAACATCAACAATTTTTGTGGTTGTTACAGAAGATGTAAAAAAATCTACAATGATAACTAAAGGATATTTTACCATAAGTTTTACAGTATATCTGGCCTTCCTTTATTTGTTTATCCTTAACTCACATTTTTATGAGACGTTTACGAGCATGATGCTTGTTGGTGAAAAAAAAGGTTTGCTTTTCTGCAAATCAAGCCTATGTTGAATTTACAAGATATCAATCCCACCTTACGCAGATAAATTGTTGAGAGATATGTTAAGGCGTGGATAATTACGAGGAAAAATATAATGCGCTGTCTGACTGCAGCTGAGAAAGGACGATAAATAAAATATCTGAAATTGGTTGACGCAATATGCAATGGGAAAATACTATTATTTAAAAATAATAATAACAAAATCAACGAGCAAACGACTCTTACCCCCAACAAACTTAAGAGAGGAGGCGCCGCGAATCAGAGCTGGTCCATTGTGGTGCTTCAGTCAAGTCCCCAGGAAGAAAGAGGTCCACCTGGACTGGATCACATCGCTCGAAGGAAGCGAGATTGGGAACGGATTCACCTAACAGGGCAGACTGGTGAGAGGCTTGTCGGCAGCTCTGGCAGGCACTTTGGGTTGAAATAGAAGTGAGCTTCCTACTAAGGCTTCAGTCGCTCCCGTCCACTTTGCAATAGTCGGCTACCCTATGGGGAACACGTTGTACGTTGTAGTTGTTGTAGTTTCAACCTCAACAACAACAAAAATCCACTCGTACCATTTCACGTCAAAATCAAAGACGTCATGCCTCCACATTACTCTCTCCAGTCGGGCGGGGACTTTCTCTCGCCTGCACTTGCCCTTTGACTTTACATCTATTTTGGCGGCTCACGACGTTATCCGCCCCCTTTGGACGATATCGAATGCTAGCTTTTCATCCACGACCAACTTGCCAGCATGATTCTACTCGTCTACCAGGTGCCTTCAACCTTCCAAAGCAATACCTTCGCCCATTAATAAACGGCGTTCTTCTGGCATTACAGTCGCGACCGCTTGCTAACGAGACAGCGCTCCACATACATTAAGAGTGTGACAAAACGGGGGAATGGAAGCTCGGGTCAGAGAAGGATGCGAGCGCGTTGACGACCGGCTGGCTGGCAACAAACCTGCTCCTTTGTCCGGGAAATACGTCACAATATTAGAGCGACGAGACTCGAGAGCGTGCTTGAATCGTGTCACCCAAAAATGTTGAGAGGGGCGGGGCTGTTTTTACAGTCTGTTTTGCACGTTTATGCATAGACATATGTTGATTGAAGAAAAGATGAAACAAGATCATGCATTCATTATTCCAAGAGAGGGAATTAAAGTGTTAGTTATTTGGACCCTCTGCATTACTTAACAATTGCCAGCAGAGTTGATTTCTTCGACCAGACATGTTTTTTTTTTTTTTTTTTTTTTTTAAGACTGTTAATATAAAATTAACGGCATAGAGCACAGGTGTCAAACACAAGGCCCGGGGGCCAAATCAGGCCCACTGGATCATTTCCTGTGGCCCGCAAGAGCAAATCATGTATTTGGACTTTATGTATCTTGCTAAAATACCAAAACTGCAAATTGTCTTCACTTTTAATAACATTAAGATTGTGCAAGCATTTTTTGTTAGCAATCTCCCTTTTAAAATAAATGGATTAATAGTAGAACAAGCAATGTTTTTATCATGGGTGTGTGTTCCGGTTTTTGTCTTCCCCCTGTTTCATACACACCTGCTCTTGAGAGCATCTTCACCACCTGTGACTCGTTCAGCCAAATTACACCTTGCATTTAACCTCGTGTCTCATTCTTTCTCAACGCCAGTTCGTTGTACCTTGTCGTCGCGTTCCAGCATTCCTTGTTTCCACGTCAAAGACTCACAGTAAGACTAGACCCTGTTCTGATTATTGACCTTGCCTTTTTTCCTCATGTTTTTTAACACTGTTGCCTTTTTTTGGATTGCCTGCCTTTGTACTGACCTCTGCCCGTATATTAAATCTCTCTTTTTTGAAACTGTCCATTTGTTTTGGAGTCGTGCATTTTTGGGTCCGATCCTCTGTTCCGTTCAGGACAGAACGAACTGGCCATAACATGGACCCAGTAGACTCCGATCTGGTGCGCAAAGCCCTTCAAGCGCAGGGTCAACGCCTCTCGAAGCAGGCTGAACAGCTTTCTGCCCTCCACCTTCATCTAGAGGGACTGTCAGAGCATCAGGACAATATGATGAAACAGGTGGCCTCACAGTTTGAAGTGCTAAGGAATATGCTTCAGAAGAAGGAACCAGCTGGCGCAGCACCCGATGCCGCCACTGTACCATCGTTTCCAGGTAAATCAGCCACCTGCCACCTCCGCTGCTGTCTGCCCACAGCTCTCTCGACCGGAGAGGTTCTCTGGAGATTCTGGGACTATTAAACCGTTTATCACTCAGTGCGAACTCCACTTTGAGTTGCAGGCAGCTGCCTTCCCCACCGAGCGGGCAAAAATTGCTTTCGTCATTTCACACCTGACTGGTCGTGCGCAGAACTGTTTCAAGCCTCCATGTGATGTTCAGGGCTATGTTTCAAATGACAATCCACAGACCCCATCCGGGGATCCTGACTTATCTCGAGTGCCCTCCTGTTACCTAGACATTAAAGATGTTTGTTCCAAGGCCAAATCCCTTCCACCCCACAGACCTTATGACTGTGCTGTTGACTTGCTGCCTGGAACCACACCCCCACGAGGGAGGTTATTCTCTTTCAGGGCTGGAACACAAGGCTATGAAGGAGTATGAGGATGAATCACTGGCAGCCGGGATTATTCGCCCATCTTCATCCCCTGCGGGAGCCGGATTTTTCTTTGTGGACAAGGCTCTGCGACCCTCTGTCTCAACGACATAACTGTGAAGAACAGGTACTCTCTTCCTCTCATCTCCACCGCCTTTGAGTTCCTGGAGGGAGCCAAGGTTTTCACCAAACTCGACTTAAGGAATTCATATCATTTAGTCAGGATAAGGGAGGGGGATGAATGGAAGACAGCATTCAACACACCAACGGGACATTACGAGTATTTGGTGATGCCTTTTGGACTAACGAACCCTCCAGCTGTGTTCCAGAACTTTGTCAATTATGTCCTGCGTGACATGTTGAATGTGTGTGTTTTTGTATATTTGGATGATATGTCCGCTCTGTGTTGCAGCAGTTACTGCAGAATGAACTATACGTCAAGGCTGAGAAATGTGAGTACCACAAGGCGTCCGTTTCTTTTCTGGGGTTCGTGCTGGCTCCAGGTGAAATCAAAATGGACCCTTGCAAAGTTGATGCCGTGACTAATTGGCCCACTCCCACGTCACGCAAAGACGTACAAAGGTTCTTAGGGTTCGCTAATTTCTACAGAAAGTTCATTAGAAACTTCAGTTCTATAGCCTCGCCTTTGCATGATCTTACCTCGCCACACAGACCTTTCGTATGGAACCCTCTTTGCCAGGCAGTTTTTCAGAAACCTAAATAGAGATTTCCCTCCGCTCCCAGCCTGACTTTGCCAGAGCTCAAACAGCAGTTTGTGGTAGAAGTCGATGCGTCTGATGCCGGTATAGGAGCAGTGCTCTCCCAGAATGTCTCAAGGATGGTAAATTACATCCTTGTGCTTATCTCTCCAAAAAAACTGACCCCAGCCGAGAGAAACTATGGCATTGGTGACCGTGAACTGGTGGCATTCAAGGTGGCTTTGGGGGAGTGGAGGCACTGGCCAGAGGGGGCACATAGTCCGTTTTTAGTATGGACAGATCACAAGAACCTGGAATATCTTAAATCTGCTAAGAGATTAAATGCGAGGCAGGCTAGATGGGCTCTGTTTTTCACTAGATTCAATTTCATGTTATCCTACCGACCTGGTTCTAAAAATGGTAAGCCAGATACTTTATCGCGCATTTTCTGCACAGAGAATTCTTTGTCCGACCCTAAAACCATTTTGCCGAAGTCATGTTTCGTTTCCGCTTTTGTTTGGGACATTGAGACTGCGGTAAAGGAGGCTCTGAAGAACACTCTGAGACCTGAAGATTGCCCTGAAAACAGGCTTTATGTGGTTCCGACCTTAAGGGGAAGAGTCATCCACTGGGCTCACACTAACCGGACTGTATGTCACCCAGGCATTGCCAAGACTCAATCTGTGGTCGAACAGCGCTTTTGGTGGCCCAATGTTAGAAGGGATGTCACCAATTATGTCAATGCTTACCAGGTATGTGCTGCTAACAAGCCCTCTCATCAACGTCCTCCTGCGGAGTTGCGACCCCTGCCAATACTACAACGTCCTGGGTCAGACATCTCCGTAGACTTTGTAACAGGATTACTGGCCTCGAAAGGAAATGCCACCATTCTCACAGTCGTGGACAGGTTCTCTAAAATGGCACACTTCATTGCACTCCCGAAACTCCCCTCAGCTAAAGACACTGCAGAGTTAATAATACACCAGGTTTTCAAGTTCCATGGTTTCCCCAAGAATGTTGTATCCAATAGGGGTCCCCAATTCATTTCGCAATTTTGGAAGGGGTTTGGTAATCTCATAGGTGCTACCGTCAGTCTATCTGGGTTTCACCCTGAAACCAACGGCCAAACCGAGAGGCTGAACCAGGACCTGGAGACTGTGCTCCGATGTCTTGCTTCACAGGAGCCACGATCCTGGTTTCAGAAACTGGTTTGGGTCGAATTCTCTCACAATTCCCTCCCCTCTGCATCCACTGGTCTATCGCCTTTTCACGTTATGCATGGTTACCAACCATCTCTATTTCCTGCCATAGCCCCAGAGTCCACAGTTCCAGCAGCATTGACCTTGTTGAGACACTGCAGGAAGACCTGGGAGCGAGCCCGCCAGATGCTGCTGCACCAGGGACGGTCCTACAAAACCGTCGGAGGACACCGGCCTCAAGTTACAAAGTGGGTCAGCGAGTTTGGCTCTCCACCAAGCATATTCCACTCCGGGTGGAGTCCCGGAAGCTCGCTCCCAGGTTCGTTGGACCCTTCCCCATCACAAAGATCATTAACCCTGTCACCGTGAAGCTTAGGCTCCCAAGGTCGATGCGGGTCCACCATGCTTTTCACGTCAGCCTGCTCAAGCCAGCCCGGGTGTCCCCTCTGGTCCCGCCTTCCAGGCCCCCTCCTCCCCCCCGGTTCGTGGATGGGGGCCCTGTCTTCACTGTGAGGCGGCTGTTGTCGTCTCGTCGGAGGGGGTTTCAATATATGGTGGACTGGGAGGCCTACGGGCCTGACGAACGTTCATGGGTGCCGTCTGCATTTATCGTGGATGACTCGCTCATTCGGGACTTCCACGTTGCGCATCCAGGGGCTCCGGGCTCCGTTAAGGGGGAGGTACTGTCATGGGTGTGTGTTCCGGTTTTTGTCTCCCCCCCCCCGTTTCATACACACCTGCTCCTGAGAGCATCTTCACCACCTGTGCCTCGTTCAGCCTAATTACACCTTGCATTTAACCTTGTGTCTCATTCTTTCTCATCGCCAGTTCGTTGTACTTTGTCATCGCGTTCCAGCATTCCTTGTTGCCATGTCAAAGACTCACAGTAAGATTAGACCCTGTTCCGATTATTGACCTCGCCTTTTTGCCTCATGTTTTTGGATACTGTTGCCTTTTTTTTGGATTGCCTGCCTGTGTACCGACCTCTGCCCGTATATTAAACCTTTTTTGAAACTGTCCATTTGTTTTGGAGTCGTGCATTTTTGGGTCCTATCCTCTGTTCCGTTCATGACAGTTTTACTGGCTTCTGATTTCAAAACATCAATTTGTTGTGCATCTGTAATAATATGAGGCCATCATATATTTATATGGGTTCACAGACATAATGGCTCTCCAAGGGAAACCATAACTATAATGTGGCCCTTGACAAAAATTTGTTTGACACCACTGAGTGACTGTCATGGGGTGACATCTTTGAATGAAAGGCACAGCAATGTGTTGAAAATCTTGTATTATCTCTCAATCTCATAATAAAACAAAAGCTCTCCTTTAAAACTTAAATTTGATACAATAAACAATATCTGCAGTTTAAGTACAACTAAACGGCCTGTCACAGTGTTGACATTAAATTGTCCTTCAAATTGCCCAAATCATTTAATCTATGTTCAAAGTAAACCCCCCGCCCAAAAAAAAAAAAATATTTTTTGGTTCACATAATGAGTGCATTATGGACAGCAAAATTCATGTCAATCGCAGGCTTATGAGGGACAGATTGTTCATTAAGTATAATCTTATAGACAATATTCATAGAGCATCATTATATCACACCTCCTGTGACGTTTGAAGAACACAATTTCTATATGTATATATATATATATATCACTCGGAAGGATGTATATTGCATTTACAATTTAAAAAAAATAACGTGAGTGATTTAAAAAAATTAAAATAAAAAAAAAAAATAGGCTCTCATTTCCATTGCAGCGTGACAGCCTCATCTCGTGGATTTATATTTAAATTACACTTGAATTAAATCACTCACTGTGGTAGAGGGCGCTATAATAACACAGCACCGCCATTTTCCCGATCTCACTTTAACGCGCATGCGTTTGTAACGCCGTTCTCTGTTTGCACGGGACTGTTGTCCCGGCATAGGCTAGCGCGCATGTGCAGTTGACCCGGATGTAGTTTCGTTTTCGGTGCAGAGTACACATATTACAAAGTAAACACAATGTAAAAACAATGATTACGGAGTTAAAGCCGTTCCAAATCTCCCTCACGTCCCATGTAACGACTCGTATTAGTATGTGGACGTCTCGCCTCAGGAGAATTGGGCAAACATGTTCTTCGAAAACGTGCAATTTGGGTCTACGGTGAGAGAAAGCAAGTGGCTGGTTGCACGAAACGTACTTAATTTTTGGTTGTAAAATAAGACCCAACTCGTGATCAACTTATGTGATCTGCGTTGTGATGTGATGATAATGTTGAGCCTGGTGATTCTTCTCCACAGCGTTACAGATAACGTCGAGTAACCTCCAGCCAGAGGAAGGATGGACCCTCGGGGCAGGAGGCACGAGCGGGGCAGCAACTGGACCGATCAAGAGATCGTGGAGCTTCTCCAGCTGTGGTCCGACGAGTCCATCCAGATAGAACTGGAGAGCTCATTGCGCAACCAGCGTGTGTTTGACCGCATCGCGCTCATTCTGCGCGAAAAGGGCATCTACCGCACAGGCGACCAGTGCAGGGAGAAGATAAAAAAGATGAAACTGGAGTACCGTCGCATTAAGGACAACCACAAGCTGAGATCTTGGAAATTTTACGACGTGATGGATCGGGTCATAGCCAACCGACCGGCTATCACATACTCCAGTATGGGTGGAGCAGTTGTTGCACAGCACGTTTTTCACAGCCCAGGTGGATGTGACTCGTTCTTGCAGGGGAACTCCTCACTAGGTTCCTTTGGTCCAGCTTCTTCGGGTGGGTTTCTGTTTGGTCAGCCCCCTAAAACCGGAGACCCACTGGATGTAAAATGTGAGGCTGTTGAGGAAAGTCTGTTGAACACGGATGTTGCACAACCAGATATCTATTACAGATCAGGAGATGAACAGGAAACTGATGGACAATCTTTACTGGGAACAGAGGACACACTGGGTCAAGGAGGCAATTCTGCTCATTCAAGAATTTCACCTTCAGGTTGATTATAAAATTACATTTTTACAATATAGATTGCATCACAACTGAACATTAGAGCCACTTGCAAAATCTACTGAAATAAAATACAACATTCTGCATGTCCTGTACAAAGATAATGCTTCGTTTTGGATGAAGCTGTCAGAATGATATTGTCGTTTGCAACATTTACAACTTTACTACTTAATGTGAGGACTTTATTGGATATTTTGGTGGGTTGGAGACAAAATGTCACATACAGTAACAACCATAATCATTCTTAAATAATAACTCACTTTTTGTAAAGGTGGAATTTTCTGCTGCGATTGGCTGGCAACCAGTTCAGGATGTACCCCGCCTCCTGCCTGAAGATAGCTGGAATAGGCTCCAGCACTCCCGTGACCCTTGTGTGGATAAGCAGCTCAGAAAATGGATGGATGGATGGAATTTTCTGCATATTGGAAAATAAAATTTTGTTAGACCCTAACCCCCTTACAGTACCCCATGTGAGAATGTTCAAGCGGTCATTATGTTTTGGCCATCACTGCATGCTAGGCTGTAACCAATACTGACATGACTGTGAGCAGGCGTCGTATTGGTGTAGCGTTGTTTAGCAAATGCTATGATAGTCAGACAATGTTGTGATACCACTTTTGAAGGGAAGTAAACAACGCAAATATCTCAACCAGTACCTCGATTTCCGATATCGCTTGTCCCCATTAGGTTCACAGCCAGGTGAACTGGAGCATGTCCCAGCTGACTTTGGACTAGAGGCAGGGCACACCCTGGACTGATCACCAGCCCATTGCAAGCTAGACAAACAACCATTAATACACCCATTCACACCTATGGGAAATTTAGAGGCTTCAATAAATCTAACATGCATGTTTTTGGAAAGTGGGAGGAAGCTGCAGTACCCAGAGAAAACCAATGTAAAGGCAAGGAGGACATGCAAACGCCACTAATGCTGGACCTGAGATTCAAAGCTCAGAAATATGAGGGAGAAGTGCTAACCACCATGCTGCCCTCAGCCATTGTTTTGTTATGTTCTTTGTTTGAGTTTCCTCCGATTGGTTGGCATCCAGTCCAGGTTGTACGTCGCCTCTCCCTCAAAGTGAGCAAAGATAGGCCCCAGCCCTGCGAAAGCCCAATACATACAAGCGTCATAGAAAATCAATGGCTGAGTTTCCGTCTGCTAAGAAATAGAAATGCTCTCACACACAGTATTAGTATTAGTATTTTGTATAGAAGCATGTCGCGCAGGAATCATCTCATGTCATGTTTTTCCTCATCTCCGCAGGTTTAACTGACCTGAACATTGCTGCGTCTGCTTCCCAGTCAGACAATGTTCCTGTGCCACATGACACATCTAAGGAGGGCCTCCGTCCCCTGGCTGCGGTAAGACAGAGGAGGCGTCGTAGAGCAGGCAAAACCGCGTGTGGCCACGGAAGTGGCAAATGTGGCAGCCAGGGGCCCCTCGACAAAGCTCTCGCCAGCTTCCTCATGTGGCAGCGATGCGCAGAAGATCGCCTCCTCTCCCTGGAGGAGGCACGGCTAGAGAAAGAGTTGCAAGCTGATGAGCGGCGACAGCAGCAAGAAGAGAGGAGAGTGGAACAGGAGCGCCAGCATGAGCTGCGCCTGTTCAACATGCTTACTGGGGCATTAACCGCAGTCAGACAGGGTGCTGTGACCACAGGATCAGCACCCAGTAACACTCCTGTCTCCCTGGTAGATCATCAGTCAACTTTACTGACAACATCAACTGCCTCATCAGTGCCATCCTCATCTCAGCCACATGCTCAGCTTCCCCCTGGGCACACCGTTTCCACTAAGGGGACAATAAACTCGGGGCTGCACCCATCAGTCAAGGCCTGCACACCATCTGAGAGTGCTCTGGCAACTGTGAGAGGTGCAAAGTCTACTGAGCCCAGCATGTACCTGTCCAGCCGTGGTAACAGTATTCGACAGCATCAAGCCATCCTCCAGGAAGGCTTTGCTCAGTATGCAGCGAACAGATATGACGTGGACAACCCTAATGTGAGTCTATTTTTCCAGTGTCAGTCACATTTACAGTAGCAACTAACTGTAATCACTTTTGTGTTTATAAAATCCTGTTTGCCTGTGTGTTCAGGGTGTCATCAACATGGGCACAAGCGAGAACAAGCTCTGCTATGATCTTCTTCATAAAAGGGTAATACGTGCTGAGTTGTTGTTCTATCCACTTCATTAAATTTGTCAGATGAAAAAAATACAATACAATAAAATCCAGTACAGTACAATGTCACATTCCTTTCCACTGCAGTTGACCCAATCTGACATGCTACATGTTGACCCAGCACTGTTGCAATATGGTGACTGGCGGGGACATGCATTGTAAGTGATTTGCCTTTAATTTGAATTAAAAAGAAACATCTCCAAGTAATTCTATTTCAATCTTGTTCTTTTAGCCTGAGAGAAGTGGTTGCCAAGTTTCTAACTCACTACTGCCGTTCTCCAAAGTCATTGAAAGCTGACAATGTGAGTAGAATTATTCAATAACATATACTGTTTTGTAATGCATGCAACCTCACTGCACTGTTGAGGGGTGTAATTGAGACAACTGTGTCTTAAAAACATAAAATCTATAATGTGATGGCCCTTTTATGAGAAACATGAATACTAGCAATATCACAACAATTACTGATAGTGGAAAAATCGAAATTGACCTGCAATGTGAACATAGCCTAAGTTTGATGTTGATTGACATACCCTAAACCGTATGCCCTATTGGCTGTTTCTTGGCTGTTGAATTTAGTAAATGAGCAGTATTGATGAAGACTTAAAACTAGTGAATGTGACCCACAATTAATGAGGAATTTGATATTGCTGGAATTTTAACAAGAGGAATCACGCCCTACTGGCTTTGCAGGCTTTAGGCAATTCTCCAACTAATTTAAAATTTCAAAAACCCAAGGGTACTCTCATTTTTATACAGCTGACGTTGCCAATTTGGTATATTTGGCCAAATTCTATCACCGTGCAGATTCTTAAGTTCTTGATTTATTTATAACCCCCCCGTGCCAACCAGGATATTTTCAGCTCTGAAATAACAGTTCATTTGTGTATTTATTCAGATTGTGGTGATGAATGGATGTAGTGCCCTTTTCTCGTGCATTTCAGCAGTCATTTGTGACCCAAAAGGTGCGTGCATACAATACGTTGCTTGTTTTTGTTTTGAAAGAAATGTTCTACTGTATAAGTGAAAGTGGAAGATGTACTAAAATATTTTGGAAGGAGTGAGTTTGAAAGGATTGAGTGTGTTACAAGCATAGAATTTGTGTCAGCACATGACTGGTCAGACTAGTGTTTGTCATTGCATTGCTCTTTAAAATGATCATTGGAAAACTGTGTCATTGCATTGCTCTTTAAAATGATCATTGGAATAACTCGACCATAAAACTACCAGTTTTAAAATCATTTTGGTATCAAAAACTGACATGTAATAACATTTTATTGCCTTTCTGTTGGCTCACCACTTACAGGGCCACCAGAAAGTGTTCACACCCCTTCACATTTTCCACATTTTGCTGTTACAGACTTATTCTAAAGCTAATTTGAATGTAGTTTTATTTTTTTTTAAAGCTACATAAAATATCACATAATGCCAAAGCAAAAACATACACTGGGTACGGAAAGTTTTCAGACCCCCTTAAATCTTTCACTCTTTGCTATATTGCAGCCATTTGTTAAAATCATTTAAGTTCATTTTTTCCTCATTATTGTACACACAGCACTCCATATTGAGAGAAAAAAAAATTAATTGTTGAAATTTTTGCTGATTTATTAAAAAAGAAAAACTGAAATGTCACAGCCATAAGTAATTCAGACACTTTGCTGTGACACTCATATATTTAACTCGGGTGCTGTCCATTTCTTCTGATCATCCTTGAGATGCTTCTACACTTTCATTGGAGTCCAGCTGTGTTTGATTATACTGATTGGACTTGATTAGGAAAGCCACACACCTGTCTATATAAGACCTTACAGCTCACATTGCATGTCAGATCAAATAAAAATCATGAGGTCAAAGGAACTGCCTGAAGAGCTCAGAGACAAAATTGTGGCAAGGCACAGATCTGGCCAAGGTTACAAAAAAACGTCTGCTGCACTTAAGGTTCCTAAGAGCACAGTGGCCTCCATAATCCTGAAATGGAAGATGTTTGGGACGATCAGAACCCTTCCCAGAGCAGGCCGTCCAGCCAAACTGAGCAGTTGGGGGAGAAGAGCCTTGGTGAGAGAGGTAATAAAGAACCCAAAGGTCACTGTGGCTGACCTCCAGAGATGCAGTCGGGAAATGGGAGAAAGTTCTAGAAAGTCAACCATCACTGCAGCCCTCCACCAGTTGGGGCTGTATGGCAGAGTGGCCCGACAGACGCCTCTTCTCAGTGCAAGATACAGATAGATAGAGGGTAAGATGACAGCTGTTAAATATAAAGAAATTCTTCAAGACAACTTGGTCCAGAGTGCTCTGGAACTCAGACTTGGGCGTCAGTTCACCTTCCAACACGACAATGACCCAAAGCACACAGCCAAGATAACAAAGGGGTGGCTTCAGGAGCAGCCTGTGAATGTCCTTGAGTGGCCCAGCCAGACCCCGGACCTGAACCCAATCGAACATCTCTGGAAAGACCTAAAAAAGACTGTCCACTGACACTGCCCATCCAACCTGACTGACCTTGAGGAGATCCGCAGAGAGGAATGAGAGAGAATCCCCCAAAACAGGTGTGCCGATAATGATTTAACCCAACATTGTGCCTCCTTACTTTGATAAATTATTAGGGGTGTCCCGATCCCGTCTTTGAGATTGGAAATTGGTCTGATGTCAGCAAAAAAGCAAGAGTAGGATCGAATCGGACTGGATCTAAAATCTCCGATTTTACCACTCTTATATGAGCAGTCCATTCCATTCCGCTCCAGTACTTCTGAAAAAAGACTGTATGCAGAACCCACGTGATCACAACAACAGGTTGCCAAGGTGCTAACATAGTAGCAAGGAGTAAGAGTGAATGTTGCTTTTTTAAAGTCGTTTATTGACACACTAGTTTAAGTTCACTGTCAAACTAAACAGACATAACAAAATAATTACACATATTGAATGGTCAAATAAATCGCAGACTTAATTTCCTTCTGCATTTCAGTTCACAAAAATCGGTAGCTCAAAGCTAACACACAATGTATGAAAAACTCAGTTGACGAGCTAACAGAAATTAGCATCAAACGCGTGGCACTTATACAGTGGGGACTTATTTTCCACCATAATTTGCTAATAAATTCTTTAAAAATCAGACAGTGTTCTGGATTTTTTTGGATGAAAATTACAGGCCTCTCTCATCTTTTTAAGTGGGAGAACTTGCACAATTGGTGGCTGACTAAATACTTTTTTGCCCCACTGTAATAATGAATAGTGGTACACAAACACTGTACAAACACATACAAACAGGCAATATAACAATACTGTCTGGCAGATATTCTTCAAACTCTGTGAAAAACGAGTTACACTAACAATATTTGAGCGTGACCTACTTTCTTTGTTGCTGCAAGTGTGTATCTCATTGCGTGCACCACACTGCCCCTCAGAGGTCAAGACGTGCACTGCCGTTACTTTATGTAACCCATTGGTTAATAATAAATGGGCCAGTTTTTTTCATACCTACTGTTGCTGATTTTTGTTCTCTGTGTGAGTAATATTACTTGAGCAAGCCTTTCCTAACATTCAATACTACAAAATAGATAAATTATGTATGATTATTGCGGAAATCAGATTGGACCGATATAGGTATGGGCCAAAACTCAAGGCTGCAATATTGGTATCAGATCGGAAGTGAAAAAGTTGGAATAGGAAATCCCTGTAAATTATTCTGTATTATTCTTATTTCACGAACCCAATATTAATCATAGTACCGTGCTTTGACTAGTGATGGCACATACAATGAATTATTGCTTTAAAAATGGTGGGGTTTAGTTCCCCTTTAAGTACTATACATATTTGATTTCCTTAGAGATTATGTTTCCACATCCACGTGAATTGCATTTTCTATCCAAACAATGTTTTTTTTGTCTTTTTTGTGTAGATGCCATTCTCATTCCTAGCCCTTTCTATGGTGTTATTACTGAGGACCTGCAGTTGTACAGTGATGTCAAGTTGTTTCATGCCCCTCTTGACTGTGAGGTAAAAAGTAACATACATCTTGGATTCATTATGTGGTTCAAACAGTATAACCTATAAACAGGAGATATACAGTGGACCCCTTGGTATTCGCGGTTCAGCATTTGCAAATTCACCTATTTGCAGATTTTTTTGCCCCGATACACCGCTTATTATTATTTTTTTTTTAACTCAATCCCAAATTTATTTGGATTTTATTTTTCTGATTATTTTTGATTGCAATTACAAGAAGTGTCAATTATTTTCAGATTTTCACTATTCATGGTCAGGCTCGGTCCCTATCACCTGCGAATAGCTGTGGTCCCCTGTACTGCCTTGCTGATTATATACATTCAGCAGCATGTTGTACTTTAGCCTAAGGTGCAACAGTTAATGTTATATAGCAGGCTTTCTGTTGGCTTCTAGACCTGCCTTCTTATTTTGAAAAACATTTCTAGGATAGTAACAAAGATGGTCGACCTTTTCACCTCACCGTGAGCAAACTGGAAGAAGCTATACAAAGGGCTAAGCAAGAGGTAATCCATGCATGTGTTTGTTTCAGCATCAAGATTTTGAAAAAGTGCATACCTATCTACAGCTAATTATGGAAACAGTAAAAAAAAATATCCGACCAGATCGTGTTTCATTGATGAATAACTGTTGCTATTCGTATAGGGGGCGAACATTCGGGCTATTATACTGATGAACCCCCACAATCCTCTTGCTGAGATCTACAGCCCAAAGGAGATGCTTTCCTTCTTGGAGTTTGCCAAAAGGTGTGTTTTACCCCTCAGATAACGTGTGCTGTGGTAAAACATAACATAACATCCAGTGGATATAAAAAGTCTACACCCCCTGCTCAAAATCCATGTTTTTGTGATAGGAAAAATAAAACCAAGATAAATCATTTCAAACCTTTTTTTCCCCACCGTTAATGTGACCTATGACCTGTACAAGTAAAAAGGATTGTTTTCTTATCTTTTTGAGAGGGGAAGTAAAAATAAACAACTGTGGTTCACAAGTTTGCACACTTGCTTGTAACTGGGATATGGCTTTTAGAATTAACCAGTCACATTCAATGTTAAATGGGAGTCAGCACAAGCCTGCCAGTAAGGCATAGTACTGGTAACATCATGCTCTAGGACTGTTTTTCTTCAGCTGGAACTGGGGGCGTTAGACAAGGGTGAGGGAATTATGGACTGTTTGAACTACTAGTCACTGTTAGCGCAAATCATTCATGCTTCTACAAGAAAGCAAAAAAAAAAAAAAAGTCAATAAAAGCCTCCGAGAGCATCTGAAACTTTGTGGGGTAAATCAGAGGCTCTTGAAATGGTGGCAGGTGTGAGCTGACTCCTAATATGTATTTAATGTGATTGGTTAATTCTGAACACAGCCACATCAGAATTATACAAGGGTGTGCACACTTGTGCAACCACATTATTTCAGTCATTAATTTTACTTCACCTCCCAAAAGGATTAGGTTTTTTTGGACACGTTATAGTCCACATTAATGATGAAAAGGTTTTTAAAATTATTTTTGTTGGTCTCGTGGTTTATATCACAAAGACCTGGCATTTGAAAAAGGGTGTGTAGACTATTTATATCCACTGTAACTGTGGTGAGTGTTTAACACATCCGCCTCACAGTTCTGAGGTTGGGATTTTGAATCGAAGCCCCGGCCGTATGTTTGCATCTTCTCCCAGTGCTTGTGTGGGTTTCCTCCAGGCACTTCGGCTTTCTCGCACATTCCCAAAACATACTTAGTTCTTAGGTTAATTGAAGACTCTAAATTGTCCTTAGGCATTAATGTGGCTATGAATGGTTGTTTGTCGATATGTGCTCAGCGATTGGCTGGGGACAGGTCCAGGTATACCCCACCTCTTGCCCAGAGTCAGTTGGGATAGTCTCCAGCTCACCTGTGACCCTAATTACAGTAATCAGTTTAGAAAATGGATGGATGAATGATTAAATGGATGCATGGAAGATAACATGACATTACATACATTATATATAATCCCCCTGATCTGCAGTCCTGCAGTTTGCTAAAACACTGCAACAGTTCTTGACATTTTTGGTTGAGAGTCTCTGTCTCATGAGAAGTGAGAAGTGTTCTTTATGGTGTTTTAACAGCCTTCTTAAGAATCAGCATATTGTGAAGTGCAGCAATGTGATCGGGAAGGCCCTAAATTGTTTGTCGTTTTGTAAATGGTCTTGCCAGCATAACAGCCACTGCAGACTGTTGCAGTTAATCAGCTGTTCTAACCATACGGTTCCCTCCAAAAGTATTGGAACGGCAAGGTACATTCCTTTGTTTTTGTTGTATACTGAAGACATTTGGTTTTCAGATCAAAAGATTATTCAGGCTTTTACTTCATGGTATTTACATCTAGATGTGGTAAATAACTCAGGACAGAGCGCCTTTTGTTTGAACCCACCCACTTTTCAAGTTATCAAAAGTATTGGAACATGTGACTGATGTGTGTTTCTAGTTGCTCGGGTGTTGCCTTTTAGATTGATTGCATAAACATTAGATAGTGCTTGTTTTTGGCTTTGGGTTTCACCTGTGAAAACTGCATTTGCTGTTAAGCAAACATGAAGACAAGAGAGCTGTCTATGAGAGAAAAGCAAACCATTTTGAAGCTGAGAGAAGAGGGAAAATCGATCAGAGCTATTGCACAAACATTGGGCATAGCCAATACAGCAATTTGGAATGTCCAGAAAAAGAAAGAAACTACTGGTGTACTGAGCAACATACATGGAATAGGTCAGCCAAGAGTATCAACAGCAGTTGATGACACAAACATTGTGAGAGCTATGAAGAAACACCCAACCTCCACAAGGCAGGGGTGAAGGTATCAAAATCCACTGTTCGAAGAAGACTTGGAGAGAAGAAATATACAGGCCATACCACAAGATGCAAACCACTCATCAACAAAAAGAATTGGAAGGCTAAATTGGATTTTGCAAAGTACAGAGTTGAGCCACAAAAGTCTTAGAACAAAGTTTTATGGACTGATGAGACCAAGATTAACCTCTACCAAAATGATGGAAAGGCCAAAGTATGGAGAAAGAAAGCATGGTGGAGGCAATGTCATGGCTTGGGCTTGCATGGCTGCTTCTGGAACGGGCTCACTAGTCTTTATTGATGATGTAACTCATGATGGTGGCGGCAGAATGAATTTTGAAGTCTACAAAACCATTTTGTCTGGCAATTTACAAAAAGATGCATGCAAACTAATCGGGAGAACCTTCATCATGCAACAAGACAATGACCCAAAACACACTGCCAACAAAACAAAGGACTTCATCAGGGGAAAAAAGTGTAAAATCTTACACTGGCCAAGTCAGTCACCGGACCTTAACCCAATAGAGCATGCATTTTACCTCCTTAAGAGGAGACGAAGGGAGAAACCCCCAGAAACAAATTAACTGGAAGAGGCTGCAGTAAAGGCCTGGAAAAGCATATCAAATGAAGAAAGGAACGGTTAATTTGAGAATGTCTGTTCCAATACCTTTGCTCACTTGAAAAGTGGGTGGCTTAAAAAAAAGGTGCTCTGTCCTAAGTTGTTTAACACATCTAGATATAAATGCTATGAAATAAAAGCCGGAATTATTGTCTCATAATCCTCTTTTGATCTAAAACCCAAATGTCTTCAGTATACAACAAAAACAAAGGAATTGACCTTGCCCTACCAGTACTTTTGGAGGGGACGGTATATCACAGTGCTTTTATACTGTATTTATACTTTATGATGGATTTACTGTATGTCATATTTTCTTTGTTGTAAAACATTTGTCAATCTTGTTGCATTATATACTGAATGTTGTGCTAAATATATCTGTCTCTTGCTTTAGAAATGAGCTCCATGCCATCGTAGATGAAGTTTACATGCTGACAGTGTTTGATGAGTCAGTAACATTTCATAGTGTCCTCAGTCTGGATAGGTACGGTGTTGACCTATCCTCTTTTATAAATACTATTGTACACCCTTTATCATGATAATTATGGCTGAAGATCGCCTCTTAACTGCTAATGATGTGCTCTTATTTCAGTTTGCCCGACCCACAGAGGACACATATAATGTGGGGGCTGAGCAAGGTACGTGCTGTGCTGCACCACATTATGTGGAAGACTTTTTCACGACTCCTGACAGAACTGTAAATTCACTGCTTTTCCTCGCAGAAGGTTTGCTGTCTGTGCTGTTTCGCTTGTTGACTTCATCTTGCCCTTTCCAGGACTTTGCAATGGCTGGAAACAGATTAGGCACCCTGTATACCGAGAACCGAGACCTTGTGGACGCTTTGGCCCAATTGGGCTCATTCCATGGTATCTCAGGGACAACTCAGCACCAGGTTGCACAACTTCTTCAGGACCGAGGTATTTTTCAATGCCTTGTGGAAAACATGCTATTGGAGTTTTAACCTAAATGCCACTTTCTTCATCAGAAGATTATTCTTTATAGCGTGAAACGTGGCAATTTTGTCTGACTCGAGACATCTTGAGAAAATCTTACTGTTTTGCTTTTTAAAATGCTTGTATGACAAGTGGCACATTTAATTGTTCAGCCAAGTTCTTGAGTTGGGGGATGAAAGCATGTCATAGAAATGCATTGAACTGTTGTCTTTTCTAAACGTTAGATAACTTTTTTTCAGGAAAGGATGAACACATTTCTGTAATGTTGCTTAAATGGGTAACTCCCACGTAAATATATGAATAACTCAAATTATATTTTGATATTGCGAACTAGACTGACACGTATTTTACAAAGCACCAATTATGAGAATAAAAGTTGTGTGCTAGACTCAAATTTGTTTTACATGGCACCAATTATAAGAAATAATATACATTTACATTTTGAATAAATTTGCTTAAGCCTTTTTGCCGACACAGCATCTGAGTGTAAGCTTGATAGACGGCAAGGGTGTTTCTGATCACCAATCAAGTCTGTCATGGACAAGTAAATGTCAATGCATTTGAAATCTTTATGCTCGCGCTTCTGGGATTCAAATAAATTCACACTAATACAGTGGGAAACAGCCTTTCCCAAACTAAAGAGTCACTTTATCGGGTCGCGCATTCTTTGTAAAGTTTGGTAAGCTTAGCTGTAGAAGATCAACTTGCATAGTTGAGGTCAAAATGTATACTTCAGCTTTAACGTGTGTCTCTCATTTCTGAGAAACATCTTTGTGCCTTTCTGCTTGTGCTGCACATCATACTGCACAAATATTTGTAACAGAGTGTACACTACTGCTGTGAGGCTAATGACCCTTCACACTGTCATGTTGTAGAGTGGATAAGCAAAGAGTTTTTGCCTGAGAATAGACGCAGATTGAAAGCTGCTCACCGCTACCTGACAGATGAGTTGCAGACAATGGACATTCACTACCTGGACAGGCCTGCTGCTTTGTATGTGTGGGCTGACTTCAGGAAGGTAACTTGACCAAGGTCACATTGTGATGCTGGGGTTTATAATCAAATGCTAATTTGTGCAGAGGTACTGGTAATTGAAGTGCAAGGGAAAGTCATTGTAATTAAAATAATTTTATTCACTAGGTTTGATGTCACTTCCTTCTCTGTTTTGCTAGTTTCTCAGACCCCCATCATTTGAGGAGGAGTTGTGTATGTGGCGGTGCTTCCTCAAACACAAAGTGGTATTGAGCTGTGGGCAAGCCTTCTCCTGCTCTACACCTGGCTGGTTTCGCATCGTATTTGCCAACCAGCAGCACCACCTTCAACTTGGTCTGTCGTTACCTATACAGTAGTAATATTTAGCACAGTCCATTGTGTATATGGCAATGTCCACAAAATAACAAATGTTTTTATTTTTTATTTTAGTACAGTGAGCCCCTGCTATTTGAGGGCTTAGGGGCCAAGCCCTCCCATGAATTGTAAACAGCAAGTAATTGACACCCTCCCAACATGGGTTATAATTGTTTATAGATGCCACAAGATGGCAGCAAAGCACTACTTTTGTCTCAATAGCTCCTCATCTCACTTCGACATGACATCAAGATGCCACCAGATGGCGGTTAAGCAATACTTTTGTTGCTTTGGCCTATTCAGTGAATAACGAAGGATAGGTTAAAAAAAAAAAAAACTAAAAATCCACGACGATGAGAATTTTCAAATGGTGAATCAAGACTGTTATAAATTATCAGTTCTTAGCATTGCAGTGTAGCGAACAATGCAACATTACATTAATACAAGGGTATCAATTATATTAGGTATGCATTTACAAAATACTAATTTATCTGTTTTTAGCCAGTCGGATCACGCACCATTTACTGCCAAGTGTATTTGCACTGTGCACATTTCAGTGTATATGTTGGGTTCTACTGCTGAAGAGATTTCCTATTTGTTTACTGAAAAAATATAAGTGAAGCTGCCCGAGCACTCAACCTTTAGTGAACTACAAAATAAATGACTGAATAGCTAATATATAACTTGCTTTCATTCTGCTTTGAATCTCAGTTAATACACTGAATAACAATTACAGACTTGTTTTGTGTTTATTTGTTTTAGGACTGAAAAGAATTAGAGAGGCCTTAAAAGAAATAAAAGAAAGCAGTGCCAACAGGGATTCCTACATTGTCAAAGAAGCCAGTGAAGAGAGGAGACCAGGGAAAGAGTACAGTGCACCTTCAGACAATGCCACAATTGAAAATTCAACATCACCCCCCCAAAGCAAGTCAGCAGACCAGCTGAAGGAGAAGGCGTGTTCTGTTCCTGACACAAGCGCGCTGGGCCCCGATGAGTTTGTGTTGCTGGACTGCCAAGCCTCTCAGCCTGCAGAGACCCTTGACTCTCTGATTGGTACGTTCAAGCAACAAATCCGCTCCTCTGATTGGCTGGAAAAAAACACGCCAGAGCAATCTGCAGGGGAGGACCCAGAGATTCTTGATGTGTTTAAAGTCCTGTTGCAACGAGCCAGAAAGTAAGTTATGGATAAACAGGCGAAGATGTGACTGCCAAATTAGAGCGTGTAGCTCTTATGAATCCCTCTTGTCACTTTATCTACATGGCAAAAAAGCTGCACCCGACAGGAGGCGGTTGATTTTTGACAGTCCTTTTTTGGAAAGTTCCCGCTGAGAAAAGGACAAGAAGAACAGGGAAGCTTTGAGACCAGACTTTATATCTGTAATGATGCCTTATAGTTTAGTGTTGATGGGAGACGGGTTTCGCATTTTTTAATTCATCCATATTCATGATATATGTATGCTAAATTAAATGCCAAATGTAACTGAATCAAAATTATTTAATTAATTATGTGAATGTTCCTTGTATGCACTTTATTATACATGTTTTACGTTATTTAACAATGTATTGATAATCTTTGCAATATAGTTATACAATATATTTTATGTACAAAAGTATTAAATTGGCACTAAGCAGGCCCAAAAAATGTCATGTAAATTTGACACACCACAGAGAAGAGTAATGTTAACAAACATGCCAAATTTGAATGAATTTTAAAAAATCGCTAAGTGTATAAAATGTTTCAAAACTCGAATAATAAGGGCCACCTCTCAACTCTCAGACGCTGTGGGCGTGTCGAATGGATGCGCCAAAAGGAATCAAACATACTAGGGTGTGATAGCTTATACAATGTAAAATCACATTAGGAGGCTCAACTTCAAAATTTAATGTTTACTGTTGACTATAATCATAAATATAACCACACAAGTCAACTTACCCACGTTGTCAGTGACATAATGTCACAGCGGAACACGACACCTGACGACAGGGGGACGGTAGGATAGCTAGACAGTCGGCACTGCCCCATTCACTAGTATCAATTTACCGGTGATACCATGTTGTCTCTGGTGAATGTAGACAAAACTATCCATCGTAAAATGCGCAATGCAGAATTGCGTTGATGTTCAGCACGCCATCCATGTGTCTTCAAAAAGTGAATCCATCGCTTTTTTATTCACTAGTATAAAGTTACCCACAGAGTCATGTTGTCTCTGTTGATAGTTTACAAAACTGTCCATCGTAAAATGCGCACTGCATAGTTGCGTTAAGGTTGAGCTCGCCATCTGCGTGTCTTTAAAAAGCCCATCAAAATCTTTATTTCCTAATTTTTGGGGAGCTTAAAAAAACGTCACCGAGCTGTTCTATGAATTTAGGTATCCAGTGAAGACGCATTTTTGGGGTGTAGCCATCGTTAGCTTGCTAACTACAGGCTGGAGTGGTAATTGGGGCTTGTTATGGAAGCTAAGCACAGCTAACACTCAACTGAGCCGCCAAACGAAGCGACGTCACTTTGTCCTTGTAGTGGGGCAAAAAAGTATTTAGTCAGTCACCAATTGTGCAAGTTCTCCCACAAGATGAGAGAGGCCTGTAATTTTCATCATAGGTATACCTCACCAATGAGAGACAAAATGAGAAAAAGAAAATCCAGGAAATCACATTGTCTGATTTTTAAAGAAATTATTAGCAAATTAAAATCACATTGTCAGATTTTTAAATAAATTATTGGCAAATTATGGTGGAAAATCAGTATTTCATCACCGACAAACAAGCAAGATTTTTGGCTCTCACAAACCTTCATCTGTAAGAGGCTCCTCGGTCCTCCACTTGTTACCTGTCTTAATGGCACGTGTTTGAACTCATCAGTATAATAGACACCTGTCCACAACCTCACTCCAAACTCCACTATGGCCAAGACCAAAGAGCTGTCAAAGGACACCCGAAACAAAATTGTAGACCTGCACCAGGCTGGGAAGACTGAATCTGCAATAAGTAAGCAGCTTGGAGTGAATAAATCAACTGTGGGAGCAATTATTAGAAAATAGAAGACACAAAAAACCACTCATAAGCTCCCTCGATTTGGGGCTCCACCAAAAGCTCACCCCGTGGGGTCAAAATGATCACAAGAAACCGTTCTTGTGATCATTTTGACCCCACGGGTTGAGCAAAAATCCCAGACTCACATGGGGAGACCTAGTGAATGACCTGCAGAGAGCTGGGACCAAAGTAACAAAGGCTACCATCAGTAACACACTACACTGCCAGGGACTCAAATCCTGCAGTGCCAGATGTGTCCCCCTGCTTAAACTAGTACATGTCCAGGCCTGTCTGAAGTTTGCTAGAGAGGATTTGGATGATCCAGAAGAGGATTAGGAGAATGTCATATGGTCAGTTGGAACCAAAACACAACTTTTTGGTAAAAACTCAACTTGTCGTGTTTGGAGGAGAAAGAATGCTGAGTTGCATCCAAAGAACACCATACCTTCTGTGAAGCATGGGGGTGGAAACATGCTTTGGGGGTGTTTTTCTGCAAAGGGACCAGGACGACTGATCCGTGTAAAGGAATGAATGAATGGGGCCATGTATCGTGAGATTTTGAGTGAAAACCTCCTTCCATCAGCAAGGGCATTGAAGATGAAACGTGGCTGGGTCTTTCAGCATGACAATGATCCCAAACACACCGCCCGGGCAACGAAGGAGTGGCTTCGTAAGAAGCATTTCATGTCCTGGAGTGGCCTTGCCAGTCTCCAGATGTCAACCCCATAGAAAATCTTTGGAGGCAGTTGAAGGTCTCTGTGGCCCAGCGAGAGCCCCAAAACATCATTGCTCTAGAGGAGATCTGCATGGAGGAATAGGCTAGAATACCAGCAGCAATGTGTGAAAACCTTGTGAAGACTTACAGAAAACATTTGACCTCTGTCATTGCCAACAAAGGGTCTATAACAAAGTATTGAGATGAACTTTTGTTATTGACCAAGTACTTCTTTTCCACCATAATTTGCTAATAATTTCTTTAGAAATCAGACTATGTGATTTTCTGGATTTTTTCCCCTCATTTTGTCTCTCATAGGTGAGATATACCTCTGATGAAAAGTACAGGCCTCTCTCATCTTTTTAAGTGGGAGAACTTGCACAATTGGTGGCTGACTAAATACTTTTTTTCCCCACTGTATATAGTGGGTAAGGGAACTCGCACTAGAAACTATATGCTCCAGCCCCGTGACGTCACGGGGATGTGTTTTAGCCCCGCTCACAAAATCAGGAAAATTCAAACAAAGATGCTTAATCTATATCTCAACAATTCAACACTATATTGTTATGTCTTTGCATATGTTTTCAGTACTTCAAACATATTTAAAACTATTTAGAAACAAAACACGGATATCTGCTTAGATTTCCTTTAAGACACCTGCCATCACCATTCAGGAAGTGAATGGAAGAGAATCAGGGCTTAGCCCCCTTTGCAGTTATAACAGCTTCACTTTTCTGACTGATGTTTGTACAGGTATGTTTGTGTCTATGAAAATGTTAATTGACTCATCCGGATCACTAATGCAAGGTGAGGGGGCCTGACTGTTTCTGTCGTAGTTCTTCCCAAAACTGTTTGATGAGCTTGAGGCCAGAGCTCTTAGGTTCTTCCACACCAAACTCATCCAAGCATGAGTAGACATTGCTTTGTGTACTGTGGAGGCGAATAACAAGGATACCTGCACATTGTGCTGCGTACGTTTGCACAAACGTCGATAACTCCAAACTGGGAATAACCTTTCATAGGTAAGATTATTTTTGGGATCTTTTTTTCAAAAGTGCATGCAATGAATGAACCATGTTAGTTTTTTAGAAAGATAGCTTGTTAGAAGTCTGGATTGCTGGCAGTAAATTATGTCACGTTTGAGCTTTATCATATATTTCTAACACATTTATTATTATTATTATTCACTGCAGAAACGCAAACTGAAAACAGCCATAATTTGCTCATTTTCGAAGCGTTTCAGTCAGAGTTGTTGTTTTTTTATCAGTATCAGTACTTTTTAAGTACTGAATTGCGGTACTCAACATGGCGAGGGCATGCCACCCTTTTCCAACTGAGGACCATGCCCTCAGATTTGGAGGTGCTGATTCTTGTTCTAACTCCTTCACCTTCACCTTGATGGAGTCCAACCCTCACAGGAGAGACACGTTCGAACGCCTTCTCCACCAGGTCCTCAAAGCACATGTAGACTGGTTATGGACCCTGCTGAGGGTGTAGAGCTGATCCACTGTTCTGCGGCCAGGGCGAAAATCACACTGCTCCTGCTGAATCTGATATTCAGCTTCCCTGTGGACCTTTCTCTCCAGAACCCCTGAGGAGCCATCCGGAAGTCATTCTCCTTCGAACTCCTCACATACCCCTGATTTTGCCTAGGCGACCACTGGCTGCCTCCAGAGTCCCATAGGCCAAAAAGGCCCATTAGGACTCAGCTTTTTTCAGCTTGATGGCATCTCACCATAGGTGTTTTTTCATTTTATCATGAAATTTATAGAGTATTTAAAAGAATATCATCCTGTACATACTTTGGACATACTTGGCAAATAAAGATGATTCTGATTGTGAATGTGTTTCAGATATGATTCCTTGGTGATGTTTTATATACAGTACTGTACAAAAGCTTTTAAACCTTGTGTGGGCTGTAGCAGTTCCGCCTCCAGAATGGAAAGCAAAGAGGGCACTAGTTGAGTGACAAAAGAGGAGCGATGACACTGAGCAGTCGAGCAAGGGCTTTTCTGACTGTTCTGTCACGCGTAATGGTCTAATGCCACCTACAAAGTTTCTGTATCTCACACAAATATATGAGTGCACAGCTCACAATCCACTTTTCACTTTGTTTTGTTACTTTGTAAACTTTCTTTGAATGTTGTAAAAGTAATGACACAACCTTCTGCTTCCTCAAATACCGCATGTGTTGTCTCTGTCACTGAGATGGTGGGCCACCGAGATGTCACGGGAATAAGCTCCAACTAGGGGAGTTTCCACTCGAATGGAGGCGGAGTATGACAAAGGGGTTGATCTAAAGAATGAGCGCTGCAAAAAAATGTGTGAGTCAAGGTATTGAATTCTGTACAGTAGAGGTTCAGTCAGAAAGACATGATTCATTAATTTGACTTTGGACTTTATTTCTGACAGATTAAACACAGGTAAGGTGGAGTACTTTTGTCATCATTTGACAATATTATACAGATTACTGATGGATAAACAATCTGAACTTTGAGAGACTGTTAACCTGTAATTTTCACTTCTGTTTCCTCTCAGTGTTCTATAAACATGGAGTTGCCAGAATTAAAGGACACAATCAGTCGCTTCAGATTCACACAATCTTGTGTGGGGCTCAGTGGTTGCCTGTGTGTGTCTTATGCTGTCTGGACTCCATTCTGGTTAAAGGATGGCGGACTCTGGACTGAGTGGAATAACACAAAGCGTGACAGTGGCAGCGATGCCGTGATCTTCAACGGTGAGCATGAAGTCAAAATGACCATCTGATGACTCAATCATAAAACATTGTCAAGCCTAATAATTTGTATTTTTTTTGTGTGCTGAAAATAAACCGCTGCCACTAGTTGGGCCTCGGGAGTCATATTACATGGTTGAAGAGCCTTTTCTGAAGGATAAACAAGTTTGAGCTTGCTGCTATGCTGAGAGGTGCATTCTTCTTGCCAACCGAAGATTACTTTTGGTGTACCAGCTTGAGTGTACCCGTCACATTTGTTTAGTTATGTTTTTTTTTTTTTTTATAGTTTCTTATATCTGGTTATTTTTACAGTTGCTGTGGAGGATGTGTTATTCCTTATTCCTCCAACGTGTTTGTTGCACAGGTGTCAAACTCATTTTCATAGAGGCCTAAAACATAAGTGGCTGTTTACAAAAGCAAATGTAGAGTGGACAACATTTACAGCAACAAAGAACCATTTTTTCCAGTGGAAAATTAAAGTGCCACTCATATTGACCTGTCTTTATTTTGTGCCTGTTATGCTGCAGCCCTGGAAGCAGAGAGAGTGTTTGGTGTTCTGTCCTTCCTGTTGGCCTTGAGCACAGGGGCTCTCTCGCTGGTCTTTGCCCTCTGCTGGACATCGGAGACTGTGCGCTCGTACGCCAACACTCGCTCCCTGCTTATGGCAGGGACGGCTCTCTACCCCACCACCTTGCTTCTCCTCACCATGTCATCTACAGGTAACAGCATTACATGCCTAAGATTACTTTAGTTTGACAGAGTAACACAGTCAGAAATATGGGAATAATCGGGTTCCATTTTTAACTAACTGGCAGGTAAATGACAAGTAATGAAGCACCACCTGGTGCTAATTCATATATATATTTGTATATATTTATAGGGGAGTTATGTAGACCCTAAACCCCCTCAAAGCCCCTGCTTCAGTTAATTGAAAACAAAATTCTCCATCGCTGTGATTGTGGATTTGACTGATTGTCTATATGTGCCATGCCGATTTAATGGCGACCACTCCAGGGTGTTAAAACGTCCCTCACCCATTGTTAGCTGAGAGAGGCCCCACTCACCCAGGACCCTAATGAAGACAAGAGGTATAGAACATACATTTGATGTCACTTCTGCTCACTACATAAGGGAAAGGAAGACCTCAATCTGATGGATCTGGTGGGACATTGTTGCTGTCTTGTTGTTGTGTGACTTTTAAATATAGCACACTCGCTGAGCAAAGTCCTAAAAATAGCTTTGTTTTCTGTTAACGTCCAAACAGACTTTGTTGAGTTGGTTTGAGGTAAATTCAAGAAGACTTTAATGTGCTGCATTTACATACCCTCAAGGGCAGCATGTATTTAAATAGACTTTTTAATTTCCTTGTACATTATCATAAAAACCCTTTTCTAAAGCTCTAGGCATCCAATAATAGGCCTTAATGACGTTTTTCATTTTGTGACTCTTGGCTTTATCACTATTTTTCTTCCATTGGCAGGTTTCTTCTTCCTACTCAGCTGGTCCATTTTCACCCATCAGCACTCCGAAGAAATCCACCAGGACCTTTCCATCCTAGGTTCCTCTTATTGGCTGGGGGCTTTAGGCTGGATCCTGCTGTTGGTCGTGGAAATGATCATCTTCCTAGCTGAGCAAGCTATTGTGCCAGACATTCTAGAAGACCTGGAGAAAGCAGTGGAGTCATGGAGGGTCACCTCTCAGATGAGTCGTAGCTTCAGCGATGGTTGTCCTCACGATGCATTCAGTAAGAGTAAGCTAGCTCCAAACAGGTACATGTCGTTAACTTGCATCGGCCACAACACTTGGAAATGACAGAGAACATGAGTGGGATAGTTTCACATGAACATGCACAAACCCAATGGAGAAACCAGTGTCTTATGATGATGCAAGCACAATGAAAATTGAGGGTTTTTGATAAACAGATAGTTGCTTTGTCTTTCATGTGATTTACTTAGAAAAAAATTAAGGGCCTGATTTGCTCAAGTTTTGCTCATGCCAAAACAGGCGCAAACGTGGTTGCTCACACAAACAAATGTGGAAGCTGAGCTCCTAACTGGATGCACGCACGATTGCGCCTGCCAAATGCACTGAAATGCCGCAGTTAATTTTGTGTGTTTTGGGAGAAGTAATTCCAAATAGATTAATTCCGCATGCTGACTGTGATTTATCAAACCTGAGATGACTCGTGATAGCTGATTTTGCATCTTTAAAAATCGCGTCTGAAAGGGAGCTGCAAACGACACATCTGAGCATAACCTTCATGAGAAGGCGCAGGCAAAATTAGAGGTGGTGGGGAGAACTGATCTTTTCCGCTTGTGTAAGCATTTTTGAAATGCCAGAAACAAAATTGATGGTGACATATCATTTATTCACCCCTTTTTTTTTACATAAGGGCTTACAAAACCCCTTTCAAGTATGCATTTCCTTGTGCCTGGGTCATTCCAGCACACTTTGGCAATTTTCTGGTGTCGGCCTCTACCAAAGAAGTTTTTCCTGCTGGTGCTCACCCAAAATTTATATGCAATGTTATGCCGAATGGATACGGAGGATCAGTTAAATTTAACAAAACATGGCTTTTAATGGTGTTGCAGGCGACACCAAAATTAGTGATAGAGTGATAGATTTAATTTCTGCAACTCAGTAACGTGTTTTTTGTTTGTTTTCCACTAGCAATTACATCATTTTGCACTTGCGGTGCTCTCCCAAATGTGCCATCGTGAATACTATCAGTGCCATCTAAAGCACAAAATCCTTTTTTTTTTTATAAATATGCCAGTCTTCACTTCTTTTACACCTGTTGCCATCAGTGTGCACAATCAATGAGTGAACATGCAATTTAGCAACCATTATTTGGGATCCTAGTAAATGATCGCAATGTTAGTACATCACACACAACGCCCACCAACAGCGCACAGTCTGTTGTAGTGAACACACAATTTAGTGGCTGCTTTTTGGGATCTTATAATTCAGGCCCTTAAGTGATTGGCCCCACAGTTGGCTGGTGAGCAGTCCAGCCCATTTGCCCAAAGTCAACTGGGACAAGCTCCAATTAACTGAGACTCTAATGAGGACAAGCACTATCGAAAATGGACGGATGACTCACTCTGAATGTATGAAAGAAATGTAGGAATAATGCTTTATATATTGGAATTTCAAAACAATTTTTTTTTTCTCGTCAATGATGTGTGTCTGTTTGAGTTGTACAAATGAATTATTCTGATGCTGAAATAAACATACATAAAGCTATTGTTTCTGCATAAAGACATGGTCACGTGAACATTTTTACAAGAATATCATGAAAGTGTCATCACTTTGTCAGTACTTTCAATAGAACAAAATACTCCTTTTTGTACACGGTCATACTTTATTGAGTTAATTATTAGGTATTTTCTTGGCAGCATGGTGAACGAGTGTTTAGCAAATCTGCCTTATAGTTTAGAGGTTTTGAACCTCTGCTCCGCCTTACTGTGTGGAGTTTGCATGTTCTTCCCCATGCTTGCGTTGGTTTTCTCCGGGTACTCCGGCTTCCTCCTACATTAGAAAAACATGCATTTTGGGTTCATTGAGCAATCTAAATTGTCCATTCCTGTGGATGTGAGTGTGAATGATCATTTGACTGGCAACCACCCCACCCCTCACTTAAAGTCAGCTGGGATAGGCTTCAGCTCCCCCGTGACCCAAAAAAGACAAAACCCGAGTTTGTCGCTAAATATTTCTGATGTTCATAGAAAAACAACATTTTCATCTTAATCCACAAAATGCTTTAAAGTTTTCATTTGTCTGTTTGCTGTATCTGGTGTAACAATGCATAATCCCATCATCCCATCATGAGTTGGAAGTTTGCTGCTAGAAAGTTACAGTTGCCCTGTGTTAGGACCACCAGACAGACAGACAGACTGCCGCCAAAGACATTACATTTAATGTTGTCCCACTTCCACATGAGGAGAGGTAGCACAGACTTTGGACTGCTTACGCTTGTATTCTCAATGTGCCAAAGTGGGGAAATTAAGAGGGTCTAGCTTTGTTAATTGGGCGTTAATCAGGTGATGCTCTGATTAAAAGGCAGTTCTGCCCTGTTGGACCCTGCTAATGAGTTTATTATCAAATCCACAGAGGATTTTTCTCTCTTATTTCAATTTAGCAACAGGGTAGTGCTTAATTGCTGTGTAAATGAGGCAAATGTCCTTGAGGGTCGTCCTGCATCAGCACTCAAACCACAAATAGAATCCCACCTAAATATAAAACTATCCGGTTCACTGTGGAGTGTACTCTTGTGTCCAGCCGTGCCTCTCAGCATTTGCTGTTGTTTCAGGTCCGCCCACTCCTCTCTAAAAGAAACCTCTTGAAATCTAATTTGATATCTGAGAGAGCTGCAAACCCACTTTACATCTCACGTAGAAGTACTTTTCAAATTGATTCCTTTTATTTTACGCTTCTATTCTCTCTGGAACGTGTGGCATCTGATCTGTTGGCAGTACACTGTCTTGAATAAATCCTAATATCCAGCAACAAACCTTTTGACTTTCTGCTTTCTGTGGGATCTTTGGGGCCATTGTTTGAAAATGACTTTTAAAAAAAGAGTCAATCTGAAGTGAAAAAACAAAAACAAAACAGACAGTCAGACATTTATGCACAAAGGAAGCAATAACAGATGAATGCTTGGCGATGCTACCAGAGAGATATGAGATTGTGGATGCTGATTGTTGAAGGACATTTGCTATACAGACATCAATCAGAGGACGTCTCCCTGCTTATAGGCCACTGGCACTTCCTGCAGGCAGCTGGCAGCATGTGTGGAACACAACCTGTGCTCAGCCACTGCTCTTCATATCAATTAGAGACTTATTATCCAGCCATGTCCTACTAATTATGTTACACCACCCCCACAGGATGAAAGCTTGGTATGTGCTTGCCGTTCTGCTGCTGCACTAACTGAGTTAAATAAATATACCTCGAAAGCATTGTCAGATTTGAGAGATAAATTCGAATTTTTCAGATCCACTGTCAGAACAATTTCGTCTTTTGCCTGTTGGTGGTGCTCGTGTAACATTCATAGATATCTTACTATGACATCTGGCTAAGCAAAGCTTGTCTGATGAGTAATGCTACAGAACAAATCTCTGCAGGTATACATACATTTGTATTTTTTCTTTTTGAAATGTGCAAAATTGAACAAATATAAAATACAAAATAATATGTTGATTGTATTTTGAGAAGGAAAGGAGGAGTTGCGCATTTTGGAAGCAAAGTTTATAACATAAAAGCAAGACTTTCATGGTTTTTACAGTTTAATGTCTTTGTAGTTTACATTATTCAGTTTGAACATTTTCAACTTTTCTCATAGATTTGTACAACTGGGTTCAAAGTGAAAACGCTGCGGAAACGAGCAGAACGGAAAGACAGCAGGGGAGTAGGAGACTGAAGATGAGGGGAGGAGAGAGCAGAGAACAAAGGGATGGAGGGAGGATTTTAGACGCCATAGAATAGCTTCACACTGTCCCTGAAATCTGTACAGCATTGTGATGAACATTCTCCCTCGCTCTCTCTCCATCTCCCTTGTCATCATCCCTCTTTAGCCTTGAAACATCTGATATAGTTGTCATAAGAACATGGCCACCGCAATACTGTGTCCTTCACTGCATTAAGTGGACACTTTTTGAGAAGATAGGAATCTTGATGTGAAAAGTATAACGAGGCAGGAGGCGAGTATGCATTGTGTCCTTCAGTCATGCTTTTTGCTGTGACTTTAGTTCATCTCGCTTGTGGAATCCTCAATGAGCCATTGCTCTTTGTGATAGACACACCACCCAGACCGCCCTGCTGATTACATTTGTTCACGAGAACTGACATTGAGACGAGATAGACGGAAGGGAAAGGAGTTTCATTCTTATTCTGCACTTGAATTTGACTTGAGAGTACACAAGTCTTTGCATTGCTCAACTCTTTATACTGTTTTGTGTGTTAACGTTGCTTTTATGTCCTTGACTTATTATTGAATCGTCACATACACTGTCATTTCCCACTGGGTCCTTTGCTCGTGTAAGTGGTGTCGTCTCAGACATCCAAGTCCAAACAATGACGCTGTAGTCCCATTCCAGCCTCGCTCTACTCAACCTTGGCAAACTGTAGCCGTTCCATTTTCTTATCTATGTGTGACCAAGAAAATTAATATATAATCACTACCTGCCAGTTTCTTTAACAATGTGCCTCTGTTTTGCATATAGAGTGTACCAGCTTAGGAGACACACGTTTTGAGGTTACTTATTGGCTTATTTGCAATAATGGGCTCAGCTCCACAAGAATAGTTACACGTAACGTCTCATAATGGCATGAAGAGGTGGAATGAGGGAGTAATAATAATAATAATAATAATAATAAACATGCCTCAGCCATCTTGGGGACTTTACTAAATTTTAACAGATAATTTTCAAAAATACAGCATTACAGTAAAACTAAAGAAACCCAACTTCAAAAGAGGCATCTTAATAATCTCTCTGAAACTACAATACATTGGTATTTTCAAAAGAAAACCCCCAAATAAATGAACCCAAGTCAAGGATGTGATCCAATTCAGGCAGTTTCAGAATTGTCATTCATTTTACCCAATAGTTTGGGCACAGCATCACTGACTTCCTCCCCATACCTTTTGTAGGTGGTGTTGTCTTCAGCCCAAATCAATAGTGCACACGACAGACCATCTGACTGAATAAACAATCCCCATCTCTCATCTCTTTCCCCCTCGATTGCTCCAGCAGATCTTTCACTAAAAGGGAAGGGATGAAAATCATTGCATATCAGAGTCATGTGGGAGCAAGCTGATGAAGCTAGAGTGGGTATGAATAGAAGAATAGTGGTTATTATGACACACCATACTTGCTTCCTTCCTCCTTATTCGGGATACAGAGTCTGCTGTACTTGCTGTGCATAAACTGATCTGCAAATGCAGAACTGTATAAATATCTCTAAAGATATCTGGCCCAAAGTGTCAGTGCTACCCTGAGTCCAGCCTGTGTGTGTGTGTGTTTGTGTGTGTGTGTGTGTCATGAGTGCTTTGCAGGGTTGACGTGTTGGAGTCTAGCAGCTGCACCTTGTCATCCCAATTACACCTGACTGCTCTTAAGACGCTGTGGGACTCCAACTCATCGCCAGACTATCAACGCTCTACGTCGAGTTCGTAGCCTAGCCACCTTGCTTATCTTTTTGCTTCCTGAAGACCTCGTGAGTTACCTCTACCTAATTCTTGTTCTGGCGGCACGGTGGGCGACTGCTTAGAGCGTCTGCCTCACAGTTCTGAGGACCGGGGTTCAATCCCCGGCCCCGGCTGTGTGGAGTTTTCATGTTCTCCCTGTGCCTGTGTGGGATTTCTCCGGGCACTCCGGTTTCCTCCCACATCCCCCACCAAAAAAAACATGCATGCTAGGTTAATTGACAACTCTAATGTGCCCGTAGGTGTGAATGTGAGTGCAAATGGTTGTTTGTTTGTATGTGCCCTGCGATTGGCTGGCAACCAGTTCAGGGTGTACCCCGCCTCCTGCCCGATGATAGCTGGGATAGGCTCCAGCACGCCCGCGACCCTAGTGAGGAGAAGCGGCTCAGAAAATGGATTGATGGATGGATAATTCTTGTTCTTTGTCCCCAGTCTGCCATCTGCTCCCTGCAAACCAGTGCTTACCGAGACAAGTCGAGACCGAGACAAGACCAAGATCGACACAAACCGAGACTGTGACAAGCCCAAGACAATGAAAATCAGTTTTAAACTTGTATAAATACATTTGACAGTCAAAAACTCGCTTTTTGCAGCTGGACGTTGATGTTGACAAAATTGATGGCAGCATTAGTAGCTGTGCGTGTTTTCATGTGAGTCGGTGAGTGTAAAGCTAGTTTACGAGAGCTGCTAACGGTACAAAGAGTGGAAAAAAATAGCCAGTTCCGTTGATTTGACATCCAGCCAAAGTATAATATACTTTGTGCATTTCTGTTAAATACTGTAAAGCCAATTTAAGGTGGAATTAAAACCTCTTTCCTGAAATATTCATCTCAGAAAGACAAAATTAGGTTTCCTGGTGTTAAGGTTAAAATTAGCTTACCTCTGTTTATGTTTTGTTTCGAGATGCTGGCTAACGTTCAATGTTGTCCCCGCTGTTGCAGTAAGCTGAAGACGGTACTTTCGTACTTACGTCACAACACCGCAAAGGTTGCAGTCATTACGGGGGTGGTGGGGTGTAAGTAGCACATGAATAGCAGGAATTGTTGTTTTACCAAGTGCTTTTCCTTATTATCACATTAATGAAGTTGAAGAATAGCAAATCAGGGCTGGTCTCAACTGGTCTTGATAGAAAATCCTGAGTTCGGCCAGTCTGAGACCAAAACAAGACCAAAACCTTTGGAAGTCAAGTCCGAGACAATACCAAGAACTTCATAATGTGGTCTTGAGTCTGGTCTCGAGACAGGTCTCCATACATCCATTTTCTCCCTTTACCATGCTCGGGCTCTGGAACCTCTTCATGACTGACTGAGAGGCGTGGACGTAGTGATCGCCAGTCAATCACATCGAACAATTACTTCAATTACTTAAGTGTCTGCCTGTGAGCACTGTCTTTACCGTCATCCTCACAATCAACAGGTTGCACCGAGAGGCCAGGCCAGAGCAATAATGGTTCTCTGCTGGATTGTAATTTTCATTACCATGACTAGATGATAAATACTCAACCACTTGGGCTTTGGCTCTAATAGTCATTTCTCTCTCAAACCACAATGCCTGCCCTATATAAACAACCTTCCTTACCTTTATCTACCAAGCAAACAAACGTCCTTCGTAGTCTCTCCCTTCCTCTGAAATAATTACCTTATGTCTGTAAACTGGGCTTTCGACTCGTCACTCTCAACCAGTATTGCATCTGAATGTATTACTTTGTCCATTGCTCTGAGCAGCACTACCACAGAAAGGGCATAGCTGTCCTGGTATTTGTTATAATTAGTTTTTAGTTATAAAGACAAGAAAACAATAAGAGGTTCTACTTGCAGAACGGATCTTTTTGTGTTTGGTAGAAATTTAAAATCAGGTGCATTTCCCACTCCTTCACACATAATTGAACCAATTTTTCTATCTGCATAGCTCCCTTGCGGCCACGATGTGCTCATTACACAGAGGGAGCAGGCCTGATAGAGGGAGCGACAAGGCAAGACTGACCAGTTAAGATTGTACTGAACGTATTTTTTTTTTTTTTTTTTTTTTTTAATTCCTTTTGTTCAAGAAATGTATAGCTGTTACACAAATACTGAAGTGCACATACAGTATTCCCGTCAAAGACGGGAAGTGAACATTTGAAATATTGATTGGTTGTTTACAAGTTACTATTCCTCAGCTGACAGACCTTCTGTGTAAACCTACATCAGACAGTTTGGAAAAGAGGGTGAATACTTGGTTAAACACAAGCCAAATGCAGTTTAGTGGGTTTTTACTCGACTGGAAGTCTCCAAGCAACAGGAGGATTGTTCTCCAATTAGGGATATCGCCATTTAATTAAACACGGAATACACAAAAGAAGTGCATTGCTATTTTGATTAAAAACACTGATCCTGATTCCCTAATCTTCTCTAGTGGTCTTGGAACTGGCTAAGAGTTTAATTTCATTTGGTTCTCTCAAAGTGGATCACAATCCATCTGGATTGCCTTCACAGTTGTAGGTTTTGCTTTTGGGAAGGCTGAACATAAACACACTAAGTATTGTCTTTAACTTATTTAACCTACAACCCCAATTCAAATGAAGTTGGGACGTTGTGTTAAACATAAATAAAAACAGAATACAATGATTTGCAAATCATGTTCAACCTATATTTAATTGAATACACTACAAAGACAGGATATTTAATGTTAAAACTGATAAACCTTATTGTTTTTAGCAAATAATCATTAACTTAGAATTTTATGGCTGCAACACGTTCCAAAAACCTGGGACAGGTGGCAAAAAAAACTGAGAAAGTTGAGGAATGCTCACTAAACACCTGTTTAGAACATCCCACAGGTGAACAGGCTAATTGGGAACTGGTGGGTGCCATAATTGGGTATAAAAGGAACTTCCCTGAATTGCTCAGTCATTCACAAGCAAAGATGGGGCGAGGTTCACCTCTTTGTGAACAAGTGCGTGAGAAAATAGTCGAACAGTTTAAGGACAATGTTCCTCAACGTACAATTGCAAGGAATTTAGGGATTTCGTCATCTACGGTCCATAATATCATCAAAAGGTTCAAAGAATCTGGAGAAATCACTTCATGTAAGCGGCAAGGCCGAAGACCAACATTGAATGCCCGTGACCTTCGATCCCTCAGGCGGCACTGCATCAAAAACCGACATCTTTCTCCGACAAGAGGACGGAAGTGACGTAGGCGGTTTGAGTTTGAGCCTGCGCCCGGGAACTTGCAGCGCTTCTGTCTGGATGAACTCGAAGTGTCGGTTTCCTCTTCGAAGAGCACAACCCATCGCCCAGGTGTGAGGCGAACCTTTTGGCGAGGCAGCGAAGTCCGCCGATGTGAAACGCGTCCTCCTCTTTCTATTCGGCTAACCTCGCTAGCCGCCGAGCTAACGTGCCGCCAGCTAGTTGGTCACACCGCGGCGGAGGGAGCTCCTCGTCGGCGGCGCACGAAGGACGAAGTGACTGAATCTGCCGGCTCCGTCGAAGACGAAGCCCAGCCGCGCACAGGCAAGGTAAACTTTCTGGTGTTTGGACGCCACTCTGTATTTGGGAACTTGTCGACAGTCAGCCAGCCAATTGGGCTTTTCTTGGTCCTCGCAAAAGTCGCAACTTCTTCAACTGCTTTCTTGTCAAAATGGCTCAATATTGGGCGTATGATTCCAAACAACCTTTTTGACGCGGTTTCTTCTTGTCTTGCTATGTTATCATGTGTGCCAATGGGCCTCCACCTCTGACGGCTGGGCCTCCACCACCACCGACGGCTGGGCCTCCACCACCACCGACGGCTGGGCCTCCTCCACCACCGACGGCTGTGCTTCCACCACCACCACCGACGGCTGGGCTTCCACCACCACCACCACCGACGGCTGGGCCTCCACCACCACCACCGACGGCTGGGCCTCCACCACCACCACCGACGGCTGGGCCTCCACCACCACCACCGACGGCTGGGCCTCCTCCACCACCACCGACGGCTGGGCCTCCACCACTACCACCACCGACGGCTGGGCCTCCACCACCACCACCACCGACGGCTGGGCCTCCACCACCACCACCACCGACGGCTGGGCCTCCACCACCGACGGCTGGGCCTCCACCACCACCACCACCGACGGCTGGGCCTACACCACCACCGACGGCTGGGCCTCCACCACCACCACCACCACCACCGACGGCTGCGCCTCCACCACCACCACCACCGACGGCTGGGCCTCCACCACCACCACCACCGACGGCTGATGCGGAAGCTGGCAGCGTAAAGCTATATGCAAACATTGCCAATAAAAGAAACAGGGGGCTGCCAAACCCCCCAATACTAAAGCACCGGAAATGGAGGGCGTTCCAAACCGTTAATAACTCTAAATTAATATGGGACTCAACACGTAAACCAAAAGGCATTCTTTGTGCACACTTAAATATACGAAGCATTTTAACGAAAAGTGATCAGGTCAAGCACCTTCTCACTGACTCAAATATGAACTTCCTCTGCCTATCTGAGACATGGCTCCATGAATCTTCGCCCTCAGCAATACTATCTGTACCTGGTTATAAAATGTTTGGAAACGACAGACAGGGTTCTAAGGGAGGAGGTGTTATGATTTATGCCAAGGACACTTTTAATTGTAATGAAATACATGTTACAGATGAGAATGGATTAGAATTTCTTGGACTAACTGTTTCTTTGTCACAGCAAATGTCTTTTATTCTTGTAGTTATTTATAGGCCTCCCTCATCAAATGCCGCTTTCTATGAAAAGCTGGAAATGTTACTGAAACAACTCCATCCATCCATCCATTTTCTGAGCCGCTTCTCCTCACTAGGGTCGCGGGCGTGCTGGTGCCTATCCGAGCTGTCATCGGGCAGGAGGCGGGGTACATCCTGAACTGGTTGCCAGCCAATCGCAGCTGAAACAACTCAATCTTGCAAAAGAGGTGATAATAATGGGTGACCTAAATGTTAATTGGGAAGTTAACAAAGTTAGGAAAAAATTTAAAAGGGTTATGGATGATATGGATATGACTCAGGTTATTAATGGCCCTACAAGAATTACAAACTCAACCCGAACTCAGATTGATCTAGCCTTTACTAATAGGCCAGAAAGGATCTTGAAGCCATACAATATGCTCACAGGATTGTCTGATCACAATCTTATAATGGTTTCAAGAAAATTAAATAAAAAGCGCTTCAAACCCTTGGCCACCACTGAATCCAATAGGATACCAAAACATGAACAACAAAATTTCCAAGATTCCATCCAAGAAGTAAACTGGGATGTATTACTCGCTGGTAAAAATTTAGATGAGGATTGTTCTAAATTTGCCAACAAAATACAAGAAATTATTATACAATTTACACGGATAATTAAACTAAAAGCTAGAAAGAATGGCCTGCCTTGGTTAAACACATTTATTCTGAAACTGATGAAAGAACGCGATCATTCCTTGAAGTTGTCGGTCAAATCAGGATACAGTAGACAGCACTTTATCTCACTGAGAAATAGGGTAGTGAAAGAAATAAGAAAATCTAAAGCTGACTTTTTCATTACTGCTCTGAATAGTACGAAGGGAAATTCAAAAATAACTTGGAATTATATTAAAAAACTATAGGGTGATACACAAAATAACAAAACAAAACTAATGCAAATTCAATTAAATGGAAACATCCTGACGGAACCTCAAGTGATGGCTGATGCTTTTAACAACTACTTCATTGAATCTGTGTCAGAAATCTCTTCTAAGTTTGCAGTAAAACAAATGAAGGAATACCCTGCATTGTCTGCAACGCAGTTCTTTACTATTACAAATATTACTGAGACCAAAGTTATCGATTTAATTCATTCACTCAAACCATCTAAGGCAAAGGATGTTTTTGGAATGGACACGAGCATGCTCAAAGATCTAGGTTCAACTCTTGCTCCTCCTATTGCCTCAATCATTAATCTTTCAATTTCATCTGGTCACTTTCCAAAGGCCTGGAAATCTGCTATTGTTACCCCTGTCTTTAAATCCGGTGACTCAACTTCTCTGAATAACTACCGACCTATAAGCATTCTTCCGGCCATTTCCAAAGTTGCAGAAAAATGGGTGTCAGAGCAGATTGTCCATTATTTAATCAGCAGCTCCCCCTCTCTCCACGCCATGCAGTTTGGTTTCAGATCCAAGCATTCCACTGAAATGGCTACATGCCTCTTCATTGAGAAAATAAAATCTTCTCTCGACAAGGGTGGAGTTGTAGGGGCGGTGTTCTTGGACCTCAGGAAAGCTTTTGATACAGTAAATCACTCAGTTCTTCTTACCAAGCTCTCAAAATTTAACTTCTCTCGCAAAGCTGTGAGCTGGATTGAATCATATCTGCATGACCGAACACAATCTGTATCAGTTAACAACTGCAAATCAGGGTCTCTTAGGCTAACCTCTGGAGTCCCTCAGGGATCAATATTGGGCCCCCTTTTATTTAGTCTTTATATCAACGATTTGCCCACTGTTTGCTCTGAAGCAGAGTGCGTAATGTATGCAAACGACACAGTTTTCTTTGTTCATGGTCGCTCCAAAGATACTGTTGCTGCTAAACTCACTAATACAATGTCCTGTGTCACAACTTGGTTGCAGGAGTGCTGTCTACAGCTAAACGTTTCTAAAACTGTAGGCATGTATTTCACTAAAACAAATAGAGTATCACCTGACCCCGACATACTTGTTAATGGAGAAAAAATGCAAATTGTCAGCCAATACAAATATCTTGGGTTAATAATAGATTCACAGCTTTCCTTTAAAGCCCATATTGACAAATTGTGTAAAAATATCAAATTAAACCTCGCAAATTTTCGTGCAATTCGGAATGAAATGCCAACTGAAGCTGCAAAAATTTACCTGCATTCGATGATTCTTAGTCACTTTAACTATTGCATAACCAGTTGGTCCCAGGCTGGTCAGAATGCAAAAAAAACATTGGAAGAGCACAACCCATCGCCCAGGTGTGAGGGAATGCAATTTATGAAATTGCATTGTCCCCTTTCAAAAATAAACTGATAAACATCAATGTGTAAAGGATATCACCACATGGGCTCAGGAACACTTCAGAAAACCAATGTCAGTAAATACATTTCGGCGCTACAACCGTAAGTGCAACTTGAAACTCTACTATGCAAAGCAAAAGCCATTTATCACAGTAATTAAAGTGATGGATAAAAAACCAAGGCACTATCATCACTGTGCAATTTAAAAAAAAATACAGTCTTTTAAACTGGGACAGTCTTCACATATTTCCAGATTTAAATTTGATTTATAAAGTACTGCATGATTTGGCCCCAGCTCCTCTGGCTGAGTTCATCAGCCAGAAACAGCTCTGAGCGTGTCACTCGAGGCTCTGTCAGAGGTGACTGTCTCATTCCTCTGCGCAGGAGCACTTTCAGTAAGTCAGCCTGGTCAGTGAGGAGCGCTGGTGAGTGGAACTCAGTACCTGAGGAGGTTAAACTGCTTACAACATACAAGGCCTTCACAAAAAAACTGAAAATGTGGCTAGTTAACACCTATAGCTGCCAACACTAAAAGACAAGTATGTTATGTTGTCTTTTTGTTATGATCAAAAAAATTATGGTTTTATTCTCTCTTAATAGTATAGTTTGATTATGTATCCTGTATTATATTGTCTTGTAGATGTATTTTACTGCTTTTTTACATCATGGCCAGGGGACTACAGATGAAAACTAGCCTTCTGGCTAATTCTGGATTTTTTAACCATGTGTACTTCATGTGTTTTATGAAATTGCATTGTCCCCTTTCAAAAATAAACTGATAAACATCAATGTGTAAAGGATATCACCACATGGGCTCAGGAACACTTCAGAAAACCAATGTCAGTAAATACATTTCGGCGCTACAACCGTAAGTGCAACTTGAAACTCTACTATGCAAAGCAAAAGCCATTTATCAACAACACCCAGAAACGCCGCCGGCTTCTCTGGGCCCGAGCTCATCTAAGATGGACTGATGCAAAGTGGAAAAGTGTTCTGTGGTCCGACGAGTCCACATTTCAACTTATTTTTGGAAATTGTGGACATTGTGTCCTCCGGGCCAAAGAGGAAAAGAACCATCTGGACTGCAAGAATGGGAAAGAATTCCACCTTCAAAGCTTCAACAATTAGTGTCCTGAGTTCTCAAACGTTTATTGAATGTTGTAAAAAGAAAAGGTGATGTAACAGTGGTAAACATGACCCTGTCCCAGCTTTTTTGGAACGTGTTGCAGCCATAACATTCTAAGTTAATGATTATTTGCTAAAAACAATAAAGTTTATCAGTTTGAACATTAAAAGTCTTTGTAGTGTATTCAATTAAATATCGGTTGAACATGATTTGCAAATCATTGTATTTTGTTTTTATTTATGTTTACTACAACGTCCCAACTTCATTGGAATTGGGGTTGTATTATACTATGTCAATAGGAAATTTCCATTTCTAAAAAAGCTCCACAAATGGGATGATCAAATTTGCTTTAACTCGCTTTGTTGAACCTACCAGAGCAGAGGGCATATATGGAACTAGTCAAAGGCAAGCATAGATATGGTGCTTTAGGGAAGGTTTTAATGCCTTTAAAGTCTTGTAACAAATCAATGTGGCTCAAAGGATTTCCAATAAAATTAATATTTGGAAAGTGAATGACTGCAAATGGTTGTTCGTTTATATATGCCCTGTGATTGGCTGGCGACCAGTTCAGGGTGTACCCCGCCTCTCGCCAGATCATAGTTGGGATAGGCTCCAGCACGCCCGCGACCCTAGCGAGAATAATCGGTGCAGAAAATGGATGGATGGATGGATTTGGAAAGCGAGACATGGATGATATTGTGATGTCGGGTGGTCAACAGTTTGTGATAGGGAAGTTATTTGTGGAAGCTGTGATGCTGTTCGGTGTCTCAGCACTTGTTCAAAGCTCCATCAGTCATAAAGAGACAACAACAAAAGCAGCAGTCATATGCAGTCACGCAAAGCCCATGACAACATCACTCAACCCAAATGTCCCCTTGTTGTCACTGTGTTATTACAGACCCACTAAAATGTGGTAAAGTAGGCTATGGTGGACACTTATTAATCACTTTATTGAAAAATAAATAAATCGATCACACAAAACCAAAAAACTGAGATGAGGGCAAAAAGAAAGAGACAAGAAGAGCGCACCATCAACAATAAGAGATGTATGGATTGTTGAATTTCATTGGTTTGTTGTGGCAGTTAGCTTTGAAAAGTTGATCTGTGAGTCCTCCTCCTTAAAGTTCTAATCTATCAAATCCTGCATCAGGAAGAGAAGTACCGTAGAGGACATGGAAACAGCGAGACAGTACACTGAGAGTTGGCAGGGAGAAGCTAAAGCAGTTGAACCCGGCATTAAAGTGCAATTAAAAATTGCCCCCTAATGTTCACTCTATTGCATAACACTCAGTGGGAATGTGGGAGTGAAATGCCCTTCTCACCCTTAATATAATCACAGAAATGCTTACATTTTTCATGACATTTAGAAAGAACATACAGAAATTGTAATCAAATATAAAGTGGATAATAAAAAGTATATACAACCCTGTCCGAATGCCAAGTTTTAGTGATATAAAAAGGAGACTACAATCAATCATTTCTAAATCCTTCTCAAGGGGGTGTGCATACTTGTGCAACCACATTTCAGTTGTTTACAATTTACTGGATGTGGATATTAATCGTGGAAAAAGTTTTTAAATGATTTCTTTTGGTGTCATCACAAAAACGTGGCGTTTAAACAGGGATGTTGACTTTTTATATCCACTCCACACCATGTTAACATTTTATTCCATATGAGAAAGATAGTGATGCATCAGTGGTATTCATTCATTGTCCAGTTGTTGACATTTTTCTTGAAGCTGCAATGTGACTGAGCTGTCAGCTGTTCTTTTGAGACTTCTGCCTTTAACAGTTGCATTTGGAAGGCTTGATCTCTGTGCCCCTTTCCTTGTCACAGCCTGCAATCAACCTGAAGCCCTTACGTGTTCTTCACTCTGAGCTAAGCCTGTTATTCTCTGCAACTCCTTTATACAAGATCACTGCTACAGTATATCCTCCTTCAATGCCATTCCCCTCTTACGCCATCCACTTCTCTCTCTGTTTTATATAGACAGACCCGAAAGAAAAGATTTGGGGGTTGTTCAGGGACAGATACTGTAGGTTGGGCTTCTTTATATTCATTTTTTTTTGTGTGTGCATCACATATTAAAACAGATACAGAAAATGCACACAGATTATTCCAACTACAGTGGTTGACTACTAATTACAGTGTTACCTTGATTTATAAGTTTAATTTGTTCCATGACCAAGCTTGTAACTCTCGTCACTCGTATTTCAAATCAAGATTCCCCATTGAAAAGAACTGAAATACCATTAAACTGTTGAAGCCCACCTTAAAACACCACCATTTTTTAAATGTTGTGTTATTAATGAAGAAAAATAGCACTGCACCAAAGCAAAATAAAAGGAAACATTAAAAAAATAAACTAATTTTTAAAGGTGTAATTACCGTTGGGACAAGACCAATCACAACAACAACAACTGTAGTGTTGTGTGTACCTTTTAGGGCCGTGGGCCTAATGAGTGGCTTTCGGAACATGGCCGGTTAAGAGGAGACATATTGGGCCCAAAATTCGGGCTGGGAATTTGAGATCTAGAGGCTCCGGGCGCGACCGAAGGCTGAACATTTTCTGTTCCTCTTGCCGCGCAGCGAGGCCCCGAATACTAATCATTGAGCGGTGACTGAGATTTTAGATCTCCTCATTTTTGTGGTATACATTAGATACAATTGCTTACCGAATACGGCAGCCTGACACACTGCATCTCTACTGGTCTGGTTATTGCTGGTTCCTGTTCCATTTTCTTCCTTGCCCTCCTTCTCCCCCTTGTGTTCATTGTGTGTTTTTGGACATACTTGGCAAATAAAGATGATTCTGATTCTGATTCTGATTCTGAAGACCACCACATCTTCCTCCTCCTCCTTCTCCAAGACCAACTCCCCACTGCCACTGCCATGACTGGGGTCACCCAGTCCCTCAATAACCCCTCTGCTAGTGACCTTCACCGCTGATGATGTTGAAGCTAATAAGAACAATAATAATCAGAATAAGTATTATGTTCTTTAATACACAAAGGCAATCCATGTAAGAAAACGCCAGACGTAAATCAGACAAACACACAAATGCATGCATGTGCACACGCGCACACACACACACACACACACACACACACACATATATGCATCCCTCTTGGACGAATTAAAGCTTTCTTATGTCTGAGGGATTCCGCGCATTGGTTCACATATCATATAATATGTAAATATCCCTTAACTGCTTAAAGTGTAATGTGACCTAATCACAAAGTCAGGTCACAGAATCAGTCAAGAATCAATCATGCAATAGATAAGGACTAAAGTATTGAACAATTTTCTCATTAATTAATTGTAAAGTATACCAAATCATTTGCATAACAAATGCATGGCCTGCTATATGTATATTTAGCCACTTTCCCACCGTGCCCACTGGTTCCTGCCTCTGCAGCATCTTTGTTCCCCCTTCCACTGAAATGATCTGTCAGATTTGCACATTTGGTGCACCCTGCTCTAATATTTTTCTTTTTTTTCCATTTTATTTTTTCTGCATCCCCCATTTCCTTCTCACCTGCCTTCTTTCTTTGCAACATTCTCACCTCTGTACCTTGCTTTGTTAGCAAGTTGCTGACAAGTGAAATTGAGCTGAGTATGAGACAATCAGATTGCAGCAAAAATGAGGATGAATCCAAAATGGTGTGGGGGTGGGGCACTCAGAGCTTATAATGCTGCTGCTTTAATTGTTGAAAAGGTCCGACGAAGGATAAACACATGATACACCCTGTAGGCTGTAACTCTTGTGTTGTGTCTGACACTTACCGGTAGTCTGGCCAGGCCACAGCGGCAGCCCCTTGGCGTGCGCGTTGCTGGTGCGGTTGTGCATGGCTTTGATGACATCATACAGGCTACCCTATAGTATAAGTCGTCATCTTGTATTTGTTGAATAGTAGGCAGTAATTATGCATTGTTGAAAGATGGCTGTGTGTATTGGTAATTATATACGAATAACTTTTACGGAAAATGAATGAATAGCCTGTTCAAAAAAAAAAAAAAAGCTAACACTGGGCCAGGTTAGTCTGGAATGGACCGGCCATTCAGAAGCTGTCTTTGAATTTCCAATTGCCACCCCGTGTGAGACGTGAGGTTTGTGTTTGTGTATTTCACTGTTTGTACCATTAAATAAATCGCTGAAAAAGCATCAGCGACTGTTGCTTTCCTTTCACTTCACTTAGGTGGTGACGATGGAGCCCAAAGGTGCGGCCGTCTACGTTTTCGTCAATGGTGGTGGTGGTGGGGAGGGCGTGCTGATCGGAAACCATTCATTGATGGAGGGTGGATGGGCAGATGCAGGCTAGGAAATTGTGAAGTCACTATGTTCATTCATCTCCGATTGGCTGCCAAACAGTTGAGGTTGTATCCTGCCTCTCACCCAAAGTCAGCTGAGATAGGCGCCAGCACACCCGCGACTAGGGTTGGGCATTGGGTTCTCCCGGAAATGTTAAAATTTCAAAATTTCCGTTCCCAGTTTCGAGGCCTATAGACTGCCAACCCTGAAGAAGAAAGTGGCGAAAACCAATGAAGAAGAACGCGCACAAAGACGTGCTTGTGCCCAATGGCGGCAGAAAATAAAAGTGTTTCTTAACTTTGTCAAAATACTGTAAATGACCAGTTGCCTCAGTGCAACACTTGGAATAAGATTATATTGTGCAAAGGAGGTTTTCGCGATATATAGAAGTCTGATGTCCTCCCTCCCCATCTGAGCCTCAGCCTACACCGCGCAGAACTTCAATGAACTCAATTGGGAGAGTGTGTAACAATAAAATACATCTATGCCCACACTGAGGCAGCTAACAAATTAAACGGGGGGATCCACTCTTGCACTGATGGTTTTTAGCATTTATTTTAGTCTTCAAACCAACATGACAGACATACACAAAAAATATATAAATTATGTTAGCATACGGCGGCACGGTGGACGACTGGTTAGAGCGTCAGCCTCACAGTTCTGAGGACCCGGGTTCAATCCCTGGCCCCGCCTGTGTGGAGTTTGCATGTTCTCCCCGTGCCTGCGTGGGTTTTCTCCGGGCACTCCGGTTTCCTCCCACATCCCAAAAACATGCATTAATTGGAGACTCTAAATTACCCGTAGGCATGACTGTGAGTGCGAATGGTTGTTTGTTTCTCTGTGCCCTGCGATTGGCTGGCAACCAGTTCAGGGTGTACCCCGCCTCCTGCCCGATGACAGCTGGGATAGGCTCCAGCACGCCCGCGACCCTAGTGAGGAGAAGCGGCTCAGAAAATGGATGGATGGATGGATGTTTAAAACAGGAAGTCAAGTTAAAACTTGCACATAAAAACCATTTGATGTGATAAAACAGCCGCAAATAAGTATTTTAACAATGCTATATTTAACTTTTAGCTGAAACATTAATTCATGAATATTAAGTCAATTGGGTTAGTTCCACACACATTGCCTTTTAGTTCATAGGTTTGATATTGATACTGGTTATAAAGAACCCTGAGTCAAATGTTCATTTTAGTCTATGCTGCAGGCTGCTAAGAAAATGGATGTTCATAATTTGGACATCCCTGATTTAAACTATGCAAACCTTTTTGACCCAGGTGCCTAAAACAATCGGAATTGAGAATCGTTTGGTACCGGAATCGAAATGAGGAACCACAATTGGGACCAGAATCGCTCAAATTCAATCGATGCCCAATCCGACCCACGACCCTATTGAGGATAAGCAGAAAATTCAGAAAATGGATGGATGGATGGATGAATATTCATTCACACTATGATTCAATGCCAACCCCTAATTTTGATGCGCCCCCTAATTTGAATGCCCAGGGCCACTGCCCCATCAGAACCCCCCCACTGTACGCCACTCAGTGGTGGTGGATCTTAGACCCCTATTTGACTGGCCTGGAGACTAGTTGCCAACCTCATGGAAACATGAGTCCCCCGCCTTCCCCCGCGTGTATGACCGGGGCCAACGTCTGCTTCGCATACCGCTGACTGCAGGCTCAAACTATCACCATTCTAAAAGATTGGTTAACTGCCATTGTATTTCAAAATCCCTACATGTCCTACAATTAAATCAAGTTCCCAAAAAAAACTACAATGAAGTGAAAGTATTTACCCTTGACAGACACTTAGGGTGGATGTCATTTCTCTTAATTGCAACGTTTCTAGTTCCTCGATGCCTCGATGCTGTGACTCGGACATTTGAGCAAGAATCCAGGAGGTTCCATGGAGGAGCATTGATCGAGGAACCACTGTTGTTTCATTTGCGGAAGTGCCATGCCAAGTGTTGAGTGAGCTGACTGCTTTCGAACTTAGCTTAGAATTTGGCGCTTCTACGGCAAGATGCTTCTCTGAGTGAATGAATTTTCGCATGTTTTCATACTCCAGGTGCACAATACTCCCTAAAATAAAAGGCCCTGTTAATTCTGCTGGGGTTTGAGGGACGTAACCTGAAAATGCACCAGTGAGTAGAAGTACACCGCTGTGCATCGCATATAGAAAACTGACCACAGTTTGGGGCTGTAGGGACATTTGCTGACCCAATCAAAACACATAGTGAGGGAAAACATTTTTCAAATCGGGCGCACCTGGCACACGCCAACCTTGTGCACCGCCCACCTTGTGCACCGCCTGCCACACATACAAAATGAATGGGCTGGTGTGGCTTATGGCCATACTACTACTCTGAGAACGCCCAATCTCCGAAAGTGCCGTAACAATTTGGGGGCCACAAATGGGTGGCCAGCGGGCTAGACAAGGCCCGGGGGCCGCCTATTGATTATCCTTGAAAATGGTTGGATGGACGGAAGTGTGAAGGTCTCTGCTTCTAACACTTTTGATAGATGCCTCTCATTCACCCAACATCACGCATGTTTAAATTGTTCCCATTAGATTAACAATAACACTTAAAGCGCAAAGTGTCACTGCAGTGTAGCATTGTAAACTGCACAACAATCTGCTCATCAAATTAATGGCTCTATGCCAGAATGGTGTCTCCAAAAGTCCTCCTCCCTATAAATCAAAGTGTCCACGAGTTGATCAATAGCAAGTCAATTAGCAGACGCCAAGAGATGAAGGTCTCAGGAGGGGTCATTGCTTGTTTGTTTCATCTGACAGTCTCATCTCTGTCTACCACAAAGATGAGCTAGTTATTTCGCAGATGAGTGCATATACATGGTTAACATAGTGTAAATCTTATTAACATCAACAGGAGTGGAACATCTTGTTATAATCCATCATTTTGTGTTATGCTGATAAAATATACATCAAAGAAGTTGTACTTTGTCTCGCAGTAGAATATGGATAGGTACAGTATACAAAACAGAGTAAAATTACCCATTGCCTATTTGTCACAAAACATGCACTGCATATCGTATCAGGTCAAACTTGATCATATGCAGCAAATATAAAAAGCCAGCCAGTCTCCACCCTTTCTTAAATCTCTTGCATAAGTGCAAACAAGAATGATTCTGGTCAAATAACTGTCATTCATCCTAAAATTTAAATCAAATGATTGTCTCATTATCTTGCCTGCAAACAAAGTTATCACATGCTCTTTGTCTTGCTCATGAAATGTAATATCAGTCTGTCTTTTCAAATGACAGTATCTTGCTTCATCTGTTTGTTTGTCTGGAAAAAACTAGCTTTGCACTTTCCCTACACAAAATCAGCACAAAACACATGGTTATTTATTATACAAGTTCTTTGACTTTGTACAGTTCACAATTTCAAGTTCACAGAAATGTCAAATACAGTATGTCAAACAACAATTTTTACCTGGTCATCTCCAGGCACACTATATTGCTGAAATTATTTGCTCATCTGCCTCGACTAACAATTTTAAGTGATATCCCATTCTAAGGCGGCACGATGGACGACTGGTTAGAGCGTCAGCCTCACGTACTCTGAGGACCTGGGTTCAATCCCCGGTCCCGCCTGTGTGGAGTTTGCATGTTCTCCCCGTGTCTGCGTGGGTTTTCTCCGGGCATTCCGGTTTCCTCCCACATCCCAAAAACATGCATTAATTGGAGACTCTAAATTGCCCGTAGGTGTGACTGTGAGTGCGACTGGTTGTTTGTTTGTATGTGCCCTGCGATTGGCTGGCAACCAGTTCAGGGTGTACCCCGCCTCCTGCCCGATGACAGCTGGGATAGGCTCCAGCACGCCCGCGACCCTAGTGAGGAGAAGCGGCTCAGAAAATGGATGGATGGATGGATGGATCCCATTCTAAATCCATATGGTATAATATGATGTTGGTTTACCCTTTGCAGCTGTAACATATTCAACTCTTGTGGGAAGGCTTTTAACAAGGTTTAGGAGTGAGTTTATGGGAATTTTTGCCCATTCTTCCAGGAGCATATTTGTGAGGTCACACACTAATGTTGGACGAGAGGGCCTGGCTCACTGTCCGCTCGAAAACCCACACAAAGGTGTGCGGGTTGAGGTCAGGACTCTGTGCTGCCCCCTCAAGTTCTTCCATACCAAATTCTCTCATCCATGTCTTTATGGGCCTCTCTTTGTGCACCGGTGCACAGACATGTTGGAACAGGAAGGGGTAATCCCCGAACTGTTTGATTGTTCAAAATCTCTTGGTATGCTGAAGCATTCAACGTTCCTTTCACTGGAGCTCAGGGGCTAATATTTTGGACATTTCCAACTTTGTGGGAACAGTTTGGCGACGGCCCCTTCTTGTTCAAACATGACTGTGCAGCAATGTACAAAGCAAGGTCCATAAAGACATAGTTGACAGAGTCTGATGTGGATGAACTTGACTGGCCTGCACAGACTCCTGACCTCAACCCGATAGAAGACCTTTGGGATGAATTAGAGCAGAGACTGAGAGCCAGGCCTTCTCATCCAACATCAGTGTGTAACCTCACAAATGCGCTTCTGGGAAAATGGTCATAAATCCCCATAAACTCACTCCTAAACCTTGTGGAAAACCTCCCAGAAGAGTTTAAGCTGTTATAATTGCAGAGGAAGGACCGATGTCCTATTAAACCCTATGGATTAAGAATGGGATGTCACTTAAATTCATATCTGGGTCAAGGCAGGTGAGTGAATACCTTTGGTGATGTATTGTTGTGTAGATAGCCACTCGGAAGATTTGTTTTAGTGGTGTTTGACCCTGACCTTATCGCCTACAAGCAGTGATTCCCAAACTGGATATGTGTACACACAGGAGTATGTAAATTTAGGTTGTGGGGTAGGCGATTTTTTTTCTTTATGATTTACAGAGAGGCTGAGTACATTTTGAAACTAGAATGGAAAATAACATAAAAATAACATGCATAATTGCCAACAATTACAAAAATATAAATGCTGTTCAGTTTGGTGAGAGAAAAAAAATCTTTGCTAAAGATATTATGTTATGATCATATTTGTTTTATTTGATCTTGAATTAAATTTACTATCATCTGTGATGAGAGCTTTAGAGATTTACATTCATTCTGTCTATTCCATGATGATCCACCAATTAAACAAACTGCTTCAAATTCTCAAAAATCAAGGTCAAATTCTAAAGTCACAGGAGGGTCAAACACTCTTCCATTTATTACCACTTATCCTATTCATAGTCATCTGTGAACTGGAGCCTATTCCAGTTGACTTTGGGTGAGAGGTCTGGTCCACTCTATAGACATACGCATTCACACTTAGATTCACACCTATGGGCAAGCTAGATCTTTCGTTGACCGGCATGTGTAAGGAAGCTTGAAAAAACCCACGCAAGCATGGGGAGAACAAACTAAAACTCCACACAGAAAGGCTTGATCTGAGTTTTGACCCCGAAAGGTCAAACATGTAAATTGCAGAAAACATACATTTTTGGTGCATATTTTATGTCAAATGTGCATCTTCAAACAGACATGGCATTTAAATGACATTTTAAAATGACATGTCCCCCCCAAGTTCTTCAGAAAGATACCTGGCCACCTTATGGATGATTTTTTTGGAGTGTTGTACCGAATTTGTTGTTTTCAAGCAATTCCCTCAATGTGACTCAACATTGCTTTGTAAGAATTGTGTATTCCAGTCCAATATATACAGTAAACACCTAGCACATTTTTGGCTTTCAAGAGACTAAATAGCACATTTCATTGTGCTATAACAAGAAAGCTACAGACAAAACAAAAATCCATTATTTATTAAATTTGAGATATCAAGTCACCCCCGCACCCCCCCCCCCCCTCTCTCTCTCTCTCTCACATGCACATGTGGTTGTTTTTGTGAAAATAGTATATATATTTCTCATTCGTTATTTGTACATAATCTGTTGATTGATTGGTGGGGTAGAAAGGTTGTTTGTCTGTGGCCCAACCTATGCACATGTGTGAACCACTCTGTCTCTGACCTTGTTTTTTTGGTTTTTTTCTTCAAAAAAATCAGCTGCTTGCATCAGGTGGCGAGAGTTGACTGTTGGGATCCTGACAAGGAAAGGGTATAAATACAAGCCACAAAAGTAAAGACAACATCAATTCCAGAATATGGAGCTTCGACTCCTGGTAACAGATGCCTCAAGCTGTGAAAGACAAACACATACAGCAGTGTGTTTAGGCCTATAGCTCCAGGGCTTCCCGTGTGCCTCCATGCAGAGAGGAGCCCCAGGGGACTGACGCCAGCTGAGATTAAAAAACAAGGTAAGAGCCCAGCTGACACTCATGCACACAGGCTCAGCTGTTTGTCTCTAAAAGAGAGTTCAGCATAAGAAGTAAATAAAGGTCTCTGAAATGGAGGAGCTTTCCAGGGAGCACACCAAAAGATGGTTAGACAGGAGAGGCTGCAGGAAGAATGCAATTTGTATAATATGGTAAGACTAACAATTGGATAAAATAGTTAATCGATGGTTCAACATTAGTTTGACCAGCTTGCTTTAATGTCTGATGTGGTAATGGAACTTAGCTAGAATAAGATAAACACTGTCATGTTTCCAATATCATTGATCTTGCCAGCACACATTATATGAGCACTTGTCGGCTGAATTATGAAATGTTAAACTGAACAATGTTGTCTTTGGAATTATTTATTATGATCTCTATTCAGTGTGTTGGCTTCTTGTTTTCTTTTCCTCTTCCTTCCCTAGTCAGTATCAATGTATTGTGAAATAAGTTGAACTGTCTTCAATTTCCCTCCTGCCTTCACAAAGCCAGTTTATGGCTTCTGGTGCTCTGATCCACTCTCCAGTTTAGAAAATGACAAATATAAATAAGGGAGGTAATTTATCAAATTCTCCATGTCAAAGGAATACGATACAGTCTCATAGGCTCCTGGAGCAGGGAGATGAGAGAAATGAAGATTTTGGCGCTGTATTGATCACACAGTGTTTGTTTCATACATTCAACTTATTGGTGTAACACAGCGCTGCAGGTCAGTATTTACTACCTTGTTCAGTAGATTTTAGGGTACATATCGATATGTATTATAGAAGTTACGCGAAACTGTTAGGGCTCCAAGCTGAAAGACCCCTAGGGGGACTAAGGAGGAGTTGGAACCTAAAATAATTTTTCTGTATCCTGTCTTTCATAGGCAGTTTTCCTCCCATACTTTTTTTCCCCTGTGAAGATTAGTTACCCATAGCTTTTGAATGCATTCTCATCTCACTCTCTGTCTCCTTCCATCTGCCTCTCCTCGCCCAGGCTTAAGTCCAATCATGGCTGAGGAAAGCCTGGAGACAGATGGCCCCAGATCATCGATGCCGGCTGAGCTCCACCAACCTCACTCTAAGTACTCTCAGTGGAAGTTTAAACTGTTTAGAGTGAAGTCCATGGAGAAGGCCCCTGTGTCCAGTGAGAAAGAGCTTGAGAAGGAAGCCAAGTCCGGCATCTCGATCTCTAACCTGTGTACAGCTCCAAATATAGGGTTAGATAATGGTATGAGTACAGGTAGTGTCATGAAGTTGTGCTTCAATGCAAAAAGCAAGGAAATTGTTGAACCACCTGACCAGAGCATGGATATGAAGCTAGCAGAAATTGACAACCACATAATACGTCTCAGGTGATTAATTATCATTAAACCTTTACTTGATATAATATTATATTTGATCTCTCTTTGACAGAAATAGTAATAATCATTGTTTTTCTTTGAAGATGTCTGTGCCGTCTTTGTGGAACCCTGTTAAGGAAAGTTGGTGGCCCAGTCACTGATGTTCATGCAGTTCTGGATAACGAAAGCAAGAATTCCCTTTGCAAAATGGGGTGTACATCAACAAAATGGCCAGAGGTCATCCGCAAAGTCTTTCAAGTGGATGTGAGAGAAGATACAGAATCTGTCCATCCTCTTTCCTTCTGCCATCGCTGCTGGATGACTGCCATACGGGGAGGGGGTGTTTGCAATTTTTCCAGGACAAAAGTCCCAGAGTGGAAACCTCATTGTGCCTTCTGCCACGTGTGCTCACCCAAGAAACAATTATTCCCTAAGACTGGCAGAAAAAGGAGAAAAGCCACTCCCAGTGCCCAAAGCTTAGTGAAAAGAACCAGAATGGACCATAACCACATCACTGTCAGTGGTGAGAGTCGAGTTCTGAGACCATTTGGCGGCCACCCTAATGGTCCTGTCCTTAAGACATGCAGAAGTCCCAGTGTCCAAAGGCAGTACTGGGTGAGGACCATCACGCATTGTCAGAAAGAACACCTCAGTATCAAGCTTATGTCTGAGAATTTCCCTGTTGACTTCCTCTGTTCTTTCATTTGCATGGTGTGTGACCATCTGCTCTCTGACCCAGTTCAAGCCCCCTGTGGGCACCTCTTCTGCCGCAACTGTATTATAAAATACAACCACTTTATAGGGCCTCACTGTCCTGCCTGCAACTTACCCTGTTCCAGCGATGACCTCATTCTCCCTGCCCAAACCTTTTTGTCAGTCCTTCATTCTCTGCTTTTGCTCTGCCCAAGAGATGGCTGTGGTCAGCATCTAAGACTAGACTCTTTTAAAGCTCACTGTATGGGCCACGATGTGGAAGAGCAGAAGGCAAGACAGCAATCATCACAGCTTGACAACTACCTGATAACCAATAAAGGGGGAAGGCCCCGGCAACACTTGCTATCCCTCACGCGTCGTGCCCAGAAGCATCGATTAAGGGACCTGAAGAACCAAGTGAGGGTGTTTGCAGATAAAGAGGAAGGTGGCGACCTAAAGTCTGTGTGTCTGACACTGTATCTGCTGGCACTGAGATCTGCAAATGAACACCGGATGGCCGATGAGCTGGAGGTTACGATGCAAGGTAAGAGGCTATGAATCAGTCTCAATCAGTGTACAGCCTCCTAACACCAAAAGACAGACATAAATACATTAATTACAGCTCATTAATTTATGCCATAGTCTGAGGGCTGCACTCATCCCTTAATTAACAATGAGTTGAAAAGTTCACCGTTTAAGAGAGATTTTCTGTGCTTTTTGATTGGAAAGCTTTTCATGCTTGTCCATCTCTGTCTGTTAAGCTACCATTGTTGGCCCTTCACGGTTTTCTCGAGCTCTCACAGTCTTTCTCCCTGACTGTCAGACTTTCATTTTCACACTCCCTTTGATATAGGATAACCAACTCGTGAAGGGCCTGTTAGAATCAAAACAACATCAGCAGCTCTTGTATCTGCAAATGACACAGACAGCACAAACGTCCTCATTTGGGAAATGAAGCCAGCTGGTGTCTGTTTTCATCTGTAGCTAATACATCTCATCTTTTCTGCAGCTTCACTGTTTCACCCTTTAGCCTATTATGACATTTAGAAATAAAATAAATATTAAATTGTGTATGCATGGGTTTGTGTGCTCTGGACATTGATACATTCATGGTCTTACTGTGTTGTGGTAGGAATGAAACCACATTTTAAAGTGGAAAAGTTAGTCTTGCCAGCTCTTTTTAAAGTTTGAGCTTTCACAGTTTTGTGTTGAATAATTCTCTTAGTATCCTTCTATCTTTTCATTTGTTGTTTTTGTCTTATTTTGCTTCTTTCTGTGTTTGACATAAACTTTTTAATTTGTCTCTTTATGCAGGCAGAGGCTTTGCATTGCATCCTGCTGTGTGTTTGGCCATTCGGATCAACACTTTCCTGAGCTGCAACCAGTATCACAAAGTGTACCGGACTGTCAAAGCCACCAGTGGCCGCCAGATTTTTCAACCCTTACACACGCTCCGAGCTGCAGAGAAAGAGCTTCTCCCTGGCTTTCACCAGTTTGAATGGCAGCCAGCTCTAAAGAATGTGTCTACATCTTGCAATGTAGGCATCATAAATGGGCTCTCTGGATGGACTTCCTCTTTGGATGAGTCACCATCTGACACCATCACGCGAAGATTCCGCTATGATGTGGCTCTGGTGTCAGCAATAAAGGATCTGGAGGAGGACATTGTGGAGGGGCTGAGAGAGAGGCGGCTGGAAGACAGTGCCTGTACCCTCGGCTTCAGTGTTATGATCAAAGAATCTTGTGACGGCATGGGAGATGTCAGTGAAAAGCACGGCGGAGGACCAGTTGTTCCTGAGAAACTTGTTCGCTTCTCTTTTACAGTCATGTCTATTTCTGTTTTGGTTGGTGAAGATAATAAGCAGGAGGTTACAATCTTCACTGAGCCAAAGCCAAACTCAGAATTGTCCTGTAAGCCCCTTTGTCTGATGTTTGTGGATGAAGCGGACCACGAGACACTCACAGCTGTCTTGGCGCCCCTGGTTGCAGAGCGTAATGCAATGAAGGAGAGCAGGCTCATCCTGTCCATAGCTGGCCTTCCTCGATCTTTCCGCTTCCAGTTCAGAGGATCGGGATATGATGAAAAGATGGTACGTGAATTGGAGGGTTTGGAAGCCTCTGGATCCACTTATGTCTGCACACTGTGTGACTCTAGTCGAGCGGAAGCCTCTAAAAATATAGTGCTCCACGCCGTCACACGCAGCCATGATGAGAACTTGGCACGTTATGAAATCTGGCGAACAAACCCATTTTCTGAGTCGGTAGAGGAACTCCGGGACAGAGTCAAAGGGGTCTCCTCAAAGCCCTTCATGGAGACCCACTCCACACTTGATGCGTTACACTGTGACATTGGCAATGCCACTGAGTTCTACAAAATTTTCCAGGATGAAATAGGGGAAGTGTACCGAAAGAAAAATCCCAGCCGGGAGGAACGACGCAGCTGGCGGGCAGCTCTAGATAAAGAACTGAGGCAGAAGCTGAAGCTCAAACCTGTGATGAGGATGAATGGGAACTACGCCCGCAAGCTAATGACCCTCGAGGCTGTGCAAGTGGTGTGTGAGCTGGTACCCTCAGAGGAGAGGAGGGAGGCCCTGAGGGAGCTGATGAGGCTCTACCTCCAGATGAAACCTGTGTGGCGCTCTACCTGGCCAGCCAAGGAGTGTCCTGACCAGCTTTGCCGCTATACCTTTAATTCCCAGAGTTTCGCTGACCTTATTTCCACTTCTTTCAAATACAGGTACAATGGCAAAATAACCAATTACCTACACAAGACCCTGGCTCATGTCCCCGAAATAATAGAGCGAGATGGATCTATCGGTGCTTGGGCAAGTGAGGGCAATGAGTCAGCAAACAAACTGTTCAGGCGTTTCCGTAAGATGAATGCACGTCAGTCAAAAGCTTTTGAGCTTGAAGATGTCTTGAAACATCACTGGCTCTACACATCAAAGTACTTGCAGAAGTTTATGGAGGCTCATAAGTGCTCAGCAAAAGCCCTGCAAGCAACCATTGACCCAGCAGAACTCCAGGACAGTGAAAGTATGTCCTAGGAGATCATTGATTTTTTAATTTTCTTTTTTGAATGTGAAATACTGCCTGAAGATTTGATTGATTTAACATTCAGGGTTGTTAACACACTATGAACTAAAACAAGCAGCTGACAATGAATGGAATGATTTCATATTCATTTGTTTTTTATGTAGTTTTTCTTTGAAAACATTTTTCCTGTTATGGTCACACTCTTTTTAAGGGCTTTGCAAATTAAAAATTCATTTATTCATTCATTCATTCATTTATTGTTCACTACTGTTGAACTTGACAGACCACCAATGTTTACACTGTTAAACTTTGTTAATTGTGTGTCTTGACTGTTTGGATGGCCACTGTGTGTGGAGGAATTAAATTGTAAATTGATATGTAGACGGTAACACACAAACTCGTTTGGTTACAAAAACATTCTTTTTTTCTTACTATGTTTGCATGAAATATGGCTCAATTTATTGTATTGCAAGGACGTGACATCTTTATGAATTTGTCGGGTGGATATTTATGAAAGCAGATGAAATGGTATAAGTCATAGTGTGCAAAAGATGACCATATTTCCATCCATCCATCCATCCATCCATTTTCTGAGCCGCTTCACCTCACTAGGGTCGCGGGCGTGCTGGAGCCTATCCCAGCTATCATCGGGCAGGAGGCGAGGTAGACCCTGAACTGGTTGCCAGCCAATCGCAGGGCACATACAAACAAACAACCTTTCGCACTCACATTCACACCTACGGGCAATTTAGAGTCATCAATTAACCTACCATGCATGTTTTTGGGATGCGGGAGGAAACCGGAGTGCCCGGAGAAAACCCACGCAGGCACGGGGAGAACATACAGGCGGGGTCGGGGATTGAACCCCGGTCCTCAGAACTGTGAGGCAGATTTCATTTGATTCATTTGATTTCATTTTGAATGAAGACAAATGCAATCACAGAGACTTTAAGGTTCTTAGTTTCATGAGTGCTCTCTGCAAAAGATTAATTTATTGCTTTATCCTGGCACCCCTGGGGCGGAATATATCCCAGGTCACTTTGAACCGATTTTTATCTTTTTTATTTTGTGCACATTAGATGATACATCATGCTTATTTGACATCTTCACATAAAATAAAGCATATACTGGTGTTTTTCATAAATCATGAAAATCCATTTTGAAGCCAAACATCCAGTAGTTTCTCAAGCAGGGATTTTTCTTTAGCTTGGTATAAAACTGAGCAGTTTGCTTCTTTTGACATTTCTTCATCACAATGGCTTAAGATGGAGGAGGCACAGAAGGAGGTTGTGTAAACTCAGTTTGTTGGCAACTTTATTTGTTTGATTGATTGCATTGTCTTTTCCTGCCCTTGACATTTGGGGGTGCGACAAGCAATTTAGTTTTTTATTTTATTGGATGTTTGATTCCATTTTAGTGTCATAACCGCAACCATACATAAGCGTGGTTTTCACAGGCCTCAACAGACATCATCTTTTAGAATGCATTTTTATGACGGCTTGTCTCATAGTTGTGTTTTGCCAAAATAAATTGCATCACCAAGTAAATCAAACATTTCCATCTCCGCTTTCTGCATTTTCTATTTCCCATCCACATTAAATTACATACAGTATCATTTTGCACACCAGGTTTTACAGTAAGTTAAAAGTTCTAACTGCTTTTTGATTCTTTTTCTCTGAATCTCAAATAAAGAGCAAAATTCTAACTTTTTTCTCAAGTAATTATTTTTCTGTTTCAGCATTTCCACTACATCTTCAAATGATACTCAAATGTGCTTTATTTTTTTCTTCTCATCTTTCCTAATACTTAAACAGAACCTGAAAATGCATGTCACTGTGTTTCATTACGTGCCAGTTAAATACCTGCCTTGAGTAAGTGTTTGGATTTGTTTTTTTAAATTAATATATACAATATGTGTATTCTGCACATTGCACACTATTCTGCACACTGCAACAGTGTAGAAACATTTGACTTAATCTTCCCAAACATTGGTATTTGTCAAATACAGAAGGGGCATCAAGAAGTGAAAACTATAAACTCAGTTCTCATTTTCTCTATTTTTTTTTTTTGTATTTGATCACAAACACACAACCACTCTATTGTTGATGTATTTATTTTTCCAGGAAAAGAATAAGAAAGTGTTATTCATAATTATTTCACTGAGGTCAATGAGAACATTTGCAAACAATTGGTGGGGGTGGGGGGGGGGGGGGGGGAAATAAGTAAACTGTCTTAGAATATGTAAATCCAATGAAAGTGAACATGAACATCAGGGAATTGAAAATAAGCAATTTATTATTTTAATGAGCACTATGTAAATTTACCATTTTATACTGTATTTCACTTTTACACTAAGTTACAAATGCTGTATTAGTTTGCACACCAGGATTCATACAAAATCAACAGAAACAATTGTAATTGTGTTTCATCATATACCATTTGGTCAAATGTGTTGATTAATTGTGTATGTTTGTTTCTCTGTATTATTAAATACATTCAAGATCATATTCTGGTGTCATTGTTTTAATCAACAGCGAGAGATAGAGGTAAAATAGAATACATTTATGATGACAAGATACCTGATTTTGTGCAGGTAGTTTTGAATTTATTTTCAGATTTAAAAAAAATGCAATTCATTAAGCAAGCACAATACAAAGCACATCAAAAAGTAAAAAAAAGAAGGAAAAATCATCGTAATCATTTCCATAATATTTTTTGGTGTAATCATGAATACATAAATGTTACTAAAGTTGCCCCCCCACAGAAAAAAATAGTATGACTGGGAGAATGTAACATTTGTGACATACATTTATTAGCTTTAACCCTCACTGTATGGTTATTGTACTGTTTCAGTTTTCTCTTTGTCTGTAACCTGTTTTCTGTTTTTATTCTCTACATGAAAAAGACACATTTAACACACTGATAATCCTTGGTTCTAACTTCACAATCTAAACTTGTTAATCAAAAAGTCTTCTGAAAACAGATTTTTTGGCTCCGCACATCTTGAGAGCTGTATGGGACTTCCTCTTTTTAACTTTTAAAGGGGTACGCTTTAAGGGTATGACTTTTCGAGGTGGGGTCATCTCCTGGTTAGGAAGACCCCCGTGTTCTTGGCAGAAGTATTTTTTGTGGTCCTGGGAGAGCTTGAGGAGCAGTGTCTCAGACAGCTCCATGCACTGGGCATGGACCCAGTGTCCTGCCTCTCCTTTGGAGCAGAAGATCATGGCTGGCCGGTGGAGCTCAGTGGAGTAATACGGCTCCCATGTGTTGAGATCCAGCTGACAGGCACGGCAACATTTGATCCAGTAGCCTGACTGTGACTCATCCTCTTCATCTTTCTCAGTGTAGGAATTACCTTCACCCTCACTACTGTCATCCAGCTCTTGAGGCTCACGGCCAAAATAGAGCTCCTCTGAATCTTCAAGAGGAGTTGAATTGTCATAATCTGTCAGCTCTTGGCTGCAGCCCTGCTGACTTTGCACGTCTTCTTTGCTCTGGACCTCTTTCTGGAAGTTTACTAGATAGACGTAATGCATATTTGTTTGGCATGACCTGCCCTCAGTTGGCACAGCTAGTAACATACTTTGTTCCCCCAGAGCACCACCATACCAAGTTCCACTATGAACAATATCTGGGGTCCATTTTGGCTGCTCAAGAGGTTCTATATGAATCCCCTTCTCATCCAGAATGACAGTGCTGCACTCCATTCTCTTCTGAGAGTTTGACTGATATCCTCCTAATATAATATATTTGTGAGCTGGGCCTGTGCGAGTGATTACAGCACTTGAGATGGATAAGCCAAAGTTGAGGCGCTCACAGGACAATAACGGACAACCTTGCGGGAGTTCAACGCGCAGACAAAAGAGCCGAGGTGGTCGGCCGTCAGATTTCAAAGAGTGACCCCCAAGGATGTATACGCGGTCCTCTCTCGAGAGGGCCACATGGAAAGACTGTCCATCACTTAGCTCTGGAAAAGTGTAAGCAGAACAACAACTAAACTTCAAGTCGAACAGGAACACTTGAGGAGGACAGTCAATCACGCTGTTCCAGTTCTCTGATGTTCTCTCTTTCGTAGGCATGTAGGACCTTCCACCAAAAACTACAAAGGCTGTCTTCCCTCTGCTTTGAACCACACTGAGTGTGTGGCCATATCTGGCACCTGGCACTTCTCCTACCAATTCTTTCTCTTTACACCGCAGGGTCAGTTTGCGATTGCAGCCACGACTATCCATGCTAAGTGCATAAAGACTTGATGAGATGTCGTTGTTGGGGGTGCGGCCGCCGTGGATGAGATAACTCTCCGGAAGTCCATCATGTGGATCAAGGCGACAAACTGAAGGATAGCGCAAAGGAGGAAGGTATTGGGAGTCATGAGAGAAGGATATGGCTCTCAACCTGAGCTCACCATGTTTCAAGCGCACACCAAATACTCCTGTTGGACAGGAGCGCTTGGGCCAGCCTTTTTGGCCAAAAAGGAGAACTTCACCATCAAGTTGTAGAAGAGAACAACCATGTTGCAGAAGACCTTCGCAGTTCACCAGATTTAATGGTTGCAGAGTCATCCTGGGTGCAGCTGTCTGCTTCAAAACAGCACACACACACACACACACACACACACACACACACACACACACACACACACACACACAGATGTTGTTTGGTTTCATCACTTTTTAAAATAACTTCCTGGTCATCATCATCATAATCATCATCGTTGTCAACATCATGGTTTCCTGGCTTTCTTTAATAATGTAATAGAAAAACTGAAACTCATATATAAACAATATGAACATTACAATAACATTTCTGTTATAATCAAACACAGTCACACAGCCTTTTCTGTTCAGAGCAAAATATGCCACAAGTAAATTCAGACTGAATAAAGTGGGATTAATATGTGTTGACTGATGCTGCAATCTAAATAATAATAACAATTGGATATTGAATAAGGGACTTTGTCCCGACACCCTACCTTGTATCATCTTTATAGGCTAACAATGTTAAATGAAATGTTTTGTCTACATACCCATTTTTTTCCCAGACTAATCTACAGCTTGGTTCATTATTACTGAAATACAGCTGCTTGACAGACAAAAACTCTTCTTTACCACGAGGACAAGTTAACATTTATTTTTTTAAGTATGTTTATATACAGTACCTGTAGCAGAATGTTTATATTAATATATTCCACTGACTAAAATAGCAATGCATATTTGTAACCCTTTAGCTTCCAGTTATTTCAAATCAATTTTAATGCGCTTACCTTGCAGTCAGGGTGAGGATTTAGTGCTTGAGCTCACTTGAATTTTAAGATCACTAAGCTAAACCTAATCACTCTTTATATAGCCTATCTCTGACAAAAGCAGACACTGGCAGTGAGTTTGTGAAGCTTCGCTGAGTCACAAACACTTCCAGATCTTGAGGTTAACTGTGTGTGACATCTGCTCATTGGCGACGCTGCCTGAACGCGTTTAGCAAGTCACTTCAGAGGTACAGCCACAGATCAAATACACCTAAGACGCTAAGAAAAGCAGCGACAGACTTTCTTGCGCAGTCTAATGTCATCAGATTATTAAATATGTTGAGATATGTTTGTAAAAAAATCCTTAATGACATCCCTAAAAGAACAAATGGGCTGTTTGTTATTCTTTTACTTTGTTTCCACACATGGGCACATTTTTAAATTAAGTGTGCCATCCATAAATTGCTCTAATTATGCAACAACAAAATAATTAACACATGCTGATTATCGCAATGGAGGTCCAAATCATAACCAGCATGAAAACACAATTTAGCCCAAAAATGACCTACATTATACAAGCAATGTATGATGACAGAGAATTAGTCCTCTCCTTTAGAAGCACAGCAGACATATTTAGGACTGCCTGTTCTCAATGCCATAACAGGAGACAGTTTATAACACACACAAAAATGGGACAAAAGCCAGTGTTAACTTATAATGCCACAAAAGCCTGACTGACATTTCGTTGTTTTTTTGAATCACCTTTGATTTTATCTTCATTATTACTGGTAAACAGTCATTTACATGGATCCTATTAATATATGAAACCCCTAATATCATGACAGTATTAGGACCAAAAAAAAAAATAAAAAATGTTACCAACTGCTCGCGAAAACAATGATATCATCTAGAATTAACTCAATTCGTTTGACAGATTAGAACACTTTCCCAGCGTATTTAAAAGTGTATACCGTATTAGTATGCAATATTTATTGTTGTACAGCCTAGATTCTGTTGCATTCAATTAAACACTTTGTTTCAGTGTTCCCCATTTGCGCTCATTTTCTTGTGTTTACCCTCACACAAAGCCTCTTCCTCCTTCCTTCTGCTCATCCCTTAAGATTTCACTCTTTTCTGGCATCCAAATTAATTGCAGGCTTTAAAAATTGCCAGAAAGCCAAACAGACCCACATACATTTTAATTAAGTTACTTGCGGCATGTCATTGAAGCACATTTTTATCTTATTCACCTGGTGATTGAAATCTGTACGTTGTGCATGGTCCAGTGAATCATATCGAACAATACGCCTGCACATTATTCTACTATGATGCTCTATTATGAGATGATGAAAAGGATGTCCATCCAGCCAGCTGTCTGATCAGCTGAGGGTTTGAAAGAAGTAACACGTTTAAACACCCAGAGAAAAAGTGAACTCGAAGCAGATGTATGCTCAGTCATTAACATAATGTTTTTGTGCACTGAGCGGCTGAGAGAACACTCGTGCAGTGTGAAAAACAAAGGCTGAAACCACAAGTGCCTGGAAAGCCGTTAGGGCTTGAAAAGTGTGCAGCACCTGTGTGCCTAAACCGATGCTTACTTACAGAGCTCAGTAGGGGAAAGGAGACTTTTCCCTTGTTACTACAGAATTGTACATGTTGTCAGATGGATGTGTTTTGTCTTTATTTTCAAACTTTATATATGTTTTTTTATTTGTAAGAATTCAGTGCGGGGAAGAAACAGCAACTCTTCTGGCCACCTCGAGGCATTCGCTCAAAGCACCGTTTAAGTCTGCTGTGTATCCAAAGATGGCTTTTCTGAAATGTGCAGTGTGAGCAGTGTGGGCCACACCTTAGGCGGTGCATGGATCTGTACATAATTAATAGAAGAAAGTCATTAGACGCTACAGTGGCACCTGTTTCTGTCCCTCGTAATGCATCACTACCTGGCTGTTGCTTCCGTGATTTTGACAGATTACATCTTTTCATATCCAACTATTATAAATCTGAAACAAGGCAAAATGATTTATCATCGTCATCGTCATCATCATTCCAATATAAGGTGTAAAAATGTATCAATCAATGACCCTACATACCGACGCAAAACCTCGAAAGTTGAACCCAATCCGTTTTGTGATGTTGTTTTTTGACTTCAGAGTTGTCTAATTTGCTACAGTACATATTTGTAGGAAAAACACTTAACCATGAACATAAAAACAATAAAATGAAAAGCAGTAAGTACTAAATGTGCCCTCTTGTGCCACGTGACAATGTGTCCTAATGCTGCTGCTGCGCAAATTAGTGCATTGTGTGCCTCTCTCGAAATGTAAGATTACGGTAAAAAAGTGTAGGAAAAACGCTTCTAGACCATGAATAATATAATAATAATAAGTATAAAATAATTAAAGGTAAAACAGTAAGTCCTTCCGTTGCCGCATGATGACATATTCTATGTCCTGGGACTGTGACGACCCATGTCAGTATAATACAACAGAACACATTTTGAGCTTGTTAGTTGCTTTGTTTTTGTGCTATTTAAGAAAACAATTGACATTGCTGGTTGTAAAAATAGAATAAAAAAAAAGCAACATGATGTTTACTGTATCTTAGCGTCTGTTTGGTAAAATATATTTTTTATGAAGAATCTTGGTGACGACGGAATGATTGTAAATAGCACCGAGGTGTTAAAAATACATCCAAACAAAAGCACAAGTCTTGCAAGGTTAAAATTAAAAAACATTTATTTCCTGTGTAGAATCACAAAATGATTTCAACTTTGTCATGCAACAGTCTGGAGAATCATTTGTATGTGAATGCTGTTAACATACAGTAGGCCAGAGCCAGTAACACATTGTGTTTGTGGACAAAGATTTTGTGTTTTTGCATACAAATATCCTTTGTAGGCTATTACAGTCCATATTGCTGTCGGAAATAGAGATTGAGTGCATTCATTGTTGGTTTTTGGTCTTGCACTTACATAAAGCGAAATCTCTGGATTCTCTTCTAATGCATTATCGATGTAGAAAGAGAAAAATGCAATTCTTTGATGCAACCTTCAGTACAACAGTGCTGTGAGAAATAGTTTGGAGTGGCTTTAGCATGTTTTTCATGAGGTAATGAACATCCTTTGTGGAAATAAAAAGAAGTCTTCAGTGGGCTAAACCAACATTACAATTTCTCCAATCATGACTCTTTACTTTTAACATACAACAACATCATCATCGTCATCATCATCATCATCATCACAGTAAAATAAACAAATATAAATGAAACTTCAATATTGAGCTGTTATTAAGTGCACCAGTAAGTTTCATATAAGCGGCTGTCCTGTAGAATTTCTACCACAATTCATCTGCGTCTATTTGACATTCTTGTTTTCATTTTCACTTTATTACAAAACAGTAATAAGATTTATAACTGTAGGAGAGGAGTAGCTTTCATCATAATGTTACTGGGCCAGTTCGAGTGCCCAGCATGCCGTAAAAAGTAATCGCAAGGATCAAGAATGTATTACTGATTGTCATTTTTCTATCTGGTGTCTGGACAGTTGGGAGCCACTCATGCTGAACTGTTTCCTATGCTAAGGGACTCTTCTCATTTTAAATGTAATCAAGAACGTTATTAATTGGAAGTCAAATATTGGATCCTTGTTGGGACCATCAGTTTCACTGTATAGCCCACTGATCTACGGTATTGATTACAACAAGGAGCCCTCTAATCTGTAGCCCTCAAAATCAATAGCTGTTATAGGTTGAGGTCCTGTCCATGCCTCAGTGTACACATCTGTACTAAACTCCAACGCGTCCGAGCAGTCCCTCCATTTGCGACAATAAAAAGAAGAATCACTGGAAGAGTGATCACTTTTGCTTCATACCCGTAGACATATCGTATGCGCTAAATCAAAGACATACCATATTGAGAAAGTGACAGACAGAGGTTATTCAAATGTGAAAGATATGCTTTATTTTTTTTAACTTAAAAATTCCACCTGTCAATCGTTTCTTCGAAACAAAAATGCCTTCTTTCTGTTTCACAAGCAACTTCCATACATCCACAATGCTGTCGTACTGTTGTCATTTCCCATCACTGCTCATTTCTTCCTACCTCGTTCGACCCCATCCACCCCAATCTGAAAATATGCCTTTAAGATTAGCATAGGAACTAGCATACTAAGAATAGCAGTACAGTAAATGAAGCATGCTAGTACTCCAGAGTGACCATTGGCAAGGAAGTGCGCTTGACTGAAATCTTGAGACCGCTAGCCATTTCATAATGGCAGAGGTGTCAAACGTATTGGTAGTCAGTACTTGAGTAAAAGTACTGAAGCCACCCCTTTACTTAAGTAAAAGTACACGCTTATAAAAGTACATAAGTAAAAAAAGTCAAAAGTAAATTTATATTTTCCAGCCCAATCATAAAATATATATGGGGAGATGGTTGTATCTTTACAGATGATTGGCATGCTTTCTCTGGGGGCAACAATGGAGCAAAATAAATAAATAAATAAATAAAAGCAGTTAGGCTTAAATGAAAAGACAAGCATTTAATTGTACTATTGAAATATAGTTATCCATCCATCTTCCATTACCGCTTGTCCTCACTAGGGTCGCAGGCATGCTGGAGTCTATCCCAGCTAACTTCGGGCGAGAGGCGGGGTACACCCTGAACTGGTCGCTAGCCAAACACAGTGCACGTATAAACAAACAAACGTTCGCACTCACATTCACACCTACGGCAATTTAAAGTCTTCAATCAACCTACCACGCATGTTTTTGGGATGTGGGAGGAAACCGGAGTACCGGGAGAAAACCCACACGTCATGAACGGAACAGAGGATAGGACCCAAAAATGCATGACACCAAAACAAATGGACAGTTTAAAAAAGAGAGGTTTAATATACAGGCAGAGGTCGGTACACAGGCAGGCAATCCAAAAAAGTCAAGAGTATCTAAAAACGTGAGGCAAAAAGGCGAGGTCGATATTCCTGTCATGGGTGTGTGTTCCGGTTTTTGTCTTCCCCCTGTTTCACACACACCTGCTCCTGAGAGCATCTTCACCACCTGTGCCTCGTTCCCCCTAATTACCCCTTGCATTTAACCTCGTGTCTAATTCTTTCTCGTCGCCAGTTCGTTGTACCTTGTCGTCGCGTTTCAGCATTCCTTGTTTCCACGTCAAAGACGTCTGTCTATCTGCTGTAAGACAAGCCCCTGTTCTGATTATCGACCTCGCCTTTTTGCCTCATGTTTTTGAATACTGTTGCCTTTTTTTCGATTGCCTGCCTGTGTACTGACCTCTGCCCGTATATTAAACCTCTCTTTTTTGAAACTGTCCATTTCTTTTGGAGTCGTACATTTTTGGGTCCTATCCTCTGTTCCGTTCATGACAGAACGAACTGGCCATAACATGGACCCAGCAGACTCTGACCCGGTGCGCAAAGCCCTTCAAGCGCAGGGTCAACGCCTCTCGAAGCAGGATGAGCAGCTTGCTGCCCTCCACCTTCATCTAGAGGGACTGTCAGAACATCAGGACAATATGATGAGACAAGTGGCCTCACAGTTTGAAGTTCTTATAAAAATGATTCTAAAGAAAGAACCAGTTGGCACAACACCCGATACCGCCACGGTACCAACATTTTCATGTGAAGCAGTCACCATGCAGCCACCTGCCACCTCCGCTGCTGTCTGCCCACAGCTCTCTCAACTGGAGAGCTTCTCTGGAGATTCTGGGAACATTAAGCCGTTCATCACTCAGTGCGAACTCCACTTTGAGCTGCAGGCAGCTGCCTTCCCCACCGAGCGGCCAAAAATCGCTTTCGTTATTTCGCACCTGACTGGTCGTGCGGAGGCGTGGTCTACTGCTGAATGGAGCCGCAATTCCGCCGCGTGTCATTCGTGGGCTTTGTTCGTAAAGACTATGGAGCAAATTTTTCAGTTATCCACACCAGATCATGAGGCAGCTCGCTCCCTTGTCACCTTACAACAAGGCAAGCGCAGGGTGTCAGATTACGCGATTGAGTTTCACATTCTAGCAGCTGAGAGTCAGTGGAATAATAGGACACTGCTCGATGCCTTTCCCCCGCCGTCACGGATCATTTGGTCCCGCAAGACCTGCCGACCAACTTGGACACTTTCATTGCTCTCGCCGTAAAGATCGACAAGAGGCCTTTGGATCGCGAGCTGGACGGAGTTCGGTGGAGGGCTGCGTCACCCCGCACTTGGAGGACGAGCCTCGGTGGCCAGCCAAACCAAGGCAGTTCCCCTGTTTCCGGTCTCAATCCCCTGGCTAGTGTCACCACGGATGAACCCATGCAACTGGGCAGGTTCCGTCTCTCCCCTGAGGAACGTCAACGCCGGCTGAGGGAAGGGCGGTGCTTCTACTGCAGGCAGTTGGATCATTCCGTGAGCAATTGTCATGTCAAAGTTGCCGGGGCCGGTAGCAAGGGCACGGGAGATGTGAAATTAAATTAAATTTCATTAAGGACGACCCTGCCCGGGTTCTTCCTAAAGTGACACTATGCTCTCCTGATCAAGAAATTCATACACCTGTATTAATTGACTCTGGTTCTGACGCAAACTTACTCAACTCCCTCCTCGTTAGACGTATGCACCTTTACAACCTTTCAAATAAAATTCCACCGCAACATCTATGCTGCAGATGGCAGTTTTATGGGCAAGATCACTCACCTCACTCAAACACTCACCTTGAAATTTCCTTATTCTCACTCGGAACGCATTAGTGTTCATGTTTTTGACGCCATGAATCATGACCTTATTTTAGGGAACCCATGGTTGAAATTACAGAACCCCCACATTGACTGGTCCTCTGGGCAGGTTATGTCATAGGGCAGCAATTGCGCCCAGAACTGTTTCAAGCCGCCATGTGATGTTCAGGGCTATGTTTCTAATGACAATCCACAGACCCCATCTGGGGATCCTGATTTATCTCAAGTGCCCACCTGTTACCAGGATATTAAAGACGTTTTTTCCAAGTCCAAGGCCAAATCCCTTCCACCCCACAGACCTTATGACTGTGCTGTTGACTTGCTGCCTGGAACCACACCCCCACGAGGGAGGTTATTCTCTCTTTCAGGGCCGGAACACAAGGCTATGAAGGAGTATGTGGATGAATCACTGGCAGCCGGGATTATTCGCCCAGGTTCATCCCCTGCGGGAGCAGGATTTTTCTTCGTGGACAAGAAGGACAAGACTCTGCGACCCTGTATCAATTACCGGGGTCTCAACGACATAACGGTGAAAAACAGGTATCCTCTTCCTCTCATCTCCACCTCCTTTGAGGGAGCCAAGATTTTCATCAAACTAGACTTAAGAAATGCATATCATTTAGTTAGGATAAGGGAGGGGGATGAATGGAAGACAGCATTCAACACACTAACGGGACATTACGAGTATTTGGTGATGCCTTTTGGACTAACTAACGCTCCAGCTGTGTTCCAGAACTTTGTCAATGATGTCCTGCGTGACATGTTGAATGTGTATGTTTTTGTATATTTAGACAATATTTTGATATTCTCCCTGGATGAGGAGACTAAATCATTCATGTCCGCTCTGTGTTGCAGCAGTTACTGCAGAATGAACTATATGTCAAGGCTGAGAAATGTGAGTTCCACAAGGCGTCCGTTTCTTTTCTGGGGTTCGTGCTGGCTCCAGGTGAAATCAAGATGGACCCTTGCAAAGTTGATGCCGTGACTATTTGGCCCACTCCCACGTCACGCAAAGACGTACAAAGGTTCTTAGGGTCTGCTAATTTCTACAGAAAGTTTATTAGAAATTTCAGTTCTATAGCCTCGCCTTTGCATGATATTACCTCGCCACACAGACCTTTTGTATGGAACCCGTTTTGTCAGGCAGCTTTTCAGAAACTTAAATCGAGCTTTACCTCTGCTCCCATCCTTACTTTGCCAGATCTCAAACAGCAGTTTGTGGTAGAAGTTGATGCGTCTGATGCCGGTATAGGAGCAGTGCTCTCCCAGAAATCTCTCAAGGATGGTAAGTTACATCCTTGTGCTTATCTCTCCAAAAAACTGACCCCAGCCGAGAGAAATTATGACATTGGTGACCGTGAACTGCTGGCAGTCAAGGTGGCTTTGGTGGAGTGGAGGCACTGGCTAGAGGGGGAACATACTCCGTTTTTAGTATGGACAGATCACAAGAACCTGGAATATCTTAAGTCTGCTAAGAGATTAAATGCGAGGCAGGCTAGATGGGCTCTGTTTTTCACTAGATTCAATTTCACGTTATCCTACCGACCTGGTTCTAAAAATGATAAGCCAGATGCTTTATCGCGCATTTTCTGCGCAGAGAATTCTTTGTCCGACCCTAAAACCATTTTGCCCAAGTCATGTTTCGTTTCTGCTTTTGTTTGGGACATTGAGACTGTGGGAAAGGAGGCTCTGGAGAACACTCTGAGACCTGAAAATTGCCCTGAAAACAGGCCTTATGTGGTTCCGACCTTAAGGGGAAGAGTCATCCACTGGGCTCACACTAACCGGACTGTATGTCACCCAGGCATTGCCAAGACTCAATCTGTGATCGAACAGCGCTTTTGATGGCCCAATGTTAGAAGGGATGTTGCCAATTATGTCAATACTTGCCAGGTATGTGCTGCCAACAAGTCCTCTCGTAAACGTCCTTCTTCCACAGGAGCCGCGTTGCTAGTCTCAGAAACTGGTTTGGGTCGAATTTTCTCACAATTCCCTCCCCTCTGCATCCACTGGTCTATCGCCTTTCACGCTGTGCATGGTTACCAAGCATCTCTATTTCCTGCCATAGCCCCAGAGTCCACAGTTCCAGCAGCATTGACCTTGGTGAGACGCTGCAGGAGGACCTGGGACCGAGCCCGCCAGATGCTACTGCACCAGGGACGCTCCCACAAAACTGCTGCTGACCGTTGGAGGACACCGGCCCCGAATTAAAAAGTGGGTCAGCGAGTTTTGCTCTCTACCAAATATATTCCACTCCGGGTGGAGTCCAAGAAGCTCGCTCCCAGGTTCGTTGGGCCCTTCCCCATCACAAAGATCATCAACCTTGTCTTCTCTGTGAAGCGGCTGTTGTCGTCTGTTTTGAATTTAAAATAAACCATGTTTTATTTTTCAAATTAGGAAGGGTTCTGTATGAAACTTGGGGGGTTCCGTCCCTCCAACAAGGTTAAGAACCACTGTTCTATAGTATGTATGACCAACATGATATTGGATACAGTCAATACAGACAATAACCAACTATTTCCTGTAGGCCAGGCCTAAATGTTGTTATGAAATTATATGAATAACAATGTTTTATTTTAATATTGAATTGTAAAATAAAAACCCATCACAGTAGAATATTGACTGATTGTTTTAATTTCATACCTTGTAGACATGTAATATAATCATGCTCCTGCCAGTACCAGTAGCACTGCTGTGTCAGCTGAGTATAGAGATAAAATGGAGAGTGACACAAGGGACATTTTTTAACACCAAGATGGTGAGTACAAAAGCAGTTGAACTGTATCAAATATATCAAAGGTTAATTAATGCTCTTATCAATTACAGTAAAAGTGTTGAGATGATTCTCTTGTTATATAATAATCATTAAGGAAGGATCTTAAGGACTTTATCTAGCGCAGGAAATAAGAGAATTTCCTCTAATTCAAACTTTTCACTTAAAGATAAACATGAATATTCTAAAGCTTTGGTAGTAAATATTACCAAGTTATCTTAACCTATCAGATAATTGTAACAATTTTCAAAGTAGGAAAAAGTTGTCCAAATTACATAGCTCACCTTTTCTCAAAACTGAACTAAAGTACAATGCTTCAGTTAATGTGGATGTGGAGGGGGTGGTGGTGGTGTGTGTGTGTGTGTGTGTGTGTGGGGGGGGGGGGGGAACCCCCTGGGCCCCCAAATGACTAGTTATGGCCCTGGGCCGAGACAGCGCCGTCGCCGCTTGGCATGATTAACTATTTGTGATTAGCAGCTCGTGCATGGATAAAGAAGGCAGCTAGCTAGTTGCAAGAACTAATGTGAAGTGCAGGACACAATGACCATCGACACTTTCAAACGTCGCGGTAATATGCTTCAATTTGGTGCCAAGCAGCGGCATCTGGTATTCTCTTGCCCGATGTGCCGCTACCCTGCAGCTGGGAAAACCCCCATGAGACTGTCGGCTTTGCCAGCCTTGGCTGCACAACGGGATAAAGCAAAAAAAAAAAAAAAAAAAACACTTACCACTCACACACCAGATTGATCGCTCATTTTAATTTCAATCAGACGGGGCTTTTGATACGGGCGAAACATGGACAATATTCGCGTTGTAACATCCTGTCTTTTACGAGTACAGATATTTGTGTTAAAAGGTAAGGAGTAAAAGTAAAAAGGTGCCAGAAAAATAAATACCCAAGTAAAGTACAGATACCTGAAATATCTACTTAAGTACAGTAACAAAGTATTTGTATTTGTACTGTTACTTGACACCACCAGTGGCGGTTTCTGATAAGGGCAACTGCCCAGGGTGGCATTCTGAGTGTGATGATCCACAAAAGACATTTGTGATGTCCGAGGTCACTGATGTTGGAAGCAAGACGGCCTGACTCAAAATCTCAGTTGAAGTTTACACCAAAGAGGTTTGATGAGGTTGAGGTTAGGAATGTCAGACCAGTCGGACAGATAGGCAAACATGTGCAGCCGGCCTTAATGCAAGCACGAATATAAAGATGCACACCATTTGTGCTCCGGTGTACGTTGCGCAGTCTATGAATAGAGAGCGCCAAGACTTGCCCGAGACCAGAACTCACAGAGACCAAAACAAGACCAAGACTGGGAGTTGAAACCGAGTCAAGACCAAGACCAAGACAAACCGAGACTGAGTCAACAACAAGACCCTAAAATTCCATTTTAAAAACCGTAACAAGCCATGACAGTTAAAGAGCATTTGAATTTTCTTTTCAATAAATTTGACAGCCAAAAACCCTTTAAAAGTGCAACATGCAAAAATTTCAAATCTTAATGTTGTTTCCACTAAATTCTTGCAAAAAATACATATTGTACGTATTTAAAAATGACACAAGTGCTGCTAATGGTGCAAAGAGTGAAAAAAAATAGCCAATTTAGTTAATGTGGCATAAGCTACAGCCAAAGTGTAATACTGTTAATAAAGCCAATTTAAGGTGGAATTAAAACATCTTTCAGATATGTTTGGCTTTGAAAGACAAAATTAGATTTGCTCTTGTTACTTACAGTTAACATAAACGTACCTGTGGTTAACACCTGATAGTATTACATGAATTGAAGGTGTTTTACCAAGTGTTTCTTCTTATTATCACATTAATGAAGTTGAAGTAAAGCAAATCAGTGATGGTCTCGACGGAAAATCCAGAGTCAAGTTCAAGACAAGACCAAGATGTTGAAAATGTGGTCTCAAGCCCGGTCTCGGGTGTTTACAACACTGCCGTTTCCGGTATTTCTGAATTTCTGAGCTTTCTCTTTTTATTTCTATATCTTGCCATATTTGTAAAGTGTTTTTTGCCCCCCTATGAATAGTCATGAATATGCAAAATTTTTCATAAAAACCTGAAAAATATATTCTTAGTATACTAATTAGAGTGCTTTACTTCCATGAAAATCCTAAAATCCTAATCCTAAAACTTCTGTGATAGGATCTTGAATATCCATCCACCCATTTTCTATGCCACTTTTTCTCAATAGGATCACGGGTGAGCTGGAGTCTATCTGATTCTGGGATGTAATCCTCTATTTTGAGGTTTTTGGAAAGTAGGAGGAAGCTGGAGCACCTGGAGAAAACCCAAACAAGAACAGCGAGAACAGCCAAACTCCACTCAGGAAGGCTGAATCAAAGAGTCAAATATATCCATCCATCCATCCATTTTCTGAGCCGCTTCTCCTCACTAGGGTCGCGGGCGTGCTGGAGCCTATCCCAGCTGTCATCGGGCAGGAGGCGGGGTACACCCTGAACTGGTTGCCAGCCAATCGCAGGGCACATAGAAACAAACAACCATTCGCACTCACAGTCATGCCTACGGGCAATTTAGAGTCTCCAATTAATGCATGTTTTTGGGATGTGGGAGGAAACCGGAGTGCCCGGAGAAAACCCACGCAGGCACGGGGAGAACATGCAAACTCCACACAGGCGGGGACAGGGATTGAACCCCGCACCTCAGAACTGTGAGGCTGACGCTCTAACCAGTCGTCCACCGTGCCGCGAGTCAAATATATATATATATATATATATATATATATATATATATACGGCCACGCCCACAGTGTAGAAGAGCAAAGAGAACGGTGTAGTTTTGTTTTTTTTGCTTTTTACCCAAGCTTCTTCTTTGTTAAATCAGTACTATACATATAGCAATATTTTTTAATATTCTTCCAGTGATTTCATTCAGTGTAATAAAGTTGATTATTAATGGCCCCAGTGGGACTGTGATGTTTGACTGTCTCACAGCCATCAGCCTGCTGCAGGTGAACAGTAAATGTCTTTCACGATCATAAACTATCACAAAAGGCCCCTGTAGGTCAATATCTATGTATTTTTATGGACTACGGCACCAGGTTATGGCGCATGCATGTATTCAATTATTGATGAAGTACTTTCAACAAAGGAAGATATATATATATATGTCATGGATTAAATGCTTTCATCCCTGTGCCCAAAATGCAACTGTGATCATCATGTAATATCTACAACTAGAAGAATACCAAGCACCTATTTTTTTTGTTTCTGTTTTTTTTGGGTGGGGGATGTGGATAACAGACCATTATTAAGCTATTAATTTGAAATACTAAATCAATAAACCTTTTACCACCGAGCTTTATTTTGTGATCTTTACATTGAGTTTGTGTTTAATATATTTTTATATAATATTAATATGTATTGTGGTTTACCACCTGTGGTATTTAACATGCTTGGATGCATGCAAGGCATGAAGCTAACTGTTTTGGACAGCACCCTGCAGAGGAGCAAAGTTTATAGAAGCATCAAATGACTTTGATCCCCAAAAAACCCCAATAGATTTTGTTTGCAAAAAACATTAGATTATTTTTGTCAATGAAACAGTTTGTCTTGCCAAAGTTCAATTTTATGATTTGTATACTATTTTGAGTGTTATCCAATTCATGATTTTTAAAGACACAACTCTCATCTTTATTTACCTTTATAAGTCCAACCTTGACACCTCTCTTAAACAAAGCAGCAGAGATGTTTTGCTCATGCATGTTGTGCAGATGTGTTCAATCAATGGCATGGTTGGGATTTGATGTGGAGAGAAAAAGCAGCAGGCTAAGGTCATCTCTGCCAATTGACAGAAATTATTTGGCAGGAGCCTCCATTGCCACTCAGTGATGCTGACATAATAGAAGAGCCCACTGTGAGCTCCCACCTTGATTATCAGGTTTAATTATGAATATACTGCTGCAAGCATGAAAAGTAGGAGTGGAATATGAGCTTTTGGAAAGTGTGTTTTTGACTTTGAGTGGAAACAAACAGGCTCTGTCATGGAACAAATCATCGCTGGACGTTTTGCATCAGCATGAATGAATCAGTTATTTGGAGAGAGCCAGGCCAAGTTTGAATTTGAATTTGGCTGACCAGTACATTTTGTAATCTGCTCTTCTAAAACTATAGTTATTGGAAGCTAAACGATACAGCTTTGTTGTTGCCATGATGAATGTTAACCAATGTGTGACTCTCAAAGGATTTATTAATTTAAATGGTCCTGTCAGTGGAAAGTGGCCACATTTGTTTCGGAGAGATTAGTATATTTATGGTGGATCCTTTGGCACATGCCATCATTGGGACTCTTTGCTGTGCTATTTATTTCTTTTATCAAATGAACCTGCCAATTATTGAACGACTTGGAGTGAAGTGGAGCTACAGTGCCATGAAAAAGTATTTGCCCCCTTTTCAAATTCTTATTTTTATTTTTATTTTTGCATCCCCTCTTTAATGTTTAAGACCATCAAACAAATCTAAATATCTGACAAAGATAACCCAAGTAAATATAATGATTTTTTTTTTTAATGATTTTTTTTTTTTTTTTTTTTTTACTAAGGAAAAACAACAACAATTCAAAGCTACCTGGCCCTGTGTGAAATAGTCATTGCCCCGCTTGAATTAACTGTGATTAATCAAATTTTTTGGAAAGCTGAGTTCACTTTCACTGACCGCACCTAAGCCTCAATGCTTCCTGAACTGTTCAATCAAGAAATCAGTTCAATAGAACCCTTCTGACAAAATGAAGTCGGCAGAAAGTGTCATATCCTCTTTTGTTAGCTTGTTTCCTGTGTGGAATTTTCCTTTGTGTTGCAGTTCCTTGGTGCAGGTCGGTGGGCGTAGTCTCCCGCAACGCAGCTGCCGGTGATTCGTCATCAACAGTGGATATTAGCATGGGAGAGAAAAACACTGCGAAATTGTATATTGCTTGTTGCCATTACTTTGCCAGTTTTGTTCCACTCTCCCGCATTACTACTCTCATTCTGTCCTGCCAGTATCTGTTATTGTCAGCTGTTTGCTAGTAAGTACTACTGTGTCCTGCGATTAACTGGCGAACAATTCAGGGTGTACCCCTGCCTCTCACCCAAAGTCAGCTGGGATGAGCTCCAGCATGCCTGTGATCCTAGTGAAGATAAAATGGATGGATGAATACTACGGTGTTTTTCTGTTCTTGTTCCTCTGCCTTGGGTAGGTTATCCTAGTTCCTTTTAGTGTTTTCCTCCTGTGGTGCTCCATCCACCTTCCTTATTTAGTACCCGTTTATTAAATGGTTTTTATGTTGACCTTTTGTCACGTCACTTTCTGTTAGTAGTTGTTTTCTCATGTAAGTGTGCTCCTTTTTTTCCCCATTAAAATCTGTAAACCTGCATCTTCTGTTGTTCTCTCGCTTTGGGGTCCAAATATTTGCATGTTTGATGCAGCCGTAACAGAATTTCTCAGCCATTAAGTGCTGAGCATGTTTTACAGGCTTTGTCTAGACAAAGTGAATTGGTTAGCCAACATGATCTCTCACTCCTGGAGATTGTCAACTATTAATGTGCTCACAAACAAACCTAGTTCACTCGACTAATGTGTTTGACCAGACTTGTGCTCTTACTGCCACTCCTGCAGTTACAGATTCCCACGCACCCACCGTCTGTTATTCCCGTGAACACCTGTGAGCCAAATATCTCCATCCACTGTGTTATTTTGGATAACTTGGCTCATGCAGACAATTCCTCCTGCAATGCTCATTGGTGCTTCAGCGGTCCCGGGCTGGCAGTCAACAACGGGGGAGGAGGCTATGTAACTGGGAGGTCGAGGACTCAACATCCAGGAATGCAACGGACGTATGAGAGGCCGGCGATGTTTGTACTGTGGGCTACCAGGACACCAGGTTTCATCATGCCCAGGGAAACCACATCTGACTGACAATGCCAAGTCAGCCATCCTCCACGAAGCTTCAGGACCAAACGAATAACTGGGTCACATAACTGAGACTGATTCAACCCCTTCTAAGACAGTTAGCTGAGCAACTAGTGGAAGTCTTCAACTTCCTGGTATGATTTCGCTTAAAGGTTACAGCACTGGTGGATTCTGTGGCTGCCGATTTGTTTTGTAGGCTTTTCTGTTGTTGAAACAAATGTTTGGTAGTTAAATTGGGGTAGGCTAAGGAGGTACGGGATCTTAATGGGGAGCTTGTCACTATTGTCACGCATTAGACAGTCCCTGGGGGTTGGTTTTGTCAGGTCACCATCATTAGGCCAGACATTTTTATTTTTTTTTTATTTTTTTTAATGCCAACCCAATTGACACTTGTTGTTTTGGGCCTTACATGGCTTAAAGAGATTTTTACCGATTAAAAAGGACAAAACTCTGCTTTCAATCCATTGCATTCTGCTATCATGTTCATTAAGCTTGAGTTGCGTAATGCTTATGATTTAGTGAGAATCAGAAAGGGTGATGAGTGGAAGATGGCCTTAAATAATCCCATGGGTCAATTTGAATATTTGGTGATGCCGTTCGGTCTTCGAATGCCCCTGCCTTCCAAAAGCTGATCAATGATATACTGCGTGATATGATTGGTCGCTTCAGTTTTCTTTACGTGGATGATATTTTCATTTTTTTTACAGAGGTCTCGAAGAACACTGGCAGCATGTTCAGCTAGTCTTGCAGAGACGTCTTGAACTGGTTGTATGCCAAGTGTGAATTTCATGCGTGTTCCGTTCAGTTTCTGGGGTTCATTTTGGAGAGGGACCAGCTGAGACCCGATCCTGCCAAAGTACAGGCCGTGGTCGGTTGGCCAGCTCTGACATCAAGGAAGCACTTGCAAAGGTTCCTTGGACTTTTCACTTTCAATAGGCGTTTCATCCAGAATTACACTTGTAAGGTGGAACCTTTGATGAGGCTTACATGAGTAAGCCTCATTATTTGGACCCCAGAAGCTGAATTGGCTTTTGTTGCTCTTAAGCGTTTCTTTACCTGTTCTCACTCATCCCGATCCTAAACTTCCATTTGTTGTAGAGGTGGATGCCTCAGATTTAGGAGTGGGGGCCGTACTGTCCCAATGAACCTCTGTCGACCAGAGAGTGCACACCGGCACCTTCTTCTTGCATCGCCTCAGTCCCGCTGAACATAATTATGACATTGGTAACAGGGAACTGCCTTGTGTAGGTTTGTTTGTTTTCCTAATTACTTTTAGTGTTTTCCTCCTGTGGCTCTCCATCCACTGTCCTTATTTAGTACTTGTTAGACGGTTTTCACGTTGACCTTCTCACTTTCTCTTAGTAGTTTTCTCATGTTAGTGTGATGTTGAATAAAATCTGTGAACCTGTTGTGTTGCTTTGGGGTCCAAATCTTTGCGTGTTTGACACAGCTGTAGCAAAAAGATCTAAAAAAAACCTGCAACAAAATGCCATAAACCAAAGAAATTCAAGAACAGATGAGAAATAAAGTACTTTAATTGACATCTATCAGTTTGGGTTACAAACACATTTCTAAAGCAATATAACTCCAGTGAACCACAGTGAGAGTAATTATCCACAAATGGAGAAAACAAGGAACAGTGGCTGACAAAAATTACCCGAAGAGCACAGCAACAACTCATCCAAATGAACCCAGGACAACATCTGAAGAACTGCAGGCCTCCCTTGCCTCAGTCAAGGTCAGTTTCATGACTCGACAATAACGAAGAGACTGAGTAAAAATGCCATCCATGGCCACTACTGACCAAAAAGAACATATATGCACATCTTACTTTTGGAATTCCTAAGACTTTTGGGAGAATATTCTATGGACTGATGAGATGAAAGTTGAACTTTTTGGAAGGTGTGTGTCTCGTTACATCTGGTGTAAATATAACACAGCATTTCAGAAAAATTGAACATCATAGCAACAATATGGTGGTGGTAGTGTGGGACCTGGACAACTTGCTGTGATTGATGCAACCATGAATTTTTTTTTTCTTTTTAACAGAAAAGCCTGAAGGACAATGTTGAGCCATCAGTTCAAGACCTCAAGCTGAAGCGCTGGGTTCTGCAGCAGGATAACAATCCAAAGCAGAACAGCAAGTCAACTTCTGAATGTCTTAAAAAAACAAAGTTAAGGCTTTGAAGTGGCCTAGTCAAAGTCCAGACATGATTCAGATTCTGTGGCATGACCTTAAAAAAGCTGTTCATGATTGAAAACCCTCCATTGTTGCTGAATTAATACAATTCTGCAAGGAAGCGTAGGCCAAAATATCTCCACAGAGATGTGAAGGACTCATTGCTAGTAATACAAAATGATATCGGTTGTTGCTGCTGCGGGAGTTTTAGGGGGCCTTTACTTTTTTACACAGGGCCAGGTAGCTTTGAATATTTTTTTTTCTTAAGAGAAAATCATAATTTAAATACTGTAATGTTTACTTTGGGTTATTTTTATCTGATATTTACATTTGTTTGATTATCTTAAACATCAAAGTGGGAAAACTGCAACAATAGAGGAATTTGAGAAGAGGGCAAATACTGTTTCACGGCAGTATAGTTTAAGACACTGTGATGACTCTGGTGAAACACTTTACAGTTCAAGTGCCATTAAAAACGGAAAAACAACCACTATACACTGCTAAAAGGAAATGTTCTTCGGGTCCCATTTGCTGATGAAAATCTTGCATCATAAGTGTTTACTATTTCAGCAATGCATTGAATCAACTATTACTAATTTAACGTGTTTGTAGAATTTTCGTGTGAGAAACAGAGCACATCTTTCATCTTTAGAGGCATTTAGCTAGTGAGGGAAAAAAAAAAAAAAACACTAACCTTATGACCAACACAAGATCAAGAGGCGCTTGGTGTTTAGTGTTTAGCAACATCATGCTTGTGATTACCAAACCAAGGAGGGGAATGGATTAGCAGGGTAGGAAAGGGATGGTGTGGGGTGGGACATCTCAATATTTAATAGTGTTGCGTCCTTCAAATGACTTGAAATAGTTTTTTTTTTATGAACAAGACAGTAGAGAGTTGTACACACTCCTTCTTTGACAGTCATCTCCTATTCTCCTTTGAGCCTGTCCCTTCAGGACCAATTGTTATCTTTTTGTCTGCATGGTATTTTGCTGCATTTCTGACCCTGCTTGTCTATTCTGTCTGTTATCTGTCTTTGGATTCCATTAGTACAGTGACCGAGGTGATTACAGTCAGCTCATGTCTTTTAATACAAATGAATCATCATCTGTGGCGCCTTTCATCTGCTCGTCTGCACAACAGCTTTCCCTCTGCTAAATTGTCTTGGGCCTCTTCCCGCAGACTTGTTGGTATAGCACTGCTCTGCTCCTGCAATCCCATATCTATTCTCTGTGCTTTGCCATGATGGAGAAGAGCATTTGACTCCTGGGGTGAGGTCTGGGACAGAGCTCGATATTGGGGCTATTAGGCAGACTGCCGGGGGAAGGTTTTGTTCGTTCTCTCCAATTTTACAAAGCAAAATACATAACTTTGAACATTGGAAGGATATATTTGGTCGTATCTTGACTTAGGAGTGGCCCAGTTTTGAGTTTCTCAAGCTTTTAATAGCTGTCCCTTGGTCGAATTTTTTATTTTTTATTTTTTGCTTTATGACGTGAGCCCAAATTTTATTAATGAAATACGCCACTGCTTAAGTTAAGTGAAAAAAAGAGGACAGCAACAGTTGCTGATGCACTTTCATCCATTTATTGAATGGTAAAACAAAATGAGAACACGCATAAGCACGTACTGTAGGCCAAAACTCCAGTCTAAACGCTCACACAAAGACGAACTGGCCATGTTCCTGATGTCCTCACTAGGACATGCCCCTTTAAGGCACATAAACAACATTACTGCTGTCGTTTTTGTCCCCCCCGTCCAGTAATTATACTTTTATAAAAGTTTATTTCCATTCATTGTCTTCAATCATGTTTTATTTCATTTTTATACAATAGAGTACTATTTTCATTTATTAAAAACAATGAAAAAAATGTGGTCTTTTGGGGAAGGAACAGGTTAATGATCTTTCAATTAATTTCAATAGGTAATATTGATTTAATATAAAAGCAAATTGAGTTACAAGCTTGGTCACCACTCTGTAACTCTACAGCCTAATAATGATCCAAAACATGGGGGGAATACCGGTCCGACGTGGCAGGCCCAAACTTATTGTGAAGGTCTGCTGGGAACATCTGGCAGAATCCCGTCAGAAGGAGTTCCAACTCCCACCTCCGACAGAACTTTGTTCATGTTCCGGGGTAGGCGGGGGACATCGAGTCCGAGTGGACCATGATCCGTGCCTCTATTGCTGAGACAGCCTCCCGGAGCTGTGGCCGTAAGGTGGTCAGTGCCTGTCGTGGCGGCAATCCCCGAACCCGTTGGTGGACACCAACGGTGAAGGACGCCGTCAAGCTGAAAGAGTCCTACCGGGCCTTTTTGGCCTGTGGAACTCCAGAGGCAGCTGATGGGTACTGCCTGGCCAAGTGGAATGCAGCTTTGGTGAAGCAAAAACTCGGGTATGGGAGGAGTTCGGTGAGGCCGTGGAGAAAGACCTCCGGATGACTTTCTGGTCCACCATCCGGCGTCTCAGGAGGGGGAAGCAGTGCACCATCAACACTGTATATAGTGGGGATGGGATGCTGCTGACCTCGACTCGGGAGGTTGTAAGTGGGTGGGGAGAATACTTCGAAGACCTCATCAATTCCACCGACACGCCTTCCCATGAGGAAGCAGAGTCTGGGGTCTCTGAGGCGAGCTCTCCTATCTCTGGGGTTGAGGTCACCGAGGTGGTTAAAAAGCTCCTTGGTGGCAAGGCCCCGCGGATGAATGAGATTCGCCCGGAGTTCCTAAAGGCTCTGGATGTTGTGGGGCTGTCCTGGTTGACACGCCTCTGCAACATCGTGTGGATATTGGGGACAGTGCCTCTGGATTGGCAGATTGTGGTGGTGGTCCCCTTTTCAAAGAAGGGGGACCGCAGGGTGTGTTCCAACTACAGGGGGATCAGACTCCTCAGTCTCCCTGGTAAAGTCTATTCAGGGGTGCTGGAGAGGAGGGTCCGTCGGAAAGTCGAAGGAGCAATGTGGTTTTCGTCCCGGCCGGGGAACAGTGGGCCAGCTTTGTTTTGTGGACTTGGAAAAGGCGTTCGACCGTGTCCCTCGGGGATTCCGTGCTTCAAGAGTATGGTTGACCGAACCCCCTGATACGGGCTGTTCGGTCCCTGTATGACTGGTGTCAGAGAAGTAAGTCAGACTTCTTTCCGGTGAGGGTTGGACTCCGCCAAGGCTGCCCTTTGTCACCGATTCTGTTCATAACTTTTTCAGGACAGAATTTCTAGGTTCAGCCGAGGTGTAGAGGGCGTCCAGTTTAGTGGCCCCAGTATTGCATCTCTGCTTTTTGCAGATGATGTGGTTCTGTTGGCTTCATTAGGCCGTGATCTCCAACTCTCACTGGAGCGGTTCGCAGCAGAGTGTGAAGCGGTTGGGATGAGACCTCAGCACCTCTAAATCTGAGACCATAGTACTCAGTCAGAAAAGGGTGGAGTGCCCTCTCCAGGTCGGGGATGAGATCCTTCCATAAGTGGAGGAGTTCAAATATCTTGGGGCCTTGTTCACGAGTGAGGGAAGAATGGAACGGGAGATCGACAGGCGGATAGGTGCAGTGTCTGCAGTGATGCGGACTTTGTATCGGTCTGTTGTGGCGAAGAAGGAGCTAAGCCGAAAGGCGAAGCTCTCAATTTACCGGTCGATTTACATTCCTACCTATGATCACGAGCTGCGGGTCGTGACCGAAAGAACAAGATCCCGGATACAAGCAGCCGAAATGAGTTTCCTCCACAGGGTGTCCGGGCTCTCCCTTATCGATGGGGTGAGAATCTCGGTCATCCGGGAGGATCTCAGAGTAGAGCTGCTGCTCCTCCACATTGAGAGGAGCCAGATGAGGTGGCTGGGCATCTGATTTGGATGCCTCATGGAAGCCTCCCTGATGAGATGTTCTGGGCACGTCCCACCGGGAGGAGACCCAGGACACGCTGGAGAGACTACGTCTCTCGGCTGGCCTGTGAACGCCTCGGGATCGCCCCGGAAGAGCTGGATGAAGTGGCTGGGGAGACAGAAGTCTGGGCGTCCCTGCTAAAGCTACTGCCCCCGCGACCCGACCTCAGATAAGCGGTAGTAAAAATGGATGGATGTATTGATGAAATGCACCGTAATCAAAATTCTGACTTTATGGAAGATGCAATGATGATTACTCAGTTTTAAAAACGTCATGTATTTTGTGGTTTTGTATTGCTGGTTTGTATTTTGTCATTCATCACATCCATCCATCCATCCATTTTTCTGAGCCGCTTCTCCTCACTAGGGTCGCGGGCGTGCTGGAGCCTATCCCAGCTGTCATCGGGCAGGAGGCGTGGTACACCCTGAACTGGTAGCCAGCCAATCGCAGGGCACATAGAAACAAACAACTATTCGCACTCACAGTCATGCCTACGGGCAATTTAGAGTCTCCAATTAATGCATGTTTTTGGGATGTGGGAGGAAACCGGAGTGCCCGGAGAAAACCCACGCAGGCACGGGGAGAACATGCAAAGTCCACACAAGCGGGGCCGGAGATTGAACCCGGCATTTGTTGCTAAAACCTTGCTGGCCAAGAAGTGCCTTTTTTTTCTTTATTTTATTATTTTTTGCAACCAGGCCGTTGCTCCCATAAAACGTTCGGCATTTATAAGCTGTGCTTCAGCCGAAGCCAATTTCGAACATCCATCCATCCATTTTCTGAGCCGCTTCTCCTCACTAGGGTCGCGGGCGTGCTGGAGCTATCCCAGCTATCATCGGGCAGGAGGCAGGGTACACCCTGAACTGGTTGCCACCCAATCGCAGGGTACATACAAACAAACAACCATTCGCGCGCACATTCACACCTACGGGCAATTTAGAGTCTCCAATTCATGCATGTTTTTGGGATGTGGGAGGAAACCCACGCAGGCACGGGGAAAACATGCAAACTCCACACAGGCGGGACCGGGGATTGAACCCCGCTCCTCAGAACTGTGAGGCTGAGGCTCTAACCAGTCGGACACCGTGCCGCCAATTTCGAACAGCTATTCTTTATTTTATGTATATTATTTTGTGATTTTGTGACAGTTTTCTTATGCTGACCAAAATAAATTGCATTTAATTTAACAAGTGTGTGCCGTTTGTGTTCTGTAAAAGAATAACATCTCTGCAGATGTGGCAGAAGAAGATATATGAAACTGGTTTGCCCCTGCTGAGATACAATGAACACCCTTCTGACATTTTCCATTATGACTCAATTTTATAAAGGCAGAATTTTAGAAACTGTTCTTGTATTCAAACTCATTACATTGTGCAATCGTACCTAATGAATTGTCCACTGAGAAAACAGGTGATGTATTTCCTGGCAATACAATTAAAAAACACCATATCATATGTGACTCCCTCAGAAAAAATGAGCTTGATTTTAACTGAACAGTAAGCCAGTTCTCATTTCCACTAACGTGATTGTCATCCCCCAGAATTGTGTTTGATGATCACCCCAAATGCAGTCAATGAGACAATCATTTGAACTGTGTTTCTCCACACATTGTGATCTAAAGAGTGCCCAGATTTACCATGCAAGTAAGGCAAGCCGTCATTCTAAATCAGGCTGAGCCACTGGAGCGTCCGACGAGAAGATGGGAAAAGCTGGAAAAAGACTTAATGGTTTGGTCTCTCACATTTACTGTAATCATGTGGTTGTCTGCATTAAGTGTCTACTGGAGGCAGCATTTGTTATTATGTTGCTGTACTCTTAAGTGACCCAGGTAGTGGATATTTTCGAATGCATTCCAGAAAACAGGATCAATCATTTGTCCTCTGGTGTCTTTCAGTTAGTGAAAGTGAGGGATGGTGTCCTGATTCACCTTCTTGTGTTGTGTCTCACAGCTGCAACCGATCCTCAGCACCACATGAGGACACCTTGAAGGGATAATGAAACGTTGTAGCCCATACGCTTGTTGCAAAATGACAAGAAATGTTAAAAATTTATTTTACCCATGTCTTTTTATAACTCCATCCATCTGTCCATTTTCTAGGGTCGTGGGTATGCTGGAGTCTATCCCAGCTGACTGCGGGCAATAGGCAGGATACACCGTGAACTGGTTGCCACCCAATCGCAGGGCACATATAAACAAACAACAATTCACACTCACATTCACACCTACGGGCAATTTAGAGTTGTCAATTAACCTACCATGCATGCTTTTGGGATGTGGGAGGAAGTGTACCCAGAGAAAGCCCACGCAGGCACGGGGAAAACATGGAACCTCCACACAGGTGTGGCCGGATTTGAACCCCGGCTCCTCAGAACTGTGAGGCAGACGTGCTAACCAGTCGGTCACTGTGCTGCCTTTTTTATAACTCGTATTTGTCAATATTAACTTTGAGGGGCATGCACAATAAACATAGTCAAGTGTCAAAATATACCTAAAACAAAGAGAATTACAGTTTATTTAAAACAACCACTTAGCTTTGGCTTGGGAAAGTTTGCTTAATTTAATGCTAACAAACAATGCATAAATGGGGTAACGAATAGCATCGGTGATATAACCTTGTAAGCAATAGATATTTGGACACAAGTGGTGGTGCAACACATGCAGACAGACAGTATAACAATACTCAAAGGCATATAGCATTCATCTGTGAAAAGCACTAATCTTACTGAGGAGTTGTGATCGTCTCCGTGTTTGTACACCCATACAGTATGTTTTTCTTATATTGCCTGCAGGCGGCCAAGGTGCTCACACCAGAAGGAGCCGCACAATCTGAATGAATTAGTTATCATGCACAGAATGTCATGTTATTGTCATTATATTTGATAATGTTTTTACTGTATATTTTCATCAAATTGAATTTTAGAGTGCTATTTTTAGTTTTAAACAACACATTACAAAGTTTACATTTAGTTTTTTTGGGGGGCGTGAGACTTTAACAGATTAATGGCATTCCTTTCAACGGAGAAAGATGTGAAAGGTGTTTTGAGTTATGAATGTGGTCACGGAATGAATTAAACTTGTATCTCAAGGCACCACTGCCATTATTGTAGGAGTTGACTATTCAACTTTTGCATGTAAAGTAAATTTACTGTATTATATAGATCATTTTATACACAGATAGTTGTTCTGCAGAAATAAAAAACAAAAACAAATACCCTTATAAATAAAAAAAACCAAAAAATTATTAGGAATATTGGTATTCAGCAGGCGGCACGGTGAACGACTGCCTCACAGTTCTGAGGACCGGGGTCCAATCCCCGGCCCCGCCTGTGTGGAGTTTGCATGTTCTCCCCGTGCCTGCGTTGGTTTTCTCCGGGCACTCCGGTTTCCTCCCACATCCCAAAAACATGCATGAATTGGATACTCTAAATTGCCCGTACGTGTGAATGTGAGTGCGAATGGTTGTTTGTTTGTATGTGCCCTGCGATTGGCTGGCAACCAGTTCAGGGTGTACCCCGCCTCCTGCCCGATGATAGCTGGGATAGGCTCCAGCACTCCCGCGACCCTTGTGAGGATTACCGGCTCGGAAAAGGAATGGATGGATGTTAACGTGCACACTGGTTCTGAAGTTAGACATTTTTAATGCTTGCCCTCAGTCACTGTAAATTTTAACTGGTAGGTGGATAAGCACAGCAAGTCAAAAGGACAAGACCTTTTCAGATATGTCAAGATTTTCTTGCAGTTGTTCAAAGTAAAAACAGCTCGCAGGCCTGACACTTTTGCCATTGTCAGTGTATGAATCATGGTATTCTGTAGAGCACACAAGCAGAGTGCATTTTACATGCCTAAAGATATTCAAACATATATGTATGACTAAATTTCGTTGCTCGATAACGGGGAGTCGCAAATGGAGCAGCAGAAGTTATGGCATCTTTTTGGATGTAGATAAACTTTATGTTGTTCTTTAGTCAAATGACTAAACAGTGCCTATAGCTGTTGAAGCAAAGCAAAGCAAATTTATTTATATAGCTCATTTCATAAATAAGACAACTCAATGTGCTTAACGTGATTAAAAGTTTTTAAAAACAACAACAAAAAACAGTTTATAAACATTTAAAACAAAGAGAAAAATAAAAGTACAATTAAAACAGCGTACAGTGCAAGAAATATCATTTAAAAGTGGAAATGCTCTAAAAAGGGGAGAAAAGAAGGGCGTTTAACCTGGATTTAAAAACATTCACACTTGGGGGTGACGTCACTTCTGTTGATAATTTATTCCATCAATTATTACACCCATCTCTAATCTGCACCAAAAAGACTTGCTCATGTAGTTTTTGTGTACACCTAATAATAACCTTCAACAAACAAACAAAAGCATGGTGAGAAAGAGCTTATTTTGCTCAGATATATGCTGCTCAGTGACTGTTTTGTTTTTTTGGTCAACGTCTTTATGTCTCAAAATTGTTCTCTGTCAATTAACTGTCTGTTGTCGTACTAGAGCGGCTCCAACTACTGGAGACAAATTCCTTGTGTGTTTTTTGGACATACTTTGCAAATAAATATGATTCTGATTCTGATCTAGTATTTTCAGAGCTATTTTCCAATCTGTTGATCGTGTTTGTATGGATGAGAAGTGATTCTATCCAAACAAATATGCTCTGGAGTAGTGGGGGTCCTGCAGCACTAAAGCTCAACTTATTTTCCCTCCAGGAGGTACCTCTGCCTGTTGTGGCGAAGACATAGGGGCCATAACCACAGTCTTTCAGTTAGATAAAAGGGGCACAGGAAGCCTCAACCTGCCTCCTGTGTTGTCTGCAGGTGTGCTGGCAGTGGGCCTCAACAGTATCAAGCAGGTGATAGAAAGGGAAATATGTAAGATCTCAATCTGCATCAGCTGTTCACAGCACTGTTTTGCCCGCAGTTTAGATTCAGTTAATATTTTTGGTCACAAAAACTAATCCAGAGTGATGCAAGCACTTAGAAGCCATTATCATGAACTCATGAAATACATTAACTTCCTACATTTAAACCCAAGGATATAATTGACCAATTCACATAATAATACTAATAATAATGCATTACACTTATCTTTTCTAGACACTCAAAGGGGCTTATGACCAAAATGACCCCTCTTTAAGGGGGCAGCTATGGCCAACAGCTTAAAGATCATCACCTGTCACCATGAAGACCCCTGTTCAAGTTACCAACTGGCAGAAGAATGTGGGCAAAAAAAATTGAGAGGCTTGAGAGGATGTGGCAACATACCAGCCACTCCCAATTTTCCCCGGACATACGGCTGTGGTGTCCTTGAGCATGACACCAATACCCCAAATTGCTCCCCACGCACTTACCGTAATTACTTGTGTATAATGCGCACCCATATACTGTATAACACGCACCCCCAAAGTTGACCTCAAAATTCTGGAAAACCCTTCTACCTATGTCCAATGCATTTTTACAATGCATGATTTTCCGTCTACCCTTATGATCAACACATGAAGTATTATCTGTGTTTTCTTAAGTTTTTTTCATTGAATTATTCTGAAGTTAAGCACTTTATTTGAACACATAATACTTTCTATTTACTTGCTCTTATTTTGAAATTCACAGCCCTACTTTTGGTTAGTAAATGAGAAAACACACAGTTGTGCTCATATGTGTGATTACTCAGGCAGAATTTGTAAGATGGGTACAATTATTTCAAGAAAACATGAAGGGCCAGGCGAAACACATTTAATTTTATTTTAATGGGATTCAAATTAAGCTGTCAAGAATTTCAGAAAAGCATTATCATTAAACATAACATAACCGTAAAGAAATTAATGATTGTTGTTGTTCAGTCATCAGTCGTATTAAAAAAAAAAAAAAAAAAAAAAAAAAAAAACTTTATTTCACAAATTCTGCCAGGGTATGTAAACTTATGAGCACAACTGTACATATATGCAGTCATACGTAACCCTGTCATATTGGAATGAAAGTATAGGCTACTCCTTTTTCATAACCACTAGGTTGCGGTGGCATATTAGAATGAAAGTGTACACCTTTATCATAACCTGTAGGTGGTGGTGGTGTATTGGAATTAAAATGTACAGCTTTTTCATAACCTCTAGATGGTGCCATTCATTTATAAAATGTGATTTTTTTTCAGTTTCCCCTATACCTCTGTATATTGGGCACTATTGACTTTTGACAATTTTTTGAGGGAAAAAAAATGTGCATTATACACGAGAAATTACGGTAAGTTGCCCCCGGCTCCAGTGTGTGCCACTAATAATGAGTGTTTTTCCATCCATCCAATTCATATACTATACTGCATGTTCTGTTAAGAGTCACTTAAATGTTGCTGACTGAGTGAAAAACAGACTGCACCCTGTATTGGTTGGCAGTCAATCACAGAGCACAGAGAGAAAGGCAACCATTCATCCATCCCATCCATTTTCCGAGTCGCTTCTCCTCACTAGGGTCACAGGCGTGCTGGAGCCTATCCCAGCTATCATCGGGCAGGAGGCGGGGTATACCCTGAACTGGTTGCCAGCCAATTGCAGGGCACATACAAACAAACAACCATTCGCACTCACATTCAGATCTACGGGCAATTTAGAGTCTCCAATTAATGCATGTTTTTGGGATGTGGGAGGAAACCGGAGTGGCTGGAGAAAACCCACGCAGGCACGGGGAGAACATGCAAACTCCACACAGGCGGAACTGTGAGGCTGACGCTCTAACAAGTCGGCCACCATGCCGCCGGCAACCGTTCAGTTATATTTATATCGTCACTGAGCAGGAAGTGAACCCAATGGCCTGCACTGAGGTCAGGCAAATGTACCAAGATACCATCAGTGACTCAGGACCATCAGCCATATAATTATAATACCATTATATTTCCTTTTAAATTCTTAAATAAAAGCATTTGCTGATTTGGTGAGAGAAAACATGTAGCTTTATTGCGTTGTAGTGAGGCGAGTAGGGCCATTTGGAAAACTCATGTCTCAAATATTAAAGATTTTAAGGGCCCAAAATTAATTACGACATTGTTTATCGAAAATGAAAACACTGGAGTTATAATGTGAAAAAAAAGTCATTTTTGCTTCTATTTAAAAAGGTTGGATGTAATTAGCTCCATTTCCATTATGTACTCCAATTGCTGGAAGCAAGACTAGATGTCTTGTCTGCAACTGAGAAACACTGGGCCTTGGCTTGTTGCAGTACTATATTTATCACCCCAATTCAAGAAACAACATGCCAATTAAGCCTGTTAAGCTTGATGGACTGCCAAGTAGACAGCAGCTGGAGTACAAAACACTTGAACATTGAACAATCAACATTTGGCATTCAGATGACATGCAGAACAAAATAACTTGAGCAAAGCCAGACGGGTAATTGATTAATATTACGGTAATAGTTAAGCGTTTTACTACAAGGAGAATCTAAATGTGTACTCTGAGGACAGTAGGGGTGACTGTATGTTGCCCAACTGAGGTTATTTTAGGCCTTGGTGGAGGGTAGACTCATTTGTACATTTTCACAGGCAGATGGAAACCAGAGTGACAGATGATTTGTTTTACTCCAGCTTGCCTTTGCTATTATGTTCCCATATCTTCCTTGTTGTACACAACAATTTTAGAGGCACAATGATGGCAAACATTAATCAAATCCTTTATTTTAATCAGTAGCTTTACAATCGTAATTATAACCATAAATACAGTGTACATATGACCTACAGTATCAGAGAAATGCTAATGTTAGAGGAACATTTTCATACACTAAAAAAATAACTATTGCAGTTTCTGCTGTCTAATTAGGTAGAGCATGGACTCAATATTCTTATTACCAGTAATGAATGACTAGTGAATCACAATTGAATCGTTACTCCTTGTACTGCACTTGAACTGCAAGAAAAACTCCGTGGGCAGATAATGTAAAGGGGACCACAAATATCTGCACCATGAAGTGGGCACTTGGAGACAGTCTGATCATTCTTGTGGGTTAAATTTAGAGTGAAACAATCAATAGATATACAGTATATGTTTACGTAAATGGTATCTAGCTGAAAGCATAATGGCTGAAGACTACAATATGATCAAACAAAAACATTTTACTTTACCTTTACTTCTCGTTAAAAAAATAAATACAAGAACCATGCAGTGCAAGAAAGATCAGAAGATTCAAAAGAAGAGTTTTTAAGCTGGATTTGAAAACATCAAAATTTGGTGCTGACTTGCCTTCTGTCGGAAGCCTTGTCCATTTCTGAGCAGCATAGCAGCTAAAAACTACTTCACCATGTTTTGTTTGGACTCTGTGCTCCATTATTTGAACTGAGTCTGTAGCTCTCAGAGCCCTACTGGGTTTATATTCCACTAGCATTTGTTTCATATACTCAGGACCTAAACCATTCAATGATTTATAGACCAATAGCACAACTTTAAAATATATTCTGAGGCTGACTGGGAGCCAGTGTAGAGCCTTTAGAATTGGAATATTTTCTGACCTCTTTATCTGGTCAGACCCAAGCTGCAGCGTTCTGAATGAGTTGCAGCTGTCTAATGTTCTCTTGGGGAGTCCAGTGAGAATACCATTACAATAGTCAAGCCTACTTGAGATAAAAGCATGAATGAGCTTCTCGTGGTCTGCTTGGCACATGTAAATGTAGGCCTTTCCTCTGGGTATGTTCTTCAGATGGAAGAAAGCTGTTTTAGTAATTGATTTGATATGACTACTGAAAGTCAGGTCGGAATCTATCAGTACACCATGGTTTCGAAATTGGTCCTTGGTTTTTAAAGAGAGTGATTCTAGGTATTTACTAACAGCAAACCTCTTTTCTTTACTGCCAAAAACAATTACCTCGGTTTGGTTGTGGAAGTTTTGGTTCATCCAGTTATTTATTTGATTCAGACAGTGACACAACACCTCAATTGAAGTATGGTTATCTGGAGACACTGCTAGATATAACTGTGTGCCATATGCATAACTATCACAGTCAACATTAAGGTTCTAAAATTTTTTACCCAAGGGTAGCATATACAGGGTGAACAGGAGAGGTCCAAGAACTGAGCCTTGAGGGACCCCATATGTTATTGCCATTCGATGACCTTGAAAACTTCCAATGGTCACGAAATAACTCCTTTACTCCAGGTAGGATCTGAAACATTTGAGGACTGTTCAATTTAGTCCTACCCATGTTTCCAACCTGGTCAGCACAATGTTTTGATCTACTGTATCAAACGCCGCACTGAGATCCAACAAAAAAATAACTGACTCGGTAAAGGTGTCACTTGATATTCAACCTTATATCATATACAGTAGTGGAACCTTGGTCCACGAACAATCTTGGCATCAACATGGAACACTTGGTTGTGCTTTTTGTTATGCCACACAAATTTCATTCGCTTTGTGCGTCACCCACTGCAGGTATCTTTGTTTTTTTGTAAAAAATAAAAAAATAATAAATGACCATCAGTTTAGCTAAAAAAAATATATAATCGTGTAAACAAGAAGTCTGATTTTATTCTGTTGAAGAAAAGAAGGAAATAATAGCTAAACATGAGAATGGTGTTTGTGATCTTTCTGTGTGCTACCATCTGTCCAATTGTAAGAGTTGGCTGCAGCATAAGTCGGCTGGTCATGCCTGGAGAATTAGGCACAAGATACCATTCAACGTAACATAACAACGGCTTCCTCTCTATTTCGCCGTGCTTGCGCCTCACTCTCCAGGCATGATTAGTGAACTTATGCCGCATCCAACTCTTACACTAATGCTAAGAACAATGAGGCAATAAATGCTAAAGGAGTGACTGTTTTGACAGAGAACCTAAAATTATAGAGGTGGTAGGAAAATAATTTTTGGTGTGGATCAATGAGAAAGAGCACACTGGTGTTTTAGCATTATGCTGTGGCTATCTTTATAATGTAGCTTCTTAATTTCGAAGGCTGAGACATTTCCCAATAATTTACTAGCAAACACACAGTGTTATTTCATCATAATAAAAAAAACATTTTTTTCACTTATTTCCATGTTGTACTGTATTTATTTTTAAATACGCACCAATAAGAACATGGTAAACAGCTTTGTTCTGGGGCTGGAACATATTAATTTCATTTACATTAATTTCAAAGAGAAACATTGCTTCAGTTTGTGAACTTTTTGGTCTGCAAACCTTTCAGTCTGCTAACAGAGTTTTGGAATAAAGTAAGTTTGTCAATCGAGGTTCCACTGCTTTGTGCTCAGAGGGGAATAAAGCTAATACATGATCCATCTATTCATTTTGTACACCGTGATTTTGAAAAGACAGGTGTAAAACAGTTTTTTTAATATATATATATATCCATCCATCCATTTTCTTTACCGCTTATCCTCACTAGGGTCGCGGGCTGCTGGAGCATATCCCAGCTATCTTCGGGCAGGAGGCGGGGTACACCCTGAACCGGTCCCCAGCCAATCGCAGGGCACACATAAACAAACAACCAGTCGCACTCACATATGGGCAATTTAGAGTCTTCAATCAACCTACCACGCATGTTTTTGGGATGAGGGAGGAGTGCCCAGAGAAAACCCACCCAGGCACGGGGAGAACATGTAAACTCCACACAGGCTGGGCCGGGATTTGCCCGGCCGCCCTCTGGATCGGCCATCACCTTGGAATTCCAAACGGACCAGAATAAAGAATTACGGTAAATATTCGATCATTTCTGATTTTACATCGTAGTGTACTTTGTTTGGAACAATCTTGTCTTTGTATTAAGTGGTATTGGTAATTGCTCTCCCCACATTTCATTGGTAGGTTAGAGTCTAGGTTAAAGTCCATGTGTTAAAGTCCAGGATTAAAGTTCCACAGTTAAAGCCCGGGGTTCAAATTCCCAGGTTAGAGTCCCAGGGTCACGGATTAGCGTCCCCAGAGGTTAGAGTCCCCAGACAATTTTGAAGATGTTTGAATATTTCTAAAAAGTGAAGTGCTTCTAACGAGTAATAGAAATGGTAAGTGGGAAGAGCAAAACAGTATTACCGGTGGCTATGTCACCTGTCATGACCCATATGAGGGAAACGTATGGGGAAAAATCTATGGAGTGTATTGAGAAGTGGATAACGGAATATGCTTTCCCAGCCACGGGAAGTATAAGCGTTCGGCAGTTACAGCAACTGAAGAAAAGGTTGGAGGAAGAAAAGAGTTGTTTGAGGAAGAACAAAAAAATATAAAGTTAAGGATTATCCTATGATAACTCACGAGTGAGTTGGAGGCTATACCAGCTGACTTTTGCCAACAGGTAGAGTACATCCTGTACTGGTCGCAAGCCAATTGCACGGTCCAATGTGAGTTACAAGTTGTAAAGTGAACAACAAAGTCACTGGTCAAATTCTCGAAAAACATTTGTACTTCTCATGTAAGCAAAATTTTTCCGTCACATATTTCAGATCGGGGTTTAAAAAAAACATAGGCATTAATATTTGAGTGTTTTATCCCTGCCCAATAATGCATCCAGGCTATCAGTGATCAGTAAAGGTGATCATTCAAAATGGTGGAAATGTGTTTTCCTTCCCCTGTGGGTGTCACTGTTAGTTCACACAGTATTCTTATTCAGGGCTCCCTCTGCACTAATGGCTTACACTGGCTGATGAACACAGACCACCACATTTGTGAAACACTATTTATGCACACAACAAGACACATGTCCAGGGCCCCACACACTCACACACACACACACACACACCAGTGTGTGAATATGCATCTTGGCAGTGAGGACTGAGGCAGAAATTCTTTTTTACGTGGGAGTGTGTTAAGGTAGAAGCTCAGCTTTACTTACTGTGTTGTTAGATAAATAGAGAGAGACAACCAAGCAAGCAATTGCTCTAAAATAGCTTCGATAGTAAGCACATTTCAAAGCTTTAGAGACAAAGAAGAATCTACTTGCATAGTGAGATTTGCATTAGTCATAAAATACCTCTCTGGTTTGCCGTGTTAGTGAGAGCTGGAGACAAAAGAACTGTGGTTATACCACCTTTCACTGTTGTTGATCTCCATACAAACAGGTTTTGTATAATTTGATCCCTACCAGCTCAAAACACATTTTATCGTTGAAGCAGTGGGCTTCATTCATAATGAATAACAGACCAAACCCTCAATGGAACAGTTTGGATTTTGTGGTGGATGAGTGGGATTTATTTGGACAAATATTTGTATGGATGTTGCTGACAACCAAGTGTATGTTTCTTCTATAATGTATATTGTCAGTGTTTTAATGTGTAGGATGAGTGCAGTGGCAGAGCTAGACTTTTATCCTTGGGGTGGCCAAGGCCATTTCAGGGGGTCCACAGACTATGACAATGAATTGGTTTCTCAACCAATGAATTGCAATCAGTTTCTAAATATTGCAATGTACATACTAAGCATACAAAAGATGAGGTTTGTGCGCATAAATGTAAGTTTATTAACAAAGTTTACAACACAATGTACACACAAACACAACTTCAACAATTTTTCAATCACAGAGTAACCCGCTCACAGTTATCCACTCACACACACACAATTACCCACTCAGAGATACTCATGCGCACACACACGAGCAATTCACTCACACTCTCTGTGTCCACCTTCCCGTTGCCTGACTTGCTTCTCTTTAAAAAGAAGTTATATATTTTGTCCCCGTCTTTTAATTTCTCAACAGACCCGATGAAAAAAAGGCCAGCTTTGTAACTCTTAGCATCACTTACAATTGCACAATGTTATCAAATACCCACTTCAAGCCTAAAAAATGTCAGGGGAAATACACCACTGTAGATGTAAGTTTCATATTCAAACATTCAGCTACTCAGAGTTTCCCAATTGGTTTTGCCTCCGGAGCCAAAATTTAACTTAGTCATTAAGTTGCAACCAACATTTTTGACATTCTTTAGCAACTCAAATTTATTTCACAAAAAAACAGTCCAGTAATACAAAAGCCTTAATGCACATTTGAAAACATGAAAACAGTTGATATATATGAAACATGAACAAACGTGACAAATATGAAATAAAAAGGCACACTTTTTATGAATAAAAAGGCAGACTTCTTTTTTTGTAGTTGAAAATGGCAGATTTCTTGAATCAAATAATAAAATAAAACGGACAAAATACTTAAAGAAAAAGGCAGAATTCACTTGAATTACAGGTAGGCTATACCTATTTTCATCCATCCATTTTCTGTACCGCTTTATCCTCACTAGGGTCGCAGGCGTGCTGGAGCCTATCACAGTTATCTTTGGGCAAGAGGCGGGGTACACCCTGAACTGGTCGCCAGCCAATCGCAGGGCACACATAAACAAATAATCATTCGCGCACACATTGACACCTAAAGGCAATTTAGAGTTTCCAATCAACCTACCATGCATGTTTTTGGGATGTGGGAGGTAACTGGAGTACCTGGAGAAAACCCACGCAGGCACAGGGAGAACATGCAAACTCCACACAGGCGGGGCTGGGATACCTATTTTAAACAAGCTAAATTGGTGATACTGGTGAAATTTCAGAAATCAAACTAACTAAATATAACGGTAGAATTAACTTGAATTACAGTACACTTGTGAAGCTCATTAACAGCACTTTTGTGATGCCCTCAACTCCTGACGTTTTCTTTGAAAGTACTCCACTAGTTTGTCTTAAAAGTGTTTTTAGCTAGCCTGTTGTGCAGTATGAAGTAAGATGCTGCATAGAAGAAGAAGAAAAATGCAACAGCAACACTTTTGACACTGTAGCGGTGTCAGTTTTAAAGCTTTTAAACAAACAAACATTTAGAGGCATAACAAAGGACAAAACTTTAAGGATATATATACGTTATATTTCAATTAAGCCAACAGACCACATACTTTAGAATGGCTCTGGTGCAAATCATCTTTTGATTCTTCTTCTTCTCCTAATAAATGTGGATTACAACTCTTTGTGGTTCATAGCGCCATCTACTGTACAGGAGGGACTTAGTAGTCTAAAGGCGTCCCTGATTTCAAAATGCAAACGGCTCCTTTCGATAAGACGTGCGTTGCCGTGATATGTCAATCATCTGGGGGAGGCACCTGGGGGGGTCCAATCAGATTTCAGATAATCGTCACTTTAAACCGCATACACTCCTTGAAGTCTCGGCGCCGTTTGCACAATGGTCATTGCACCGGACTATTGCAATATTAGTCATCCGAACTGCTCTAAGTGCTAGAGGACACTGCATCTTTTGCACAATTGTCAAAAAAAAAAAAATAATTTACCGGCATTACTAGATAACTACTAACCCTTTATTGCTCAGTGACTGTTTTTTGTCAATGTCTTTATGTCTCAAAAGTGTTCTCTGTCAATTGACTGTCTGTTGTCGTACTAGAGCGGCTCCAACTACCGGAGACAAATTCCTTGTGTGTTTTTTGGACATACTTGGCAAATAAAGATGATTCTGATTCTGATTCTGATAGACGTTAACCAAATTTGCTCAACACAAGCTACAAGCTGGAGCTGGCTAGCTGGGACGGCTAAACAGTATCCTTCCATGGTGCAGACCCTCTCCTCTAAATTACTAATCCTCACTTCCATTATGGCAAAAAAGCTACACTTCTGACAAGGTATCGTCATCAGTACAACTGTAAATTCTACAGCTATTTACTAAGTATCATACAGTAAAATACTTTAAAGTCATTATACAGTAATTAACTAGTTTCAATTGCAATTTTGGTTGAACTTAGAGAGTTACTGTGTGTTGTAGCAGAAGCCATGTGGCTCCCAGCATGCATTGTATGCGCCATGAAATCTTGAACGGTTGCTATAATAAAGACATTCATCCAAGTTCATGAATGATCAAGGTTAACGTAACATGAATAATGTGTTTCATTTTTAGAGTGAGCTTTTGCATTGTGTGTGAGAACAGACAAAGGACAGATGGTTTCCACAAACAAATGCGATTTGCACATGCTACTTCCACATTGCTGAAGAAAGGTAGAGTACAAAGTGGCCCTAAAGATTAGAAAATGATCTGCTCTGTTTGCAGATGAGTGCTATATAGCCTCGTCATATGTTACACTAACACTGGGCTTGTCTTAGCAATCCACGCTATGCATGAACCACATCCAAAGTAACTCCGTCTCAAGACAGTGTGTCCAATATCTGGTGGGATCTGTCCCTTAGGTATTTTACAGACATTTCGATTTCTAAATTTAAAAAATGAGAATATACTTTTTTTTTTTAGTGGTGGCACTGTAGACGTGGTTAACAGAACCCCCAATGTTCGAATCCAGGCTACGGCCATTCTGTGGGGAGTTTGTATGTTCACCCTGTGCATATGTTTTCTCCAGCCACTCTGACTCCCTCCTGCATTCCAAAAACATACATATTATGGTCATCAAAGACTTAAAATTGATTTTCAACTAGTGGGTTGGGACCCACAATGACTTTGAAATTTAGCAAGATAGATTTGTGACACTTTGCAAGTACATTCTCATTAGTGCAGCTGCTGAGCAAGGTCAAAAAGTGGGGAAAAGATTTTTGCAAAAGTGAAATACACATTAGTCGATAGTAAGCAGCATTGCACAACAGGATTAAAAAATGTGCTGAGGTCAGTCTCCAGCAACGCGTATACACATGGGCAGGTAATGGGAACACAGCTCTGAGGAATAGAGAATGTTGTCCAACTTTTTATGGTCAAATTGAAAACATTGTAGGAACTCCAGACATTGTTAAAAAAATAATAATAATTAAGATACTAGGCGGCACGGTGACTGACTGGTTATCACATCTGCCTCATAGTTCTGAGGACTGGGGTTCAAATCCCAGCCTGTGTGGAGTTTGCATGTTGTCCCGGTGCCTGCTTGGGTTTTCTCCGGGTACTACGGTTTCCTACCACATCCCAAAAACATGATGGTAGGTTAATTGAAGACTCTAAATTGCCCGTAGGTGTGAATGTGAGTGCGAATGATTGTTTGTTTGTATGTGCCCTGCGATTGGCTGGCAACCAGTTCAGGGTGTACCCCGCCTCTCGCCCGAAGGATAAGGCTCCAGCACGCCAGCGACGATCGTGAGGATAAGCAGTACAGAAAATGGATGGATGGATGGATGGATGGAAAATATACTATATTGTGGCTAATTTGAATGACATTTGCATCTGTTTGCTGAACATAACCTAATCAGTTTTTTATTGGTACATCCCCACAGTGTCCAGTAATTCTGCTCTGTCCTGTTGTGTCACAGTGAGATAACACATTTGCAGAAACCCAAATTGAATGTTAATGGAAACGAGCGAGAGCAGTAATACACCTGAGGTAATATAGTAGACATCCCCCGTCACTAAATTGAATCAGACCCTCAACACAAGTTCTGGCTTGTTGTAACCAACTGCCTCAAACCCACTCTAAAGAATGAATAGACATACACACCTGATACCCAGTGGAGGTACATTCACCAGTAGCATCAATAACACAGTACAGATTCAGATTTGATTGGCTGACATTGGAGGGCGTGACCAGTGGCGGTTTCTAATATGTGCAATATGTGCAGCTGCACAGGGTGGTATTTCTGGAATAGGCAATGTAACCCCCCCAAAATGCACTGTGAAATGTTTTTTTTAAATTTTATTTTATTGGCATCATGACATATCAATCCTTGTTGTTTGTATGAGGAATTTTCCCTCTGTAGAAGAGATGGGAGAAGAGATGATGGATGGAGCGGAGGTCATTCAAGCAAAGACCGCCACTGGGGGGTTGCCTGTGGGGTAGCTTTGGGCCCGCTTTCAGGGTGCCTCAGTGGGGCCGGAGGACCACCCTGGGTCCCTCGGTGTGGAGGTGTCCCATCCACAGGGCCGCTTTCGGGTGGGCTCTGTGGTCCGACCCTTCCTCCCGATTGGATGGTGTGAGGTCCTCAGCCCCTGCGGTACAGGATACTTCTGACGGCTATTGTGCATCCGAAATGGTGTGAATTCAATTACATGTGTTTGCAGACACACACCCCTTGGACTTATTTGCTGGGTGTGGGGCCACTCACTCATTGCGACAAATAACAAATTTGCAAATTTCTTGGTTATCCCCTCACTTACACTCTGGCCCTGTAGATGTTTATAATTTACACTCCCACCACATTTCAGTTGTACAACTGGGTCCACAGCCCCTGTCCTGCATGCTTCCCCTTCTGTCCCTGTCCTGTCCAGGCCTGTCCTATCCTTCCCTCAGGACTCCCCAATACAACATTTGATTCTAATGTGTCATTGTACTAGGTATATAATGATTTATTTTCCTCATCTTGTTTACAGCTAGTGTCTTGTCTTTTGTTGTCTTCTTTCCCCATATTGTTTAGTTTTCACTCTGTCTCCTTTTTGTTGTTTCTGTCACTCCCCCTTTAAAAACATTGTTCTGTTCGACTGAACGACTGTAATTTTCAATAAATATCCAAAATACAAAGAAATCCAGAATATAAAGAAACCACAGTGGCATCTTAAAAAATCCACTGTGACACAGTAAAACTGTTCCGGCATACAATCTTCGTTTCTGCTTGACCTCCATCCATCCATCCATTTTCTGAGCCGCTTCTCCTCACTAGGGTCGCGGGCGTGCTGGAGCCTATCCCAGCTGTCATCGGGCAGGGGGCGGGGTACACCCTGAACTGGTTGCCAGCCAATCGCAGGACACATAGAAACAAACAACCATTCGCACTCACAGTCATGCCTACGGGAAATTTAGAGTCTCCAATTAATGCATGTTTTTGGGATGTGGGAGGAAACCGGAGTGCCCGGAGAAAACCCACGCAGGCACGGGGAGAACATGCAAACTCCACACAGGCGGGGACGGGGATTGAACCCCGCACCTCAGAACTGTGAGGCTGACGCTCTAACCAGTCGGCCACCGTGCCGCCTCTGCTTGACCTAATAGGACAAAAAAAAAAAAAAAAAAAAAAAAAAAAGAAAAAAAAAACAGTCACTGAGCAGTAAAGGGTTGCTAGTTATCTGGTAATCTAGTAATGCAGGTACATTTTTTTTTTGACAATTGTGCAAAAAGATGCAGAGTCCTCTAGTACTTAGAGCAGTTCGAATGACAAATATTGCAATAGTCTGGTGCAATGACCATTGTGCAAAGGGCGCCGAGACTTCAAGGAGTGTATGCGGTTTAAAGTGACGACGAGTAGTGTGATAATCTGGGACAATGTTGGTTGTGCAAATGTTGCAGAGTTTGATACAAAAGAGCAAATGATAACAATATTTTATGGATATATGGAACAAAAATAGAGCTTTTTAGCAATGCACACAAACACTGTTTCCAGACAGCACAATGAAACCTTGAAGGAAAAGAACGCCCTGCCATCAGTCAAGGAGGATTCATAAAGCTCTGGGGCTCCTTTAATTTATTTACAGGGAGAAGAGATAGTGAGGGTGGAGGACTTTAAATATTTGGGGTCAACAGTCCAGACCAATGGTGAGTGTGGTAAGGAAGTGAAGAAGCAGGTCCAAGCAGGTTGGACCGGGTGGAGGAAGGTGTCAAGTGTGTAATGTAACAGAAGAGTCTCTTTTCGGATGAAGGGCAAAGTTTATAAAACAGCAGTGAGGCCAGCCATGATGTACAGATTAGAGACAGTGGCCCTGAAGAGACAACAGTAAGCAGAGCTAGAGGTGGCAGAAATTAAGATGTTGAGGTTCCCTCTAGGAGTGACCAGGTTAGATAGGATTAGAAATGAATTCATCAGAGGGTCAGCCAAAGTTAGATGTTTTGGAAACAAAGCTAGGGAGAGCAGAGTTTGATGGTTTGGACACATTCAGAGCAGAGATAGTGAGTATATTGGTAGAACGATGATGAGGATGGAGCTGGCAGGCAAGAGAGCTAGAGGAAGACCAAAGAGAAGGTTGATGGATGTAATGAAACACGAGGGCAGTTGGTGTTAGAGAGGAGGATGCAGGAGATAGGCTGACATGGAAAAGGATGACACGTTGTGGCGACCCCTAATGGGACAAGCCGAAAGGAAAACAGGAATCATCATAATGGCATAATACATATTAACTTAGAATACTAAAAAATACTCAAAATAAATAGGTGTAAAATGGAGCAGACATGGGCGGTCGCCTCAGTGACGTGGTCTCTAGTTTTGTCTTTGTTTTTGTCATTTGTGTTCATTTTTGGCAACACTGCGTGACTTACTTACATGAGGGAAGACTTGCAAAGCACTGGGAGGTACTCTTCGGACCTTTTACTGCCAACAAAGCTTTTAGTTACTTACCAGCGGAGCGGCTGCATTCTATGGCGCATGGAGGAGGCATAGATGGCATAGGGGGAAGCGAGCTGACGTCCTGGTCAGGCTGCGATAGTGAGGATTACTACTCGTTCTGTCGCCCTGTGCTTTACCGAGACTTTGCTTTGTAAATGCATCCCCGACTGCGCCGTACTGCCGCCCGGCTTCCAACTACACTGAGGGGACTGCGACACGGAGCTATTAGGGAAAACAACAGGTGGTAGAATATGCCTCTATATCAATAAAAAATGGTGTACTGATGTCATGGAGCTCAACACACATTGCAGCCCGGACCTAGAGTCGCTGTTTATGAACTGAAAGTCATTCTACTCGCCGTGTCTTTGCTTCATTCATACTCACCGGTTTTTACATTCTCTGCCCAGGCTAACATGAACACCGCACTGCAAAAGCACCCAGATTAAGCCCTCATTACTCTTGGGGACTTTAAGAAAGCAAAACTCAACCATGAACTCCCTAAATACAAGCAGCACTGTCCCACCGGGGAAAACAACATTCGATACCACTGCTATATCAGCCTGAAGGACTTGTACCGTGTTGTTCCCTGTGCAGCTTTGGGCTCATCTGATCACTGTTTAATTCACTTAATATCAACATACAGGCACAAAAATAAATGTGTGAAGCCTGTGGTGAAAACAGTGAAGAAGTGGACCAATGAAGCAAAGATGGAACTTCAAGACTGTTTAGACTGCACAGATTGGAGTGTCTTTGAAACATCAACTGGCAACTTGGATGAATATATGGACACTTACATCCTACATTGGCTTCTGTGAAGACGTTTGTGTACCAACAAAGACAATTCGCACGTTCAGTAACAACAGGCTGTGGTTCACTGCCAAGATTCGCCAACTTTACCAGGCTAAAGAGGACGCCGATTGAAGTGGGGACAAAGCCCTGTCGAATCAGGCCAGTAACCAACTGACAAAAGAAATCAACACTGCCAAGAGAAATTATGCAGAAAAGCTGGAAAACCAGTTTGCTGCTAATGACTCTGCATCAGTTTGGTGATGATTACAGTCGATAACCAACTACAAGCGATCATCCCTCCAAGTGGAGAACAAAAAAGGACTGGCTGACGACTTGAATACCTTCTACTGCAGATTGGAAAAGGACACTTTCACACCACCTCATCCATACGCACCCTCAGCACCAGGGCCCCCCAAGGATGCATCCACTGTGCAACTCTTCTCTCTCTACATGAACGACTGCACCTCAACGCACTCCTGAAGTTTGCAGGCAACACCACAGTCATCAGCCTCATCAAAATGGTGACGAGTCTGCGTATCGACAGGAAGTGTAGCAGCTGGAACTTTGGTGCGGCCAACACAACCTGGAGCTGAACACGCTCAAGACTGTAGAGCTGATTGTGGACTTCAGGAAACATCCTTCGCCATAGCTGCCCCTCACGCTGTCCAATTGCCCTGTGTCAACCGCCGAGACCTTCAAGTTTCTGGTAATTACAGTCTCTCAGAACCTGAAGTGCGAGACCAACATCAACTCCATCCTCAAAAAGACCCAGCAGAGGATGTGCTTCCTGCAGCTTCTGAGGAAGCACGGTCTGCCACAGGCGCTATTGAAGCAGTTCTACACGGCAGTCATCAAATTGGTTCTGTGTTCATCCATCATGGTCTGGTTTGGTGCTGCCACAAACAAGAACTGCATCGCTCAGTCTAGACTGTTGAAAACATTATAGGTACCTACCTACCCATTCTTGGGGAATTGCACGCTACCAGAACTAAGACAAGGGCATGCAAAATCCTCTTGCACCCTTCACATCCTGGTCACCACCTATACCAGCTCCTTCACTCAGGTAGGGGCAGCTTCTTCCCTCTTCCCATCAATCTCTTAAACAGTTAACCTGCAATTTCATTGTAACATGCTGCCAATTTTCACGCATCTCTGTTGGGACATTTCTAGATAATTTGTGCACTCACTGTTTTATCATGCTGCACTATTTACATTCTGTTGTTGATTACAACTGGCCACTTATGTGTATGAGAACTCTGCACCATTTGTACAATTGGCATTATATCAGCATCACCATACTAGTGGTAAACTTTCATTGCTCAATGACTCACCATACTTGAGTATTTTATGCCCTAAATGTTTATTTTGTCATAGTGGCTGTTCATTGTCATACTAGAGTAGCTTCAACTACCATTTGGAGCCACTCTTTACGTGTCTTTAACATATTTGGCCAATAAAGCTGATTCTGAAAACAAATTACTAGCTTTAACCTGGAATAATAAATTTAAAAAAGAAAACTCCATCCATCCATTTTCTGTACCGCTTATCCTCATTAGGGTCGCAGGCGTGCTGGAGCCTGTCCCAGCTATCTTCGGCAAGAGGCGTGGTACACTCATTTGACTTAATTCACCAAAAAATTTAGTTTGCATGTGAATTCTTCAATTATAATACTTTGCATATATGCAGCAGCTGGCAATACGGTGAAATACATAGCTAGCACGTCTGCCTCACAACCAAAAGGTTTTTGGTTTGAATCTCAGCACAGACCATTATGTGTGGTGGTGCATGTTGCACATTCTCTCTGCATGGATAGATTAATTGAAGAAATTGCCTAAGGGTTAGTATTTATAGGAAAGCAATGATGGCTTGGGATGGGTTCCAGCACGCCCGCGACCCTAGTGAGGAGAAGTGGCTCAGAAAATGGATGGATGGATGTTTTATTCTTATATTTTATTTCTCATCTCTACCCTTTTTCTGGATGGAACTGCCAGGCTCAAGATGAGTAAGTAATCTGCCTTTTCCTCCCGTCTTCTAAATTTTATTCCCTGGCCAGTAAAATTGAGTGGCTATCATTTATCTGTGTTTCATAGCAAACTTGGTACAAGATCCGGCTATCCATTGACTTTGACCAATATACAGTAATTTGAAAAAGAAGTCATCAGTGTTGTCACTAATATAAGAAATGCTTCAGGCTGTGACACACAGGTCCATGTATGGCTATGAAATTACTGATCCTTACATCATTGATCTTGACTCTGCAGTGGAAAGCTTCACATTTTATGACTTAAGGAGGAATACTTGGGGAAATGAGGTGCGCCTTGATGCCTTGATGAAATGGAAAACTTTGCTGCACACAACCTTGTGCAATCAGAAAAACTACCACCAAGCGATTAAATGTAATTGAATAAACAAATTATTTTATTAAAAAAAAGAAGGAAAACAAAGTCATGATTGGTGATATTACAGGAGGATATTCTTATTATTGTAGTCACAGTAGTTAAACGCAAATGTAATGGATGAACATTCTATGCCCGTGTTAGGACAGGCACATCTTGGAATACCTTTTCATAACTTTCCTGACTTAACAGTAACCTACAAGCAAGCGACAGTGGATGCCACAATACCTAAAAAAATAACAGTTACATAGTCAAAAGCCAGGCTGACCAACTTGATGAGCATAAAGAGCCAAAAAGAAGCCCACACATCACAAAGGTCCACATAACAAATGGATGCCCACAGTACCCTACAAGCAGTAACTTTCGGTGTCCAGCCACAATATTAGGTACACAAATACAATCTAGCTATTTCTTATATTACCTCATATAACTCCATGAGAAAGTCAAAATTATAAGGAATAGCTCACAGTGTAAAAGTACAACCTTTCTGAAAACATGAATGTTATCTTTTTTTCTAACTGAATTTTGTTCTATCCATCCATCCATTTTTAACACCGCTTATCCTGGTTAGGGTCGCAGGGCGCTGGAGCCTATCCAGGTGACTTCGGGAGAAAGGCGGCCTACACCCTGAACTGGTCGCCAGTCAGTCGCAGGGGACATATAGACACATTCTGAACACAGCCACATTCCCAGTTATAAGAGGGTGTCCAAACTTGTGCAACCACATTCTTGGTTGTTTATTTTTACTTCCCCTCTCTAAAGGATTGAGTTGTACAGGTTAAACCGGTAGGTCACATTCATAGTGGAAACAGTTTTGAAATGATTTAGCTTGGTCTCGTTTTTGTTGGTATACAGCAGGGTTATTCCACTAAAAATTTAAAAGGTCCAGATCAAGAAAAGTTCTTGAAGCAAAGGTCCGGAAGATCATGTATTGTCTATTTATTTTCATATATATTTTTGTAGCCTGGCAAGTCATCTCTATCTGCTTGTAATCAATACCTCAGTCAAATTCAAAAACCTTTTGGCATTTTTTATTGTCAAGTAACACACAACTAAACAAATATGTATGACTGGTGATACAGTCGTGTTCACCATTATTGGAAGCCATTAATTTTAATTACTAAATGTGGAATATCTCCTAAAGAAAATAAAATCAAGTGAAACATTTTTCTATAGAAAAAATGTTTGATACAAAGGAGCAAATCCATCCATCCATTTTCTGACCCGCTTCTCCTCACTAGGGTCGCGGGCGTGCTGGAGCCTATCCCAGCTATCATCTGGCAGGAGGCAGGGTACACCCTGAACTGGTTGCCAGCCAATCGCAGGGCACATAGAAACAACCAACCATTCGCACTCACAGTCACACCTACGGGCAATTTAGAGTCTCCAATTAATGCATGTTTTTGGGATGTGGGAGGAAACCGTAGTGCCCGGAGAAAACCCACGCAGGCACGGGGAGAACATGCAAACTCCACACAGGCGGGGCCGGGATTTGAACCCCGGTCCTCAGAACTGTGACGCCGACCATGCCGCCCAAAGGCGCAAATGATAAACAATATTTTATGGACAGATGAAACAAAATAGAGCTTTTTAACAATACACACAAACAGTATGTTTACAGACGGCACAATGAAGCCTTTAAGGAAAAGAACACCCTGCCAACAGTCAAGCATGGTGGAGGATCATAATGCTGTGGGGCTGTTTTGTTGCATCTAGGACTGGAGGCCTTGTCTGTATCATCAAATAAGAATAACAATAGATTTTAGAGTGAAATGTCTCACCCAATGCAAGTAAACTTTATGTGAGGCGAAGATCATAGGTCCTCCAGCAAAACAAAGACCCGAAGAAATACATCCAAAAGCACACAGGAATGGTTGAAAAGGGGAAAAAAATTGACTGTTTTAAAATGGCCAGCAAATGAATCCTGATCTCATTCCAATTGAAAACCTTTGGGGTGGTGCTCAAATCTCCCACCTGAGAAGTGCAAAAAGCTCACAGATAGATACAAGAACATTTTGGAGGCTGTCATCGCTGCCAAAGGGTGTGCAACCAAATATTAAGGAAGGGTGCCAATATTGCTGCACATGATAGTTACTGTTTTTTTTCTTTGAAATTACAATATTTAAGTTGAAAGAAACTATTTTCTCCGTTAAACTACTTTGGACCTCCAATTAAAAGATCCTTACGATATAGGTTCGGTACATTTCCATTTATTTCTGAAAATATTATACAGGTTATGCAAAACATGAAGGGGTGCCAATAATGGCGAGCAGGACTGTATGCACAGTTGTGCTCATAAGTTTACATACCCTGGGAGAATTTATATATATATATATATATATATATATATATATATATATATATATATATACACACATTTATTTATTTTTTCATTTATGACTGATGACTGAACAAGGACCACCATTATTTTTTATGGTTATGTTTTGTTTAATGATTGTGGTTTTCTGAAATGCCTGACAGTTTAATTTGAATCCCATTAAAAATAAAGTTAAATGTGTTTCGCCTGGTCCTTCTTTTTTTCTCTAAAGAATCATACAAATTCTGCCCGGGTAATCAAACATATGAACACAACTGTGTGTTCGCTCATCTACTAAATAAAAGTAGGGCTGCATATTTCAAAATAAGAGCAAGTAAATAAAAAGAGAAAGTTATACATGTTCAAATGAAGTGCTTAACTTCAGAAAAATAAAAAAGTTAGTTTCCCCTTTTCTGTTTGGCATCTTAATTGACAGAACAGTGAAGTCTCAAACAATTTACATATTTCAATTGAACAAATCTTAACAACTGAGCCGTTTTAGAGGTTATGTTTGTCCAAACCCATTGTTTTGTTTCATAATTCATTTCTCTGTCTTTCACGCAACTCCCACACTGTCTCTTTCCAGAGACGGGGCAACTCGAGTCAAGCTCCAGTTGCCAGTTTTATGACTTGCAACTTGCTTGCCAAATACTTAAGAATGACCTGACTTGACTTTAGACTTGGTAGCCAGGAGACTTGACTTTGACTTGAACTACATGACTTGACAAGTTATCTCGTTTAGAGCTGGAAATCTTTTTTAATTACGACAGTTTACCTTTTTGAAAAAGTCACAGTCTGCATTGTTGCGCACTTGTCAGTGTGAAGTAACCTGCATTAACAACAATGGAAGGAGCTCCAAAGGTAATACAATTTGGATTCAAGGATTATGTTGTCAATGAAGTCTGCAAACAAAGGGTGGAAACCTGCGCATTAAAGACACAACAACAATAAAACGTCAAACTTCATCAGTCACTACAAAACTCACAAAGACAGGTAAGCTAATTTAACAGTTTAGTTAGCTGGTCAAACACTAAGTTTCTTAGACTGGTTTGGAACGATTAAAAATAAAAAAATATGTGACTGTGAAGGTTTTAGTACAGCTAAGTAACGTAACTAGGGTGGGACGGTTTGTGAGAATTGTCCAAACCTTTTGTTTTGGTTCATAGGCACACAAAATTCTCTCTTTTTTTTTTTTTTTACGTGTGAATATAATTTTCATCCTACTGAACATGTTTATTGAAGTGTCACCATTAAAATGTCATCTGTTGTGTCGGCTTTGTGATAAAGCTGTCTCCACTAAAATTGAGATCACATGATATGAAACATAACCTTTAATCTAATGACAATTGTCAATTGTCCAGCGTCAGTTTAATTCAGAAGAGAGCCACATCTCTAGTTATGAAAGCATGTGCACACATAAGCAACTACATTATCTTTGTTGTTTATTTTTACTTCTCTCGAAAAGATTTCCTTTTCCCCCCCCAAATAAGTTGTACAGGTTATGTGTCACATTAAAGGTGAAAAAACAAAATATTTATTATATATATACTGTATATATGTATTTTTTGTACATCACAAAACTTGGCATTTTAACAGGGGTGTTTGACCTATATGTCCACTGTAAATACTGTAAAGTGATGTGCCAGTCTTGGCTTAGGTTTAATGGTGTTCTCGTGAAGTGAGCTCCGATTGAAATGACAAATAAATTTAATTTTACAACTACTGACCTCTACTACTGAAATACACTGGTATATTTTTATAATTTACTCCTATAAGTTCAAAAACGTTTTTTAGACCATAATTTGATATATTGTCACCGCCATGTTTTAGCGTGCGCAAAGCATTCTGGGAATCATGACATAGAATGGCTGTTGTAAAATTGTTACGTTGCTGCTCTCTGCGGAGCTAAGTTAGCCACTTACGAACAACTTTTATTGTCAGTTAAAAATGCCATACTGCGCCGCTTTTGGATGCAATTTCCAATCAGGACAGAATGCAAATAAGGAGGTAAGCATTCATAGCTTTCCCAAAGAGAGAGAGTTTCATTTCTTGTGTCTTCCTCACTCTCCTCATTTCCCTGATCACACTCTGGCTCGAACTGAAATGGCTGAATCGAGTTCATCGCTCCCAGGGGCTGCAACTGGGGCTACTGTTAAAAACTCCGGGCGTCGGGCACATCCCCATTTGACGTCACTACCCAGAATGCACTGCGACAAAAAAACAATGGCGGCCTATGTTGAAATTACGATTTGTAAAAATATAGAAATCTGGAAATGAGTATCGAAAGTTGTATCTTATTGTTATGTTACTCAAGTCGAAAGAGATCATATATACCGAACATGTCATTGCAAACGGAGTTCACTTTAAGAACCGTAGGAGTCACCACAAAGTACACAGCATAGTTTGTTCAGAAATAAAGTTGAGTTAAATGGAGTTTACAACTTTAAAACAATTCAGTGCAATAAATTCAATCAATCATAGTCTCAGTTGTTATTCATTTAACTTTTATGATGAATACCTTTTTTTTAGTGTTACGATTTGTGAAAAAAACTTCGACTTGCTTAAACCAAGTAATGACTTGACTGGACTTTAGTGACGACTCCACTCTACTTGATTCTTTTCCCACAGTGACTTGGGACTTGGTTGAGATTTGAAGGTTATGACTTGAGACTTCCTTGTTACTTGCACTTACTCCCACCGCTGTCTCTTTTACTATCCCCTGCTATGTTTCTCCTCATCTCTGTTTGAGCTGCGCACAGTCAGTGATTATCGCCTGAGATCTGATTTGATTTGCTGATGGTGGTGGCTGAACTTGCACGTGATTGGTCGGTACAGTTCGGCACTCCCGTAAAGCCTGTAATGTTGCGCCACTTAAACTAGAAGCGCCCTGTATGTCTTGAATCATAACCTTTATTTTTCTGGCTATGGTGTGGGTCCCTATCGGACCCCAACCGTGGTCTGCCAGAGGGGAGGCCGTGATAGCACTGAACCCCCCTGAAATCTGATTGGACCCCTAAGGTGCTCCCGCCAAATGATTAACTTATCACGGCACCATACGTCTTGTTCGCATTTTGAAATAAGTGAAGCCTTTTGACTGCTAAGTCCCTCCTGTACAGTAGTTGGCACTATGTACCACAAAGACTTGTAATCCACATTTATAAGAGAAAAGAAGAAGAATCTCCACAGAAGAAGAGGATTTGCCCCAGAGCCACTACGTCACGACCTCATCCTAAAGTAAGTTTTACGATGGTGTCCTAATGAGTCACTGTCTAAAATCACTTTTGTGTTCAGAAAGGAGATCGTTTTGCTAGAAGCCACGGGTATCAAGCTAAAGTTAACATTAAGTTACATCTCATGGCGGTAAAAATGAAAACTTATCACCCAACGCAAGCAGTGTTTCAATAAGCAGCCAGTGCAGTGTGCCAGTCTCTCACCCATATATATATATATATATATATATATCCGTGTGTATCTGTGAGTGTGTGTGTGGATAACTGTGTGACTGGGTTACACTGTGATTATTGAAAAAATGTTGCAGTTGTTGAAGTTGTGTTTGTGTGTATATTGTGTTGTAAACATTGTTAATAAACTTTAAATTATGTGCACAAACCTCATCTTTTGTGTGCTTATTATGTACATTGCAACATTTAGAGACTCATTGTCATAGTCTGTGGACCCCCTGAAATAACCTTGGCCACTCCCTGGCCACCCCAAGGATAAAAGTCTAGCTCAACCACTGCGGTCTGCCAGTTAGTGACCACTGGTATATAGTATAGTATATCACACAAACCTGGCATTTGAACAGGGCTGTGTAGACATTTTATATTGACTGTATGTGGCACTATTTATACTCTTGTATCCATCCATCCATCAATTTTCTGTACCGCCTATCCTCACTAGGGTCACGGGCGTGCTAGAGGCTATCCCGGCTATCTTCGGGCGAGAGGCGAGGTACACCCTGAACTGGTTGCCAGCCAATCGCAGTTTATACTCTTGTGTGACAGTTAATAATGGCAATTGTTTTCCTTAAAACCTTGACTGTTAAAATGTTTATGATGGCGACAGTTTGACCCTGAAATATAATATTACTTTTTCTAATATTTCGTCTTAAAATATTTCCTATTATATTCACTATCGGAAAACAATCAGTGTCAGTCAACACTGTTAACAACAAGTCAACCAGTGTAACGTAACATATTTTAATTTGACCACACTACTTTTTAAATATGCCTACAGTCCACATACTGTGCCTAAAGTTAAAATGAAAATGTGACACAATTGTAAATTTACACAACAGGGAAACTCAGAATGAGTTTACCAGCCTCTATCCCAACCTTTGATGAAACAAATAAGTGTAATTATGTCTGGTGCACCTCCCACTGTGTCTTGCAAGCTACTCTTAGAGCCAATCTACACAACAACATCTTTGACATGTTGAACCTCCTAGACCTTGAAGCTTCATATCAAAAGAGAAAAAGCATCCTTGGTTTGGAGGTCAGCCATTATTTTCATTTTAACTTACTGTCTGTGGTCTGGGTATCTCATGCTTGCATTATTTATGAAGCCTGTGAGTGTTGAAGACTGACTGTGAAATGTATTTGATGCAATTTGATGACTAATTAAACTTGCAGTCATGGCTACGAGTGTGCTCATGGTGGAAAAGACTCTGCAACCTTGTGAGCGGGCTGACAAAAGAGAATTGTGCCATGCATTGCCCCATGTATAATTTGCCACCTTCAGTACAGACCTTCATGGTGGTCCCCACAGCAAGTAAAAAAAAAAAAAAAAAAAAAAGCAATTTTGTCTTTGCTTTATAGTTGGAGTACAGCGGCTGAGCGATTTGTATCACTAGAGGAACATTTTGTGCTTTGATAGCTCATTGAGGCTGCAGTCTACAGGAAATGAGACTAGGCCTTTCATTTCCCTGTTGCTAGCTTCACTCACAAACTATAATAAGGCCCCGTTTGCCAAAGGCCCCGATTACATCTACCTGCTACTCACATTGCAGGAGGAAGAATGCAGTTCTGTAATCAGGAATGTAATCTGCATCATGAATTTCATATTCATAGTAAATACTCCAAAGCAAGAAGGTCAAGAGCTTTGAGCAAAATGGCACTGGTATGATAATTGATTTCCCATTCTTAACAGTCTGAGCATCAGTGGGTCGTGAGAAGGACTGACTGACTGACACTACTGAAAGACGCATGCTGCATGAACGATGTGTTCCAGTACAGAGGACCAAGTAAATCAGTCTGATTTTGTCCGTTTATTCTATTTGTATTTATTTATTTATTTGCTGTTTGCAAGGGTTCCAATTACATGCGAGTAATTTACCCCTTTCTTTGCTAGCACCCTCTGGGACTTTTTTTTTTTTCTCAGAACAATTCACACAATTGGACTCACTTACTTACATTTCAATGGAGTAACAGCTGGAGGCTCAACACAGGAACCTTATGACAGACATTACTGTGCCACAGAGTACAACTCACAAGTTTCCTGACCAGGTATATGACCTGATACAGTACTACATATTGCATGTTCTCAGGCCTTTCAATTGAACACAATCACACAGCTTTGATTTCGTGCCTGTAAGTAGCTTTTAAATTGACTTGTTTTTTCAATATTTGCTCTTCATCTATATTTTTTATTGATTTTTTTTTTTTCTCATTGTTGAACTTTCCCTTCTATACACTTCTAATCTCAACGGACCCTACCGCTGGATACATTCCAGACATGTCCTTCTTTACTATGGTTTACATCCCTGGAAACATTTAAAAATCTGTGAACCTGAGTCTAGGACCCTATTTTGGCATGTATGGAAAATTTCTACAGAACATCAACAAAAACCTGAACAAGTTATTCTATCTGTTTGCAAGATAGCATGGCACCTATACTCTGATTCACAATGTATGGAGGCCAACTCTGTTCGTACTGCATACCTTTGTTGCTTACTCAATGAGACCAGTTTAGTCCCAGGCTTTGTTGGCTGCTTGTTAACCTTTAAGATGTCAATGAAAAGGTTGGAGTCCTCATTATATCATTCCCTTTTGATGTATAAGTTTGCTCTGCCTTATATATATTTGTGGACCCAAATCATGTACACTCTCTGGAATCTGTGGGTATTCATTGGAACACAATAAATCAGGTTTAATGGAAACCATTCAGTATACAGTATTTCAGCTTTAATTCAAGCAGTATGATTTTACAGGTGCCAAACATTTGGTCAAAGTATGCCATTATATACAGTACATATACACAATCATACGTATAGTAATGTCATAACATGTTTGCCAGATTTCGAAAACTGAACCATTTTTTCCCAGTTGCTTTATTGTCATACTCTCGATTTTGGGCTATTTAAACTGGTATAATTTATGCATATATCAGGTTCTACGAAATAGAAAGAATGCAATTATGTGGTGAGGGGTGAAATGTTTACTTGACAGCAACGTAGTAAACTCCCCCACCTCCCCTTCCATTCAGTTTTTCGTATCGATGACAATGTTGACAAAACAGAGACTGGAAAAAAACAATGCTGTAATATGCATGCCTGGCCATGGCAATGCCACTACTTCTACAACTAGACAAAACTGTCCTTTAAACAGGGGCAGCGTCAGACTAAAGGACTGATGGCCACCCACCACGTGCGTCAGTAGTAATCTGGAAAAAAAATTCAGGTCCAAGTTCAATAGCGTATAAAAGGAGCATCCCTGAAAGGCTCAGTTGTTCACAAGCAAGGATAGGGTGAGATTCACCACTTTGTAAACAACTGCGTGAGCAAATAGTCTAACAGTTTAAGAACGTTTATCAACAGACAATTGCAAAGGATTTCATCATCTACGGTCCATAATGTCATCAAAAGATTCAGAGAATCTGTAGAAATCTCTGCACTTAAGCGGCATGGATGACAACCAACATTGAATGCATGTGACCTTCGATCTCTCAGGCAGCACTGCATTAAAAAGAGTCATCATTGTATAAAGGATATTGGCATTGGATATTGGGCTCAGGAACACTTCAGAAAACCATTGTCAGTTAAGACAATTCATCGCTACATCTACAAATGCAAGTTAAAACTGTACAACGCAAGGCGAAAGCCATACTGTATATCAGCAACACCCAGAAATGTTGAAATTAGATGTCATGAAGGCAAAGTAGAAAAGTGTGCTGTCACTGTTGTAGTCTGAAGAGTCCACATTTCAAATTGTTTTTGGAAATCATGGAGGCCGTGTCCTAAGGGCCAAAGAGGAAAAGGTCCATCCAGATTGTTATTTCTACAAAGTACAAAAGCCAGCATCTGTTATGATATGGGGGTGTTTTAGTACCCATGGCATGGGGAACTTGCACATCTGTAAAGTTACCATTAATACTGAACGGTACATACAGATTTTAAAGCAACATATGCTAATGTCTTTTTCAGGGACCTCCCAGCTTATTTCAGCGAGACAATGCCAAGCCACATTCTGCACAACTGACAACAGCGTGGCTTTGTTGTAAAAGAGTGCGAGTACAAAGACCTGTCTCCCATTGAAAATGTGTTGCACATTATGAAGTGTGAAATACAACAAGAGACCTCAAATTGTTGACCAACTGAAATTGTACATCACGCAAGAATGGCAGAGCATTCCACCTACAAGCTTCAACAATTAGTACCCTCCAAATGCTTATTGAGTGTTGTTAACAGGAAAGGTGAAGAAACACAGAGATAAACATGACCCTGTCCCAGCTTTTTTGGAATGTGTTGCAGACATCAAATTCAAGATAAATGGATATTTGCAAAAAATAATGAAGTTTATCAGTTTGAACATGAAATATCTTGTCTTTGTAGTGTACTCAAGTAAATGTAGGTTGAAAACGATTTGCAAATCATTGTATCCTGTTTTTATTTTCATTTTACACGATGTCCTAAAATTGGAATTGTGGTTTATAGTTACAAAAGATCCTGTTTAAACAGAGCCCAAAAAACAATTAAAAATGACTATAATTAAATATTGAATTAAGCATAGTATAGAAGGTAGGATACTGGAAATGGTGAAATGTCAGTTGGAAAAACAAAAAGAATACAATGCCAAAGGTCTGAATGATCAAATGGCCTGAAGTCAAGAAAACTATAAGCCTTGCCTTTGTGTCAGGATGACCTTTATGCAAAAAAAAATTGAAAATGCAAACCCAAAACAGTACCACAGGCAAAGAGAAATGAAGAAAATATTTCAGCTTACTTGCAGTGTTCAGAGTTACCTTATGCATAGGCCTATTTGACCGGACTGGCTGTTAGGTGATCGAGTCCGGCCATTGTGTTTCACCCACACTGGCTGATGCAATATTGCATTTCTGTTGTGTTGACACGATGTGGATGTGATTTATCTGATCCTTTTGGTGGTGGGTGTTACTCGCAGGAGGTTGAGTAAAATTAGTCACACACATCAAGGCATCTGTAGGTAGCCATGGCAACAGTAGAGCCAGCAGGGTTTGAGCGAAAGTTTGTCACTGCTTTTGTTATACTCTTCTTTCTAGGAGGGTGAGAAGTGTAGAGTATTTACATCTCGATCAGATACACAACATTGATGGGAGCACAATTTTGTGTGACTCCACCCATTGTTCATGGAACCAAATGTATTTAAACATGAGCTTCAAGTGTATTTTGTTGGCGTGGTGTGTAAATAATAATTTTTCACATAAATCAATCTTTCAGTCAATAAGTAAATGTTTAATAAGGTAAACACTTGGAAATATATATATATATTTTTTTAATCTCTTATCATGTTTTTTTTAATGTCAAACGAATGTTTTCTGTCTATAGCAAAAGTAAAAGAGTTGGTCTCACTGTTCTAATACTTTTGGAAGGGAGTAATAGTTTAAAGAGTATAGCAGAATTAAGCAGAATAAACACATCCAATATGCACTAACGTCATTACTATTGTTTCCAGCCTTTTTATAGGATATAACGTTTTTCAGTCTTGTACCAATACATTAATAAGGACAGTTAGGCATTTACAAAATGTGGATCTATAATGTACAAATGTGAACCCATCCAGGATAGTTAGGCTTCTTTCTTTGATGTGTAATAATTGGCAATTTGCTCTGTTTGAAAAAGGAAATTACCTGTGGCTCACCCAAGGCTTGAAAAAAGGCAGAGGAATACCATAGATCTCAACGGCAAAATAAACGTAATCAGCCTCGCTGAAGCCCTCCATTGGCACAGTGCCACCCATATAGTTTGGGTGCGGTGATCGTGTACCCAGTCAGTTTAGATAAATCTGTTTATGGTGGAACCATTGTCATACAAATTTGGAAGCAAAATTAAGATTTACTTCGGGACCAACTCGCTCCTTCCTTCTTCCAATAGCTGCGAACCACTTTTTTCAACCATCCTAACTTAATAATGGTTTCTTTTAATGGAGAGAGCTAGGTATTCACACAATAGGGGACCTATATCTGAGTGGCAATTTTGCTTCTTTTGCTCAGCTGCAGGAAACATATAACCTCCCAAGGAGTATTCTTTTTCAAGTTGCTACAAATTAGAACCTACATGCTTGCCCTCACTTGAAAGTGCTTCCCCCCCAGTTTTAGATAGATGCCTTCTCCAATATACAGGTTCTGATAGAAAGGTGTCACACTTTTACAACTCTTTGCTATCCTCTAATCCTCCAGGATGAACTGGGGACACAGATCACTGATAAGACCTGGGAAGAGAGCCTTAAAGAGGTTAATGTTTGCTCAATTATTTGATGCAGTGTCTCATCCAATTTCATGTTATTCACAGACTCCACTACTAAAACCAAAATGTCATATTTCCAGAAATATCACCACAATGTGACAAATGCAGCTTCACATATGCAAATCTCCTTCATATAGAGCTTTGCACGCTGTCCCAAGATAGAGGCATTTTGGACGAGCATCCCACCTTAATTGTGCTTAATCCTTTAGAATCCACATATTCTCTATCTGCAGCCCCCAAAATTATATTTCTCACCCCCCCACCCCCCTCTCCCACACATACACTTTTAATTCATGGCTCAGTGAAAGAACTAACACTCTCCATCTCGAAAATATTAGGTTCGATCTGAGGAGTTGCAAGTCGCAACTGGACAGTGTTTGGTTGTCCCTTGTCCGCTACCTACGAAACAACCTACGACAGATGCTTGTTTTGTTAATGACTTCTCACCATTGTCTCGACAATCCATGGCAACGTCAACCACAATATACTACGCCCTGAGCAGATGGGTGAGTGGGGTTCGGGGGCCTATTAATGGGTGTGTTTTTTTGTTTTTTTTTGTTTGTTATTGTTGTAAATTGTATGTTCCTGCACACCATTTTGCAATGTTCTGATTGTTTTTACTTGGTCGACCAAAATGCCCCATTACGAGCTGAGTGTTTATTTGTCGGGACTAAAACAAATTCAGCACACTGGCTGGTCTGTGTTGATGGGCTCACCGTGTTCATTTGGTTTGAAGGTGAAATATTCCCACACTGGGGCTGTTGCATTTGGCTTTGCGATCATGTTTTCTTCCTTTTAATTTCTACTAGGCGGCATGGTGGACGACTGGTTAGAGCGTCTGCCTCACAGTTCTGAGGACCGGGGTTCAATCCCCGGTCCCGCCCGTGTGGAGTTTGCATGTTCTCCCCGTGCCTGCGTGGGTTTTCTCCGGGCACTCTGGTTTCCTCCCACATCCCAAAAACATGCATGGTAGGTTAATTGACAACTCTAAATTGTCCGCAGGTGTGAATGTGAGTGTGAATGGTTGTTTGTTTGTATGTGCCCTGCGATTGGCTGGCAACCAGTTCAGGGTGTACACCGCCTCCTGCCCGAAGATAGCTGGGATAGGCTCCAGCACGCCCGTGACCCTTGTGAGGATAAGCCCCTCAGAAAATGGATGGATGGATAGATAATTTCTACTACGTTACTTTGCGTGTGTACGCTAACAGCCCCGCCTCCACGCCAACAGAGACCAAGAGGCTGGATGAGTGACAAGAGGATTTACTCCGTTCATTCCGCTTTAAACAAACTTGCCCAGGTGGTGAGACCCAATTCACGGAGGGAACCCTCTTGTCATTCAGTCTCTGTGGAGGCGCGATCCAAAGAAAATAAGCATGCATGCTACACATGGCAATTTATCGAGGCAAAATGGGGTTGCGGGTAATGTCGAATATTATTTTTAATACATGCTGCGGACAAAAAAATATTGGACGGCTGACCGCAAATGGCCCATGGGCCGTAGTTTGGAGACCCATGTTGTATAGTGTTGGGCATGTAAAGGACAAAACTAAAAGAAAAGATTAATGAGAAATGCTAGCTGATCGAAAAAAATCAGTTGAGCAAGCCTGTCAGATTGACAGCTTGACAATGTTCTTTCTGTAGAGGTGTCAAGAGCAGCACTTGCTCCCCTCATCCTTTTGTTGTTTTTCTCTTCCTTGGTTCTAGCCATCGTGTTCTTCTTCAGCACATCTTTCTAAATCTCTCATCAAATTCTAATAGCATATTTTTTACTTTTCAATCCCTCATACCTTTCAATTTTCCCTCCTGGTGGTGCCCTCATTTTCTTAACAAAGATGTATTCACTGCTAACCAGTTCCTCCTGGAGACTGACACATTTAATCTTGTTGTTCTGCAACCTTGAGAGGGAAAAGATAGACTGTAAAGCTAAAGCAATTATTCCATTTTCTTGCCAATGACCATTATTGCTCTTTATTATCACATTGTGGGTCTCATCGCGCTAGAATGGACTATAGACGCAATCAAATACGCAATCCTAATAAAGAGAATGTGCAAAGTGCGGCATTTATATGGCTTTTCAGTAAGTGTACGTTTTTTTTTTCATAATTAGGAACAATTGTTTTCCACCCCTACCGTATATCTATTTACAGATCCTCTCCCTCTGTGGCCCAAAAGACATTGCAGTTATTCTTCTTTCCTTTTCAGCTTAACCCTATCCAGGGGTTGCTTTCATCTCTTGAAGTTGTCTGCATCTTCTACTCAAACTACAGCTTCTTCCCTCATCACATCCACAAATCTCTTCTTTTGTCTTCCGATATTAACATTTAAGTTAATATTACTAATGTACCTCGCTGGACCAGTAAGCGTGACAGGTTTTACCTTCATCTTTTCAAAGTCGTTGAACATGTTATGAAGGTCTCCATAAGAGAGAGCACTATGAGGAGGGATGGGAATTCTGGGAATGAAGATGTGCTGAAATGGCTTGTCAGTCAGGCTACACTTGTGTATTAAAAGTGCAGAGAAGACATATTGACTCAATCATCCCTGAGTGCCCTTGCTTGCTGGCTTCCAGAGAGAGAGAGCCTTGATGCTAATTATGATGGGAAGACAAAGTCTCCCTAGCGGGCAAGTAAAGAGAAGATATAGCTTTTCCAAAGTTATCAATCATATCTCTGAGTTCAGCTGCTGCAAGGGATCATTATTTTATCACTTACATGTCATCATCTGTGTACAAAATGAGGAATTGTCTTGAACAGTGTCAAGCCAAAGTTTTATTTACAAGAGAACAAAGTGTATTTTGTGTAATAACAAAATAAAAGCTTGTAAAACCCATGCGCCAGCAATGTTTTAGAAATGGAAATATGATGAAATCTTTGACTATGCAGATTCAAATATTGACATCCACACGAAAAACTTGCCCGAGTGTTCAAAGCAAGTTTTGAGTCTTATTACACACACACAACACATTCACAAAATTTTTTACAAATTTTCAAAATTCTTGCTTTTATTCTATTACAGTATGAGAAAGGAAATGCAAGAAGGTTGTTTTTTTCTCTCAAAACCCTGATTGTGGAGGGAAATGTGATTTTATTTCTCATCCTAAGCCCAGTAGTTTTGTCATGTGCAGAATTAACTTTTTGAATGTTTCCCATCTCATATGTACAACCCCAATTCCAATGAAGTTGGGTAGTTGTGTTAAACATAAATAAAAACAGAATACAATGATTTGCAAATCATGTTCAACATATATTTAATTGAATACACTACAAAGACAAGATATTTAATGTTCAAACTGATAAACTTTATTGTTTTTAGCAAATAATCATTAACTTAGAATTTTATGGCTGCAACAAATTCCAAAAAAGCTGGGACAGGGTCATGTTTACCACTGTGTTACATCACCTTTTCTTTTAACAACATTCAATAAACGTTTGGGAACTGAGGAGACTAATTGTTGAAGCTTTGTAGGTGGAATTCTTTCCCATTCTTGCTTGATGTACAGCTTCAGCTGTTCAACAGTCCGGGGTCTCCGTTGTCATATTTTACGCTTCATAATGCACCACACATTTTCAATGGGAGACAGGTCTGGACTGCAGGCAGGCCAGTCTAGTACCCGCACTCTTTTACTCTGTTGTAACATGTGCAGAATGTGGTTTGGCATTGTCTTGCTGAAATAAGCAGGGGCGTCCATGAAAGAGACGTTGCTTGGATGGCAGCACATGTGTCTCCAAAACCTGTATGTACATTTCAGCATTAATGGTGCCTTCACAGATGTTTAAGTTACCCATGCCATTGGCACTAACACAGCCCCATATCATCACAGATGCTGGCTTTTTAACTTTTCGTCCATAACAGTCCGGATGGTTCTTTTCCTCTTTGGCCCGGAGGACACGACGTCCACAATTTCCAAAAACAATTTGACATGTGGACTCGTCGGACCACAGAACACTTTTCCACTTTCCATCAGTCCATGTTAGATGAGCTCGGGCTCAGAGAAGCCGTCGGCATTTCTGGGTGTTGTTGATAAATGGCCTTTGCTTTGCATAGTAGAGTTTCAAGTTGCACTTACGGATGTAGCACCAAACTGTATTTACTGACATTGGTTTTCTGAAGTGTTCCTGAGCCCATGTGATGATATCCTTTACACATTGATGTCGGTTTTTGATGCAATGCCACCGGAGGGATCGAAGGTCACGGGCATTCAATGTTGGTTTTCGGCCTTGCCGCTTACATGCAGTGATTTCTCCAGATTCTCTGAACCTTTCGATGATATTATGGACCGTAGATGATGAAATCCCTAAATTCCTTGCAATTGTACGTTGAGGAACATTGTCCTTAAACTGTTGGACTATTTTCTCATGCACTTGTTCACAAAGAGGTGAACCTTGCCCCATCTTTGCTTGTGAATGACTGAGCAATTCAGGGAAGCTCCTTTTATAACCAATCATGGCACTCGCCTGTTCCCAATTAGCCTGTTCACCTGTGGGATGTTCCAAACAGGTGTTTGATGAGCATTCTTTTCTTTTTTGCCACCTCTCCCAGCTTTTTTGGAACGTGTTGCAGCCATAAAATTCTAAGTTAATGATTATTTGCTAAAAACAACAAAGTTTATCAGTTTGAACATTAAATATCTCGTCTTTGTAGTGTATTCAATTAAATATAGGTTGAACATGATTTGCACATCATTGTATTCTGTTTTGGCACGGTGGCCGACTGGTTAGAGCGTTAGCCTCACAGTTCTGAGGACCCGGGTTCAATCCCCGGCCCCGCCTGTGTGGAGTTTGCATGTTCTCCCCGTGCCTGCGTGGGTTTTCTCCGGGTACTCCGGTTTCCTCCCACATCCCAAAAACATGCATGAATTGGAGACTCTAAAATGCCCGTAGGCATGACTGTGAGTGCGAATGGTTGTTTGTTCCTATGTGCCCTGCGATTGGCTGGCAACCAGTTCAGGGTGTACCCCGCCTCCTGCCCGATGACAGCTGGGATAGGCTCCAGCACGCCCGCGACCCTAGTGAGGAGAAGCGGCTCAGAAAATGGATGGATGGATGTATTCTGTTTTTATTTATGTTTAACACAACGTCCCAACTTCATTGGAATTGGGGTTGTAGGTTTATGAGGAGTGCCGTGGCATGACAGCACACTGCATGGACTTACCGCTTCATTCTGTTTAATGTAACCCACTCCACTGTGACGCAGTAAAACTGTTCTGGCATAAAACGGATACAGATCTTCCATGCTGCTTGACCTAACAGCTGAAGAGGACAAAAAAAGAAAGAAAGAAAAAAAAAAAGTAATGCAGTCCAATTGTAAAGTTCTCAAATCAATTCTTACATTACCATCCCTCCTCTTAGTACAATCTATTATGGATGCCTTTTATACATTTCAATAGATAAAAAGTACTCAAGGTAAAACCTTTCATCCCTGCTTTGCAGCGGAGACATGATTAGAAAGGTAATGATTCAACATAATACTTCTTATTGAACATGTATTCATAACTTCTTCAAAAAACATTTTTTGGGCAAAAAGGTTTTAGCAGTTTGAATGGAAAACGTGCCCATTAGATGTAAAAACATAAGTAAAGATACAATACGAGCACACAGTATATTGTTGATATAAAGACACAGTGTAAATGGTATCTGCTTTAGCATTTCAGTTTCTGGCATGTGCAATGTGTGCGGCCATATATAGGGGGGCATTACAAAAAAAAAAAAATTTCCTGAAATGGTTTTTGTATTGTGTAAATGCATCACCATCTCTAAGAGTATAAGGCGAAAAGCATGGTGTTGGACTGTTACAGTACATATTCTCTATGTGTTCTGAGTGAAGGTAAATACCAGTTTACCATGATGAGCTTGCCAGATTATAATAAGAGCAAAATTAAAACAGTCCAAAATTCAAGCAAGACTGTAATACTCATCACTTGAAATACTCATCAAAGCCATTGATACTCATTTTTAAATGGGGGTAAATGAGCCCCATCTTGGAACTCTTGTTACCACTCGTGTAAGAAAAATGGTAAAATAATAGTGGTTTGTGATTTGGCATTGATCCTATACCAAGTGAAACGATTTCTTTTGTTTGAATATATGTGTTTTGTTTCCATGACATTTTACCCCCATTGTACAAATGTTGCAAATTGCTGTTGTATCATTTTATGCCTGAAAATAAAGCCACAAAGTACTCTTCTCTCTCTGTGCCATCCTTCAGGCACATCTTTCTGTACAGCTTGTGTTTGTTCATACTGCTGGCTGGGTCACGCTGGCCGAGCCCACTTGCTTGTGAACCGCGTCACGTAATGGGTGGCACAACATCAAAACAAAAAACGTGGGGGAGCAAAGTTTTTTTGCTGTCTACTGTGACGACGCAGATAGGCACTTAAATTGTATGTAGGAAGCGAGTAGTGACATAAAGACACAGTCACCTAAGTTTCTTCTTTGATAAAACTGTAGCGGTACATACTGGTGCAAAAGAAACTCATGTATTGATCTCATGACGCTGACATCGATCAATATGAATGCCAATGTCGGTATTGATGTTATCAATGTATCCACCACAAATACAAAATTAGTAATTATTGGCCAGCGCAAAGCTTGTGAAGCATGCAACCCATCTTACTATTTTTTATGCTTATTATATCAATTTCGTATTATACTTTAGTTGTTTTTTCCCCCTCGAATTTCGCAATCACCATTTAATGTTGCCGCACAAATGAGATATCAAAAGATGCGTCTCGACCGGACTCGGATCGGAATTATTTGTATTTATTATTTCGTGTTAACATGATGATAAAATTCCCCCCAAATTATGCCAAAAAGTCCCATTGACAATCAATGCGGCCCCGTGTCAAAAAGTTTAACATTGTTGTTTACTCACAAATGAGGTATCACAAGATTAGTCTCGGCCGGCCTGGAATTGGAATAATTTTTGAAAAAATTACATTTATTACATATATGTTACCATGACAACACAATTCCCAGATTATTTTATTGTAATCTATTTATAATTCACTACATTTTTAGAAAACATAAGATCCACGCCAGTGCTTTTCATTGTTGGGTGTGTTTGGGGGTTAGGGCGCCATTCAAGCCAGGACCACCACTGTTCCTCAGTTTAGACTGGTTCCGTTACAAATGAATCACAAAATGCAAAATGTTTTTGCAAATATTTTGATTAAACCGGGTGAGTTGTTTTGCCACGACTATGTGCATCATGTCATTAGGTGTACTGTATATACTGTATCAAAATTCCCAGATGACTATAAAACATGCACTTCAAATTACCTTAGAGTGTATTGTGCCTGGATTTTCTACTGTGATACAGTTAAAATATTAGTTCCGCTTTGATCTTTCTAAATACAACTTCTGCAGTATTTAAACCATACTGCTATGGTCTGTGAGGCAAAAATTACCTTTTTTGTCTTTGAGTGCCTAGAAATGCGCTATTTAAGTGGAATGCATTATTATTATTATGAATTGATCATAACTTAAGAAAAGTCTATTTACAGCTTATAAAAGAACAGAGTATGAATTTAACTGAGTATTAATTAAAATATATTACACTAAATTATTTTAACTTATATTAGTAATATTATTATATTATATAGTTATTAGCTATATAAAACAGCTCAACACATTATGAAGTGCACTTTTATGGTGAAAACATCACTACTAAGATTCTTAAAAATAATATGTAGAATATACTCTACTTGGAAAATCTTTGACTTTCTTACAAAATGAATGCAATTGTTCGTTTTCTGACGGCCAAATAAAAATGGATGCGTAACTAATTTTGGTAATGGAGAAATAAATTGAACAACAAACATTATCCATCCATCCATCCATATTCTTTAACGCTTATCCTCACTGGGGTCGCGGGCTGCTGGAGCCTATCCCAGTTATCTTCGGGCGGGAGGCGGGGTACACCCTCCCCGTTCCACATACCACCTACGCCGCCGCCTTCTTGATCGATTTTGCAGCATAATTAAACTTATTGTCATCGAGATCCATTTGTTCTAGCAGACACTGTTCCACGGTCTCCATTGTTGTTGCTTTGTTCCTTGTTACGGAAAGGAAAGTAAAAACGGCTACCTGAATTGGCCAAAAAAATGCAAAGGAAACTCCGCCCTGTGGCATCCTCGCCAATACCAGCCGTAGCGACACCCCCGACTTGGAGGAGAACTGCAGTACATTTTCAAAACTGCGTGCGTGGGTTGCACTCGAGTATAAAGGCAAACTACGCGTGGGACAGTCGCAGAAACGTCAGCGTGGTCGCCGCCCGTGCGAAAATAAAGAAGCCTTTTGGGAGCGGCGCCTCGCCGAATATTCGGCAAAGTTGTCAGTGCACCGTTGGGGGCTATTTGTGTTTTGTGGCAAACCAGTACATTCATTTGCAAGTGTAATTTGGTGGCTTGGCGATTAAATACTGCCTCTTCCATTGACAATGCAATTAAATCTCTACGGCTGCTCACGTTTCGTGTGTGTGTGTTTTTGTGAGTGTGTGTGTGTGGGAGGGGGGCGGATATGGTTAAATTAGCCATGTTGTGGCTTCACGCAAGGTATGCAGACGAGCTACAGAAATTTGTTAAAGCACTGATTACTCATGGCACACACAGCAGAGGTGCAGGGGTGTTTATGTTAAGCTAAGGGCACTCACTTATTCACCACACTCTGAGCTCTGCTTCCACAAGTTGACACAAGCAGCTGGCCGTCGGGAACAGTCGTCACTAAGCGAGGTGGAAAAGGAAACAGCTGCTGGCAAAAGTCTCCTTGAAGGCTTATCAAATTTGGAGTATACTCGAAATATCTTACAATGGGAACTGTATAAAGTGTGAAATCACTACTGTAGTAGTACTCTATGGGCTATGTTTTTGTGACCGGCATAAATACAGCGAGATGGGTGGCATAAGTCTGCGCAGTGAAGGTTTTCATAATTTCACAGATGCGCACAACCGACAAATTTTAAAAAGTTGAAAACAGCCAACTTTATTTGCCGCCAAGCGGCTCCTCTCATTCCTTTCAAATGAGGTGAGGTCCGATCCTTGCCGAACTGGAACTTTGTCACTGCTCTTGGCCTGTGTGACGACTTTAGTTTGTCCCTGGACTTCATGTATCGATCATGTATCATGCATGATCATTCCACCCCCATAGCTGTGTGCCAGCCAATGGAATGATTGAAAAATATAATAATGATCAGAAGTTGGTAGTAACGCACTCCATTTACTCCGTTACATTTACTCAAGTAACATTTTCCATAAACTGTACTTGTCAGAGTACTTTAAATGCACTGTACTTTTTACTTTTACTTGAGCATTTATGTGAAGAAGGATCGATACTTTTACTCCGTTACAATGATCGACATGCTGTTCGCTACTTTTATTCATTCATTCTTGTGCGTGCGCGTCTATTTTTTGACTCCATCTTCGACTTCCGCATAAGGTGCCCGTTGCGCCAATCAAACGGGATCTCTAATGTCATTTGACTCCAATTCACCAATCGGACGACACAAGGCGACATAATGATGCGTTCAATTAATTGTTTTCTACAATGATTCAGAGGGTTTGATGGCCACTGTTCACAAATCTATGAAATAAAATTGTCTAACATCCACCATTCATGTCCGCAGACCTTAGAATCTGTCTCCCTGTGCCCCAATCATATTCACCAAAATCTCATTAGACCAGAGGCGCCAAAAGTTAGACATGCGGGAATAAGTTTAAACTGACTTTGTGACACCAAATTCTCACTCCACCAGGGGCATTTCCAAGGGCACACCCTCTCTGTGCCGATACGCGGAGCCTTGCGCATACCGGTCTGCCAAATTGGCAACGTACAGCGAACCTTGCGCTTGCAAGAAAATCAAGATATGAAAGCCAGTTTTTGCGCTTGGATGCAGTTGCACAGTCCACAAATATAGAGCTCTATGTGTAGAATAACCACAATGAGCATTAACAAAGGATGTTAGGAGAAGAATTTTGGGGGAGAGGAACATAGACTCAAAGCTACTGGGAAGTCAGCTGACTCCCTTTAAGCCAGAAAATACTTTTTTTGACTTTTGTCTAACATGTTATGTTTCAGGGCCATAATACTGGTGATCTCTAGTACGTTTATGACTGGGTAGAAATACTGATTCTGTTCAAGGTTGTTCAGCACTGTTGTGCTTGTTTTTATTATTTAAAAAAAAACTTTTTCTACTATTTGTCCTTCGTCCTGTTGGTGTGATAGGACTCCCACCTGAAGTTGAGCGAGGTGCATGGGCAATGCTTATACTTGTGGGCGTTTCACTTAAGCGTTTTGTATACATTTAATAATTGTTTTAGGATGGCAACATTACTGGTGTTCCAAATATAACTGAATTCAATAGGTAATTTTGTTATTAAATCACAAATTGGAAGTTGACTTGTTGAGTTGTCACGGAACAGATTGGGTTTGACTTTGGAGGGTCCACTGTAACGATGAAACAGAGTGATCCCACTTTCCTCATCACTAGCTTGGCTGCTTTTTCCATGTTAAACTTTGCAATATGGGTAAACGCAAATGTGACAAGCGTCTGATAGAAGGTAATTCTGAGGACCGCTCATTGCAGCAAAGATGCTTACATAAATCAGCAACTACAATCTGGAGACATTTTCTAACAAAGTGAGCTTTTGCTTACTTGATGGCTGGTTTGTAAGCTGCCAACAGAGCTCTGCTTTGATCGCCATCTGTCAAAAAACTAAAATGCAACATTTACCACATCTTTGTACAATCTTTTTCTGGGATGTATGCAACTTTTGATGTAAGTCATGAAAGTCTACAGTATAACAATTAAGTGATGTGAGGAAGGTGATTTAATCGATCAGACTCTCAGATTAAGCTGATTGTTTTACATGAGCTATGGCAGCTGTTTGTTAATTGTACATACAGCACACACTGGTTGGTTATTCACTTCTCTTGTGTCGAATCTCATTTGACATGTCCTGGCCAAATCTGAGCAAGACTCAAATTTGACTCTTCAAAGCCACTCACTGTAGAAAAAACGTCGTTTATGCGAAAAACAATATGAGTATTGGATTAGAATGAGGAATGTGGATAAGTGAATGGGGATGTGAGGAGCACATGCAGAAATGGCACATATTGGAAATTTAAGTGAGGTGCAATAGGAACGAAAGGGCACTCTTGCAGTAGATAGCTGGAGTGGTGATGTGCGAACATAGTCACAGTGATTTTCCACATGAGGTTACATCATCAGTAGGAGACTAAAAGCAAATGCAGTACTTGTCTGAGCACAAGCAGAGACAATTTCCTTTCTAGTTGGTGTTTGACAGCAGATGTGGAAGCTGTGAAAATAGGTGGGAATACTAAATAATACTAGTTCAATGAATCTGTGCTTTCATACTTGACAAACACTACAGTAGACTTGCTGAGCAGAACCAAGATCTCCACCGTGGGATAACAACTGTGTTCAGTGTCCTCTGTGGACCTGTTATATGAATTGAGAATACAAAAGAAAAAATAATCATGGATCCAATAGCCAGATCCAAATGTCAACCTTGGTCAATATGGATGGTAAAATAGTATAAATTCATTTTTTTAAAGTTTTTATTAAATGAAAACTTTTATTAAATCTCTTGCTGCTTAAAGGGTTCACATTTTTCCTTTAAGTTTTGTATTTTCTCAAATATATAAAAAAAACATTTTAAAATCCTCACTAATTACATGCTGTATTGTAATTTACTAGGTACAAAATAATGTTACAATTATCAATGGAAACCCAAATCATGAACCCATGAATGCATTCATAATCATCACCATCATTGATAAATTAGATGGCAGACTGATGCATCAGCTATAAATTTCCTTAGGAAAACTCGATGTGTCTGCAGTCAGCATGACAGCAACCATGATGGAGTGTGTTTCTGAAGTTTTTTGTAGAAACATACACAGTGGGGTCCTGTTGAAACTCAATTTGGAGTGCTCTGGTGGTGCTCTGCATGTTCTTCCTTCCCAAGCTGAAAACAATAGCACACTAGACAACGACTTGAATACCTTCTACTGCAGATTTGAAAAGGACACTTTCACACCCCACACCCATCCGGCCGCACCCCCGACCACAATCACACCTCTGACTTCTGCGTTTACCATCCACGAACAGGATGTGAGACGCATCTTCAAACAACAAAAGATTAACAAAGCGGCAGGGCCAGACCATGTGTCCCCATCCTGCCTCAAAGTCTGCGCGGACCAGCTCGCGCCAGTCTTCACTCAGATCTTCAATAGATCTCTGGAACTGTGCAAAGTACCATCCTGTTTCAAACGCTCCACCATCATTCCAGTCCCCAAGAAACCTGCAATCTCGGGTCTAAATGACTACAGGCATGTCGCCTTGACATCTGTGGTCATGAAGTCCTTTGAACGTCTCGTGCTGGACCACCTCAAGAGCGTCACAGGTTCCCTGCTGGACCCCCTGCAGTTTGCCTACCGAGCGAACAGGTCTGCGGATGATGCAGTCAACATGGGACTGAACTTCATCCTTGAACACCTGGACAGTGCAGGGACCTACGCGAGGATCCTGTTCGTGGACTTCAGCTCAGCGTTCAACTCCATCATCACTGAACTCCTTTCATCCAAGCTTCTCCAGCTCAGCGTCTCACCTGCCATCTGCCAGTGGATTTACAGCTTCCTGACGGGCAGGACACAGCAGGTGAGGCTGGGAGAGACCACCTCATCCACACGCAGCATCAACACTGGGGCGCACCAAGGTTGTGTCCGTTCTCCGCTGCTCTTCTCTCTCTACACGAACGACTGCACCTCAGCGCACCCGGCTGTCAAACTCTTCAAGTTTGCAGATGACACCACTGTCATCGGCCTCATCAAGGACGGTGACGAGTCTGCATATCGACAGGAAGTGGAGCGGCTGGAGTTGTGGTGCGGCTGACACAACCTGGAGCTGAACATGCTCAAGACTGTAGAGATGATCGTGGACTTCAGGAGGCATCCTTCACCACAGCTGCCCCTCACATTGTCCAGCTGCCTTGTGTCAACCGTCGAGACCTTCAAGTTCCTGGGAATTACAGTCTCTCAGGACCTGATGTGGGCGACCAACATCAACTCCGTCCTCAAAAAGGCCCAGCAGAGGATGTACTTCCTGCGGCTTCTGAGAAAGCACGGCCTGCCACAGGAGCTGCTAAGGCAGTTCTACACAGCGGTCATTGAATCAGTACTGTGTTCTTCCATCACAGTCTGGTTTGGTGCTGCTACAAAAAAGGACAATCTCCGACTGCAACGGACAATCAAAACTGCTGAAAGGATTGTCGGTACCCCCCTACCCACCCTTGAGGACTTGCACGCTGCCAGAACTAAGACAACAGCGTGCAAAATCCTCTCTGACCCTCCGCATCCCGGTCACCAGCTCTTCCAGCTCCTTCCTTCAGGTAGGCGCTACCGATCAATGAAAACTAGAACTAGCAGACATTCCAACAGCTTCTTCCCTCTTGCGATAAACTTCTTAAACACCTAACCTACAATTCCATTGCAACATGCTGCCAAGTTTTTGACTTGAGTTCGTTGTCACATTTCTGTGGGGCCAATTATATATTACTTGTGCACTCACTGTAGTAGTCTCCCCACGCTGCACTATTTGCATGTCTGTTGTTGACCAATACTGGCCACTCATGCCAGAGTAGTATCTGCTCCATTTGCACACTGACTGAGGAGAATCTGCAACATTTGCACAATCAACATTGTCCCAGATTATCGTGCTACTCGTCACTTTAAACTGCATACACTCCTTGAAATCTCTGCGCCCTTTGCACAATGGTCATTGCACTGGGCTATTGCAATATTAGTCATTCGAACTGCTCTAAGTGCTAGAGGACTCTGCATCTTTTGCACAATTGTAAAAAAAAATAATAAATGTACCGGCATTACCAGATAATTATTAACCCTTTATTGCTCAGTGACTGTTTTTTTGTCAATGTCTTTATGTCTCAAAAGTGTTCTCTGTCAATTGACTGTCTGTTGTCGTACTAGAGCGGCTCCAACTACCGGAGACAAATTCCTTGTCTGTTTTTGGACATACTTGGCAAATAAAGATGATCAGTCCAGCTGCGGGATTGTTGCCCTCCTACACCCCCGACACTTCTCCTGGTAAACTGGCATGTCTCTTTTTTCTCCTCCATGCTCTGAAGAATGAGAGAGCAAGCAAACCTCCTGTCCACATTGCATATGTTGTATGCACAGTTGCCTGTCTTTCCTATCTGCACAACAGCATGTGAAATTGAGTCACAATTGCTATTTCTTTTCTTGGTGCTATTTCTTTCTTGGTGCGCCAGCTGATATTTACCAAAATATATACGATTACAATCTAACCATTGATCAACTATGCAGCGCTATTAAAGCATTTTAGGATTCAACGAAGCAATAAATGTGAGAAAACAATGCTATAAAATCTGAGAAATATAGTAAGAAGTATTCAGAGAGCATGCAAAATCCTCTTGGACCCTCCACATCTCTTCCAGTTCCTTCCTCAGACGCACTATTGATCAAAGCAAACTAAAACCAGCAGACATTCCAACAGCTCAATATGGTGAGCAGAAGTGTGCTAACAGACAGCCACTTATCGCAACAAAGAGGATGTATTCGGACTGTGGAATCGGTAATCGACCATCCAGCAGTTCTCTCTGGAATTTACTGGGAGCAAAGCCCAAAGATATGGGACAACATCTAAAAGGGAGGACACAACACCAGCAGAATCAGAATCATCTTTATTTGCCAAGTATGTCCAAAAAACACACAAGGAATTTGTGTGATTACTGAGGAATCCGGCTGGCCTGCGTTGCAGGCTGCTTCAACGCTGAGTGAGCGGCCGTGGACGCTCGCTATAGCGAAGGGCAAGAAAAAAGGACGTGAGTCAAAGCAAAACATTGACATCAGACTTACAAATAGATTTGAGCCAGTTTTACAAGACCCTGGCCAAGAATGCTCATCCCCCACCACCCCTGAAAGGTATGAAACTAAATCATACAAGAAAAAAATGGTACCCCAAAAATTAATAGTTGGTGATGGAGCTGTCAATGATGTGAAACGTTTTTGCAGTGTGAAGAACACCAACATACTGTGTTTTACCAATGACATGGTGTCTGATATCTCAAAAAAAATCCTGGAGATCACTAATCAGCACCCAACTATGAAATCTGTCATTATACACACAGGGGCCCTAGATGTTCTCAAGCAGCAATCAGAGGTACTGAAGCAAGATTTCATTGATCTCCTAACAAAACTGCAATGTTTGGATGCTGAGGTTTTTATTTCCCATTTGTACGATTTGAAGATGAACGATTCTCTAGGCTCAGTCAATTAAATATGTGGCTCAAAAAAGTGTGTATATATACTATCTGTGTATTTCTGCATTTTCGGGGAGCGCAGACATCTTTACAAGGCAGATGGTTTCTGTCTATATAGACAAGGGGTTACGTTATTGGCTGCCAACATTTTTTTTGTGTATGTCATTCAGCGGCCCAAAAATAAAATACTGGCCTTGGTGATGCAGTTGTTCCCAAACAACCGGAGGAACAGGAGATAAGGCGACACGAGGAACAGATGGATTCATCAGGGTCATCCAAACAATCTGAAGAGCGAATGACAAATGAGATGAGCCAGCACGTTGAATCTCCCACACCCCTCCCTGCCCCAATGGGGCAAAGCCCAACGCAAAACTCACTCTCTTCTAGCCTAAAATCTCTGCTCGGTGTGACGGACAGGATGAAGACGATTGTCAGTATTGGAATCCAACGCACACCACGCCAAGATCTTCCTCCCATCCCCCCTCACCTGAAACCACCGTCCACTAAGATGCGAAGGGCCCCTCCTCCACCCATGAAGAACCTTATCTGTGAATCTGACTAATATCTGCGGGGTCTTTTCCAGAATAAATCAGACCCCTATGGAGATCAGGCATTTTTGATCCCTGTAATTACAAGGACAGAAAGTTGGTCACAGAAATATGGCACAAAAAAGTAGAACTACAAACTTAGTGAGGATAAAATGTGAACTTATCAAACCATTGTCTCCAGTTATCTCAGCGAGACTAGCTCTTTTCAATATCAGGTCACTGGGTAATAAATCAATGTTGATTAATGACATCATTACAACCTATGATCTGGACTTTTTGTTACTAAATGAAACGTGGTTAACAGAAAGTAGCTGTAATACCATTTTAAATGGGGCACCGCCAGCAAATTTTAATTTTATGAACAAGTGTCGAAGACTGAAAAAAGGCTGGTATTGCTGGTATTTTTAAGTCATTATTTCAGTGTAAAGAAATTATACTGGGTGATTTTAGCTCTTTTGAATATCTCTGTTTTAAGTTAAAGGTGAGCCAAAAGTTATTGTTTTAATAATTTATAGGCCTCCAAGATACAACAGAAAATTTATGGAGGACTTTTCAGAACTGCTGTCAGCTATTTGTATTGACAACAACTATTTTGTCATAACGGGAGACTTTAACATTCATATTGACAATAACATGGAAAAAAAACACTGCTATACTGGACACATTTGACCTCTCTCAACATATTAAGAGTCCAACCCACACTCAACCCCCCCCACCCCCTTCCCCGCCAAATCAGATAGCTCCACAACTCCTAACAGCAGATAAATGCAATGAATTTGCCTGTTATTTTAGTGAAAAAATACAATCCATCAGGTTAAATATTAGCAGAAGTCAGCAAAATGATATTACATCAAAAGCCACCCAGGAAAAACTCTGTTACCATGTCAGAATTTGATACAATTGACCAAAAAACTGTAGAGAAAACGGTTCAGCAGCTGAAACCATCAACGAGCAGTCTTGACTCAATATTTTGACTCAATACTCTGACTTTTTAAAAGATATTGCGTAGTCTGTGCTAGCTGATTTGCAGCAAATAATCAATTGCTCACTTCAGTCAGGCGAGTTTCCTAAAGCTCTTAAAGTAGCTCCCATTAAGCCTCTGCTAAAAAATAGAGTGCTGGACGCTTCCATGTTAGCAAGCTATAGACCCATCTCAAATCTCCCTTTCATACCCAAGATTGTTGAGAAAGTAATTTTTTAATCAACTCAGCAATTTCTTGAACTAAAATGAACTTTTTGATAAGTTTCAATCAGGGTTCCGAACTCATTACAGTACAGAATCTGCTCTTATCAAAGTGCTAAATGATATAAGGTTGAATACTGACTCTGGAAAGGTGTCAATTCTGGTCCTGTTGAACCTCAGTGTGGGTTTTGATACGGTAGATCATAATATACTGCTGAACAGGTTGGAAACCTGGTTAGGACTAAATGGAACAGTCCTAAAATGGTTCAGGTCCTACCTGGAGGAAGGGAGTTATTTTGTAACCATTGGAAGTGCTCAATCTCATCGAATGGCAATGACCTATGGGGTCCTTCAAGGGTCAGTTCTTGGACCCCTCCTGTTCAGCCTGTATATGCTACCCTTGGGTCAAATTCTTCAGAACTTTAATCTTGACAAGCATAGCTATGCAGATGACACACAGTTATATCTAGCAGTGTCTCCAGATGACGACAGTTCAATTGAGGTGTTGTGTCACTGTCTAAAAAAGATAACAATCTGGATTAGCCAAAACTTTATTCAATTAAATCACAGCAAAACTGCGATAATTGTTTTTGGCAATAAAGAAAAGAGAATTGCTGTTAGTAAATACCTGGAGTCACTCTCTTTAAAAATCAAAGACCAAGTCCGAAACCTTGGTGTTCTGATAGATTCCGACCTGACTTTCAACAGTCATATTAAATCAATGACTAAAACTGCCTTCTACCATCTGAAGAACACATCCAGAGTGAAGGCTTGCATGTGTCAAGCAGACCAGGAGAAGCTCATCCATGCTTTAGCTCAAGTACACTTGCCTATTGTAATGGTCTTCTGACTGGACTGCCTGAAAAGTGCATTAAACAGCTGCAGCTCATTCAAAATGCTGCGGCTCGGGTTCCGACCAGAACAAAGAGATCAGAGCATATTACTCCAATTCTAAAGTCTTTACACTGGCTTCCAGTCAGCTTCAGAATAGATTTAAAAGTTCTGCTACTGGTCTATAAATTACTAAATGCTAATGGCATATAAACCCAGTAGGGCTCTGAGATCGACAGCCTTAGGTCAAATAGTGGAGCAACATGTCCAAAGCAAACATGGTGAAGCAGCATTTAGCTATTATGCTGCACACAAATGGAATAGGTTGCCAACAGAAGTGACGTCAGCCCCAAGTGTGCATGTTTTTAAGTCCAGGTAAAAAAAACTATTCTTTTTCCCCATGCTTTTTAGAGCATTTCCACTTTTAAATGATATTTCTTGGACTGTATGCTGTTTTAATTGTATTTTATTTTATTTTATTTTATTTGTTTCTCTTTGTTTTAAATGTTTATAAGCTGTTTTTTCTTTGTTTTTAAATGCTTTTAATCATGTAAAGCACATTTAGTTACCTTTTGTATGAAATGCGCTGTATAAATATATTTGCTTTGCTTTTCTTGCTTAGAGCGGCTCCAACTACCGGAGACAAATTCCTTCTGTTTTGTTTTTGATAGGGTTTACACAATCAGGATTTTTGGGGCCGATCAACGAGTTTAAAAAAAATAACCGATGGCCGATCCGATCACAAGATGGAGCAATGTGTCTATTGAAATGACTTGTTCATTTACTGTAGACTTGTTTACTATATATTGAGGATATTAAAGTATTCTCTATTCAGGTCATGTATTCTAATCAATTAAGGACAGGAGAAGAAGCATGCAGGACAAGGTTCATGAACCCGGCTATTCAACTGAAGTGTGGTGGGATAGACTATGTAAATGATAAAAGTCTACAGGACGAGAGAAAGAGTGAGGGGATACACAAGCCATCCATCCATCCATTTTCTACCGCTTATCCGAGGTCTGGTCGCGGGGGCAGTAGCTTTAGCAGGGACGCCCAGACTTCCCTCTCCCCAGCCACTTCATCCATCTCTTCCGGGGGGATCCCGAGGCGTTCCCAGGCCAGCCGAAGGATGTAGTCTCTCCAGCTTGTCCTGGGTCGTCCCCGGGTTCTCCTCCCGGTGGGACGTGCCTGGAACACTTCACCAGGGAGGCATCCAGGAGGCATCCGAATCAGATGCCCCAGCCACCTCATCTGGCTTCTCTCGATGTGAAGGAGCAGCGGCTCTACTCTGAGATCCTCCCAGATGACCAAGCTTCTCACCCTATCTCTAAGGGAGAGCCCGGACACCCTGCGGAGGAAACTCATTTCGGCCGCTTGTATCCTGGATCTTGTTCTTTCGGTCACGACCCACAGCTCGTGACCATAGGTCAGGGTAGGAACGTAGATCGACCGGTAAATCGAGAGCTTCGCCTTTCGGCTTAGCTCCTTCTTTACCACAACGGATCGATACAAAGTCCGCATCACTGCAGACGCTGCACCGGTCCGCCTGTCGATCTCCCGTTCCATTCTTCCCTCACTCGTGAACAAGACCGCAAGTTACTTGAACTCCTCCATTTGGGGCAGGATCTCATCCCCGACCTGGAGAGGGCACGCCACCCTTTTCCTACTGAGGACCATGGTCTTGGATTTGGAGGTGATGATTCTCATCCCAGCCGCTTCACACTCGGCTGCGAACTGCTCCAGTGAGAGTCGGAGGTCACGGCTTGATAAAGCCAACAGAACCACATCATCTGCAAAAAGCAGAGATGCAATACTGAGGGCACCAGACCGGACCCCCTTTACGCCTCGGCTGCGCCTAGAAATTCTGTCCATAAAAGTTATGAACAGAATCGGTGACAAAGGGCAGCCTTGGCGGAGTCCAACCCTCACCGGAAACGAGTCCGACTTACTGCCGGATATGCGGACCAAACTCTGGCTCCGGTCGTACAGGGACCAAACAGCCCATATCAGGGGGTTCGGTACCCCATACTCCCAAAGCACCCCCCACAACCCCCAAGGGACACGGTAAAACGCCTTCTCCAAGTCCACAAAACACATGTAGACTGGTTAGGCGAACTCCCATGCACCCTCGAGGACCCTGCCAAGGGTGTAGAGCTGGGCCACTGTTCCACGGCCAGGACGAAAACCACACTACTCCTGAATCTGACATTCAACTTCCTGACGGACCCTCCTCTCCAGCACCCCTGAATAGACCTTACCAGGGAGGCTGAGGAGTGTGATCCCCCTGTAGTTGGAATACACCCTCCGGTCCCCCTTCTTAAAAAGGGGGACCACCACCCCAGTCTTCCAATCCAGAGGCACTGTCCCTGATGTCCACAGCGATGTTGCAGAGGTGTGTCAACCAGGACAGCCCTACAACATCCAGAGCCTTGAGGAACTCCGGACGAATCTCATTCACCCCCGGGGCCTTGCCACAGAGGAGCTTTTTAACCACCTCGGTGACCTCAACCCCAGAGATAGGAGAGCCCGCCTCAGAGAACCCAGACTCTGCTCCCTCATGGGAAGGTGTGTCACTGGAATTGAGGAGGTCTTCGAAGTATTCTCCCCACCGGCTCAAAACGTCCCGAGTCGAGGTCAGCAGCGCCCCATCCCCACTATATAAAGTGTTGACAGTGTACACTATACACTCCTGAGACGCCGGATGGTGGACCAGAATTTCCTCGAAGCCGTCCGGAAGTCTTTCTCCATGGCCTCACCGAACTCCTCCCATGCCCGAGTTTTTGCTTCAGCGACCACCAAAGCTGCATTCCGCTTGGCCAGCCGGTACCCATCAGCTGCCTCAGGAGTCCCACAGGCCAAAAAGTCCCGATAGGAGGAGTCCTTCAGCTTGACAGCATCCCTCAATGTTGGTGTCCACCAACGGGTTTGGGATTGGCGCCATGACAGGCACCAACCACCTTACGGCCACAGCTCTGGTCGGCCGCCTCAGCAATGGAGGCGTGGAACATGGTCCACTCGGACTCGATGTCCCCCGCCTCCCCCGGAACATCAGCAAAGTTCTGTCGGAGGTGGGAGTTGAAACTCCTTCTGACAGGGGATTCCGCCAGATGTTCCCAGCAGACCCTCACAATACGTTTGGGCCTGCCACGTCGGACCGGGATCTTTCCCCACCATCGGAGCCAACTCACCACCAGGTGGTGATCAGTTGACAGCTCCGCCCCTCTCTTTACCCGAGTGTGCAAGACATGCGGCCGCAAGTCCGATGACACGACCACAAAGTCGATCATCGTACTGCGACCTAAGGTGTCCTGGTGCCAAGTGCATGTGTGGACACCCTTATGCTTGAACATGGTTTTCGTTATGGACAATCCGTGATGAGCACAGAAGTCCAATAATAGAACACCGATCGGGTTCTGATCGGGGGGGCTGTTCCTCCCAATCACGCCCTTCCAGGTCTCACTGTCATTGCCCACGTGAGCATTGAAGTCCCCCAGCAGAATGATGGAGTCCCCAGCGGGAGCGCTCTCCAGCACCCCTTCCAAGGACTCAAAAAAGGGTGGGTACTCTGAACTGCTGTTTGGCACACAGGCACAAACAACAGTCAGGACCCGTCCCCCCACCTGAAGGCGGAGGGAGGCTACCCTCTCGTCCACCGGGGTGAACCCCAACGTACAGGCGCCGAGCGGGGGAGCAATACGTATACCCACACCTGGTCGGCGCCTCTCACCGTGGGCAACTCCAGAGTGGAAGAGAGTCCAAACCCTCTCGAGTGGACTGGTACCAGAGCCCAAGCTGTGCGTGGAGGCGAGTCCGACTATATCTCGTCGGAACTTCTTGACCTCACACACCAGCTCGGGCTCCTTCCCTGCCAGAGAGGTGACATTCCACGTCCCTAGAGCCAGCTTCTGTAGCCGGGGATCGGATCGCCAAGGTCCCCACCTTCGGCCACTGCCCAGCTCACACTGCACCCGACCCCTATGGCCCCTCCCACAGGTGGTGAGCCCATGGGAAGGGGGACCCACGTTACCCTTTCGGGCTGTGCCCGGCCGGGCCCCATGGGTGCAGGCCCGGCCACCAGGCGCTCGCCTACGAGCCCCACCTCCGGGCCTGGCTCCAGAGGGGGGCCCCGGTGACCCGCGTCCGGGCAACCTGAATCAAACCTGAATCCATTTATTGTACTCGTCATAGGGGTTTTTGGAGCCGTGCTTTGTCTGGCCTCTCACCTAGGACCTGTTTGCCATGGGTGACGCTGCCAGGGGCATAAAGCCCCAGACAACTTAGCTCCTAGAATCATTGGGACACACAGACCCCTCCACCACGATAAGGTGACGGCTCAAGGAGGGGGGGATACACAAGCAATTCGAATATTCATGAGTTATTTGTCGCAATAAGTGAGTAGCCCCACACCCAGCGAAATAGTGCCAGGGGTGTGTGCCTGCGGACACATGCAAGTGAATTGACACCGTTTTGCATTCACAGACTGACAGAAGTGTCCTGTAATTGCTGTGCCTGAACCGCTGAGGACCCCACCCAATCAATCGAGGGGTGGGATCGGCCCAGGGGTCCACCCGAGAGCAGCCTGGTGGACGGGACACGTCGCACACCAAGGGACCCAGGGTGGTCCGCCGGCCCCGACAACTGGTAGCAGGGACACCAACCAACCCCCGACGGCCTGCACACCCCCCGCCAACCCCCCTCCACCCCCAGGAGAGCCAGACGCCTCCCCCCCCACAGGGCCCGCGATGCAGCCAGTCTCTGCCCAGCCTGATGGCGGGAGAGTGTCCCTTGTTTGTTGTTCTTATAATACACACGACGTGATCTATTGTTATTGTTGTCGCCATGGTAACAAATGTATCGCGTCACGTTTGAGTTAACAATATAAGCCCAGTGATTGTAAAAGACGGGATGCGGTGGTATCGGAATACAAGATTTTATTGCAGTCGTCTGACATGCAATCGTGAAAGACCAACTTTGTCTTATAGTCTGATCCAGGCATGACGTGTTGTCTGTCTCAAACTGCCGCCAGGTTTTTTTTTTTTTTAAATAACTTTATTGGGGGTCAGATATTGACAGTACTACGTCAAAAGGCACACGACAAGGCGAAAAATAAACTACCGTATTTTCACGACCATAAGGGGCACTTAAAAGTCGCCAACTCACGGCGAAAGCCACCTTCAAAATAAAAGCTTCCCAATAATACAGACGTCAATGCTCTTCGGTTAAGGAATGCAACCAGCAAGGTTAATTTGAATCTTGAGATGCATTAAAAAATTTAGTTTATTAGTTTTCAGAGACTTTTATTTTGAAATACAATATCAAATCTTCATCAGACCTCTTTTAGTGGAGTCCTTGGTGGTCTGTCACACAGATCTGGACTTGTCTTGTGATACCAATGGTATTATGTTGGGGTGGCTTTGGCTCAGTAGGTGAAACAGGTTCGAATCTCTGCTACAACTGTCCGCATGTCGAATTGTCCTTGGGCAAGACACTGAACCCTAATTTGCTCTATATAGCCTGGCAGCTCCTCGCATGGCAGCAGTTGCCCATTGGTTTATGGATGTGTGTGTGAATGTGACGCGTTGTGTAAAGCGCTTTGGGCACTGTGATGATGTCGATAAAGTGCTATATAAGTGCAGTCCATTTAAGACCAACTCGAGCAATGGATTAATGAACTCCAACTGCTGGACATCGGTGTAAACAGGGCGTTCAAAGTGAAGTTGCGAGCGGCCATGGGACCATGGATGACAGATGGCGAACACAGCTTTACTAAGACTAGGAGGCAGTGCTGGGCGAGTTTCGCCACAATTTGTGAATGGATTGTGGATGCTTGGGCTAACGTGTCTGCGTGCACTGTTGTTCGAGCTTTCGTAAAAGCCGGCATCATTTCTGAGGAGCCACACGGCAACAAGACTGACTCCGACAATGACGAGAAGGAACCTGGCGTGTTTAATGGAGAACTTCCCCAGCTGTTCATTTCGGATACAGAAGATGAGGACTTTGATGGATTTGTGGATCAGGGTTGATCAAAAAATAACTTGAGTACATTGTTAAATACTTCAATAAAGTACAACCGAACTCAGTTTTGCTCTCGCTGCCTTTTTAAAAACATTGTTTTTGCGTGCATGCATGCTACCGTATGTTTTAAGCTAGCGTATGTTTTACCATGCCTGCGGCCAATAATACGGTGCGCCTTATGTATGTGTTAAATACAGAAATAGACCCCGTAACTGAGACTGTGCCTTTTAATACGGTGCGCCCTATGGTTGTGAAAATACGGTAGCCACGCGGAGTAAATGTCTTTTGCAGACGGCATGATCGACTCTGCAAACTATGACATTAACGCCGATCAGCATAAAATGCTAATTATCGGCCGATACCGATCAAGCCGATGAGATCGGTGTAAAGTCTAGTTTTTGACATACTTGACAAATAAAGAGGATTCTGATTCTGTTTTTGATTCTGAAAAAAAGTTAATACAAAACACCATTATATACAATATACGTACATAAGTAAGGTTTTCCCCGCTACAGCCTTCCATCAGTTTGGGGGCCCTTTGCTTGGAAACCGCTGAAGCCCCCTGATATTAACCATTTAATAAATAATATCGGTTATCGGTATCGGGTTGGAGAAGTTATTGGTTATCGGTGGAAAAAGAAAACAGCCGTCGTGCATCCCAAGCCCATATATATGTATGATGCATACGTTTTTCCCTTCTATTACCAAGTAGTTATTTCCCAATGGTGCCATTAATCTTTGCCTTACATTAACATTTATTTACAGACAGGTAAAAAAAAATGGTTGCCTCATTACTCTGAATTATTGAAGATAGTGTTAGCGGCGAAGAGTGTAATAATAACAAGTGAGTGACTCTCCACGAGGCTACTCCATCCCAGGATCACTGACATTAAGATCACATTGGGGATGTAATGTAATTTACATGCTTCATCAGCTAATGCAATACAAATCCATTTTTGTTCAAAGAGGAAGTGCCACATACATTATCTTGATGACCATGCAGAGTCAAGGGTTAGCAACTAATGAGACCAAATGTAATTATTGTCCAGCTCCCTTCTAAAAACAAAATAACCCTTCTTGCACTCTAATTTAAGTGTCTGAACACTAGGAAAAGAATACACATACAACGGCTGAAATAAGTGTTTAACGTCACTATTTTTCTCACTACTTCTATTTCCAAAGGTGTAATTGACATGAAAATTTCACCAGATGTTGGGAACAACCCAAGTAACCCATACATACAAAGAAAGTAGAACAAATAAGATCAGAAAATAAGTTGTGTGTAATAATGTGAAATGACACGGGGAAAAAGTATTGAACACGCCAAGTGGTATTTCTTTAATACTTCGTATAAAAGCTTTTGTTTCCAATGACAGGTTCAAGGCATGCATTGGTCTTTTGTGATTTTGGCCCATTCCCCCACACAAGCAGTCTTCAAATCTTGAATGTTCCGTGGACTTCTTTTATGGATGTTGAGTTTCAGTCCTTTCCATAGATTTTCGATTGGATTCAAGTCAGGTGATTGGCTGGGCCATTTTAGCAGCTTTATTTTTCTTCTTTGAAACCAATTGAGTGTTTCCTTGGCAGTATGTTTTGGATCATTATCATGCTGAAGTGTCCACCTTTTTCATCAACCTTGTAGATTGCAGCAGATTTTTGTGAAGAATGTGTCGGTACATTTGTCCTTTCATCCTCCCTTCAATAATGTGAAGTTTAGTAGTTCCATTTACTGAAAAGCAGCCCCACACCAACATGTTCCCTCCTCTGAGCTACATTGTTGGTATGGTGTTTTTAGGGTGATGTGGAGTGCCATTTCTCCTCTAAACATGGTGTGCATTATGGCATCCAAAGAGTTCAATTTTGCTCTCATCAGACCAGACTATATTCTCCCAGTATTTAACTGGCTTGTCCAAATGTTGTTGACCAAACTTTAAACGACCTTTGACATCCTCTTCTTTTTCAGCAATGGGGTCTTGTGTGGTGAGCGTGCATAAAGGGCATGGCGGCGGAGTGGATTACTCACTGTTTTCTTTGTGACAACAGTACCTGCTAATTCCAGATATTTTTGAAGCTGACACAGGTGGTCCTTGGCTCTTGGACAACTCTTCTGATTATTCTTTTCACTCTTCTGTCAGAAATCTTGCGAGGAGCACCTGATTGAGGCAAATCTATGGTCGTATAATTGGCTTTCCACATACGTATTATCGCTCCAACCATGCTCACTAGAACATTCAGAAGTTTGGATATGCGCCTGTAGCCAATGGCATCGTTATGTTTTGCAACAATTAGTTTGGGATGGTCTTGAGACAGCTCTTTGCTCTTACCCATCATGAGATGTGTCTTGACTCACACATTGGCAATGAGACCTTTTTTAGGCCATCAATTAGGACTGAACCAGCTGATATTCATTTGCACTGACAAGGGGGTGGATTGCTGTTTGATTATTGATAGATTTTAGGTGTTGTCTCTGCTTTTCATGCCTTTTTGCACCTCCCTTTCTTCATGTGTTCAATACTTTTTCCCCATGTCATTTAACATTATTACACACAACTTATATTTCGGATATTATTTGTTCTACTTTCTTTGTATGTATGGGTTACTTGAGTTGTTTCCAACATCTGGTGAAATTTTCATGTCAATAGCACCTTTGGAAATATATTTAGGTGATGTGTTAAATACTTATTTCAGCCGCTGTACACATCACCAGTGAGCATCACAATGAGCTTTTCTGTCACTGTTAATTTCAGTGATTCTGCTCTTCATAATGATTCCCATTAGTTGATGGCGTATCTCCCATCACGCTTTCTCACGTGCATGGATTGATACAAAATCGGAAAATTACTGCTGATGTTAAGTTACTAACAATCTTATGGTGAATGGTGACTATTCCAAATTTAATTTTTTAAACATTTAAACAAATAGTTTCCCTTGGTAATGTGTCCCTACCATCAACTAGAGTCGAACAATATCGCCTGGTACCCAATAAAGTTTTTTTGTCAAATGTTCCAGTTTTTCATCCATCCATCCATCCATTTTCTTAGCCGCTTCTCCTCACTAGGGTCGCGGGCGTGCTGGAGCCTATCCCAGCTGTCATCGGGCAGGAGGCGGGGTACACCCTGAACTGGTTGCCAGCCAATCGCAGGGCACATAGGAACAAACAACCATTCGCCCTCACAGTCATGCCTACGGGCAATTTAGAGTCTCCAATTCATGCATGTTTTTGGGATGTGGGAGGAAACCGGAGTGCCCGGAGAAAACCCACGCAGGCACGGGGAGAACATGCAAACTCCACACAGGCGGGGCCGGGGATTGAACCCGGGTCCTCAGAACTGTGAGGCTGACACTCTAACCAGTCGGCCACCGTGCCGCCCCAGTTTTTCATATTTTGCTCAATATTTCCATTTAGCATTATGGTCATCAGTTATTAACCAGAAATTGGAATTTTAAAACATTACCGTGTCTGATGGCCAAGTGAATAATTGATCATTCCCAACTGCTCATCTGCAAGAACAGAGTGCATTGATCATCATCACAAATTAAACAATGGGAGATTGTTAAGACAGCGAGACTTGACACACATCAAAGTGACAGCTTTCTCTTCTCAAGCTAGATTTGAGTGGATCAGCGACATTTAACAAATGGCACCCCGGAAACTGGCAGGACAATGCTGACTGCTTTGTGGATGATCGCTGGCTGTACTGTAGGTGCTAATACAAAATGATCTCTCTGTCATGTGACTGCATTTTCTCGTGTCTTTTCAGCTTGCTGATACAACATGTTCAGAATAATTTCCGTTACCCAGGGAACCAACACAAGATATTTCCTGCATTTCATGAATATCTTCACAACTTAGTTGGATTTTGGGTTTAGGCACACTTTAGTTCTTAATACTATATTGTAAGAATGAAAAAAAGAATGTGAAACCCAAGTTAAAAGGCTGGAAAGGTATGAACTTGCAAGACCAGTGTGATGATCAGGAGCATGTAAAAGTGGTAGCTGGCTGGCAAGAGAAACCTTTCAGTCAATTGGCAACATTGTTGATCACGAATGAAAAAGAATAGCCAACCGCACTGAAAACAAACACTGAGGTAGCCTTGGCATTGAAGCACTTTACTGTCGGATCTCCAGTGCCTGAAGACCACAGCTGCATAATAAAACCAGGAGATTACAGGCTTTTGTTGTGGAAGCTAAAGAAGTATAACCTTCATTCCCTGCTGCATCCAGCATTGCAAGGCCTTTTGTTGACTCTCCCGCATTCAGGAAGAGGAAACAGGTTTCCAAATAAGACAAAAATATTTAATCATCAACAAACTTTCAAATGTGGAGATTTTTAAAATAACCCAAACAACAACGCAAGAACTTAGAGATTTTATCTTCCTTACAGTGTTAATCATTTTTAGGGTTTATGTATGAGGATTTGTATACTTAGAAGAGCGTAGTAATATAATGCCAAAGTGTACACTTCATTATATCTTCATTATGCTCGGGGGTCCAGGGGGCTCAATTTGCACATCAATGTATAAAACAATGTAAATATTTTACATTCCACAGAAAATTCAATGTGAGTCTATGCATGCATTGTTACACAAGACAAATTACATTTTTAAATTAGAATATTTATCCATAGTACTTTTCTTTATATAGTTGTATTCAATATGTGTTATTCCACATATTTAGTGAATAGAGGGAAGAAAGTTGTTATGCGCTGGGTATGAATAATTAAGAGGAAATAAACAAATAAAATTGAACAAATGAGAAAAAAAAAACTAAACTGTGAATAATCTTATCGTAGCCAACAGCTGCACTGAAACCCTGACACCCCCACACCCATGACTGGTACAGAAAACCCCTGTCCATACAGTTAAGCTGCTTATAAATATTTGTAATTAAAAAAGGGAGGGAAAGCAGTAAGAGTGGCGTCTTTATCACTGGAGACACTGCTGCTGCAGGTGTCTTTCATGCCAAAAAAAAAAGCGGTCTGATCTGACAGCACAGGAGTGCACAGACTCCAATCAGTTTGTCCTACTAAGCAGCTACACCCCCTGTCCTCACTTCCCCTCCATATGCACTCTCATATGTTTAAGAGTTCATTGTCATTTTGTTGTGTTTACATCTATTTCTGTCAGGATTTTTAAATATCATCATTGCACCCCAATTAATTATTCATCATGATTTTGTAGCGATGTTTACCACAACACCCCACCCCATTCCCCATTTTTGGGAGAAATTATTACTAGTTTTAATGATTCTGTTCAGCTGTTCAACTTTTCATATTCCCAGGGAAGGTTCTAACTTTTGTTTTAGAGCCATTGGCACCACAGTTTCTGGTTCACTTATGAGCACTCATAAGCATAACAAAGCTCCACCCAACTCTGTACTACTACCAAGCTCTAAAGAGCAGACAGTCAGACAAGTAGCGAATCAGACCAAATAAACGGTAAACCAATAGTGAATTGTGGATGTCAAGTGAATGGTCACTGGTCAGAGGGAATAATTTGTCTCTGGATGTAGAAATAAGGATTTCAATTCCAGCCAATATACTCCATTGTTAAAATGAAATTATCTTTTATATTGTTGATTATAATTTGGCACGGTGGGCGACTGGTTAGCACATCTGCCAGTTCTGAGGACCCGGGTTCAAATCTGGCCTCGCCTATGTGGAGTTTCCATGTTTTCCATGTTTGTATCGATCCGTTGTGGTAAAGAAGGAGCTAAACCGAAAGGCGAGGCTCTCAATTTACCGGTTGATCTATGTTCCTACCCTCACCTATGGTCACGAGCTGTGGGTCGTGACCAAAAGAACAAGATCCCGGATACGAGCGGCCGAAATGAGTTTCCTCCGCAGGGTGTCCGGGCTCTCCCTTAGAGATAGGGTGAGAAGCTCGGTCATCCGGGAGGATCTCAGAGTAGAGTCGCTGCTCCTCCACATCGAGAGGAGCCAGATGAGGTGGCTGGGGCATCTGATTCGGATGCCTCCCGGACGCCTCCCTGGTGAGCTGTTCCGGGCACATCCCACCGGGAGGAGTCCCCGGGGACGACCCAGGGCACGCTGGAGAGACTACGTCCTTCGGCTGGCCTGGGAACGCCTCGGGATCCCCCTGGAAGAGCTGGATGTATATATGTATATATATATATATATATAATATGTATATATATATATATATATATTTATATATATATATATATATATAGATATATATATATTGAACCCAGGTCCTCAGAACTATATATTGAACCCAGGTCCTCAGAACTGTGAGGCTGACGCTCTAACCAGTCGCCCACCGTGCCGCCTATATATATATATATATATATATATATATATATATATATATATATATATATATATATATATATATTTCCCACATCCCAAAAACGGTTGTTTTGGGATGTGCGAATGGTTGGTTGTTTGTATGTGCCCTGCGATTGGCTGGTGTCAAGTGGGCGGCCAAGCCACATGAAGCGATGGAACAAAAAGAAGTGATTGGCTTAATGTAGCTGGGTTCATGATTGAGCTTAGCCCCAGTTTCAATTCCTGGTTCAACCACCAGAGGTCGCCAAACCAAATTTAGATCATGAAGTAGGAGTCCCCAGGTCAAGCATAAGTCTTCTTAAATATCTTAATACTATTAAACCCCCTATCATAGTAAACAAACACATACTGAAGTCAACTGCTTATAACCATGTGTTTGATTTTATATCCTTGAGATAATTTTGATGTTCTCTTTGATGTTATAACTCAGATGTTCTTTTGGAAATCATTGATAAGAAGTACATCAAGCCTAGTAAGGCTGTTATACTTTATTTTTACTTTTGTATTACTATGCTTTGGAACAGCTTTTATGCAAAAACTGTAAGCTGTGTAAGATTGTCTCTCTCAGGCAACGCAGCACAAGATGTACTACGAAGGGAAGAGCGTACTTGTTGAATGCATGAGAGAATTGTATTCACATGAATGTATATACATTTATTTAACATTTAACATATACACATGTATTGCAGATTGCTTAGAGATTGACATAGTATGATGAAATGTATTGGTTGAGTTCAGGACATATGAAATGTGCTTGAATGTATTTACTGAGAGCCTACAAAACATATGAAATGTGCTTGTAGTTGAATGTATTTACTAAGAAGCCTATTTGGGTGAGCAAATAAGAGGTCAAGTCAGGATAACGCTGAAAGTGAAAGTGAAAGATACTTCCACTCAAGTTACGTTAGGACACTCTGAAGGGGAAACAGGTGCTTCCCTCTCAGGTCAAAATCAGGACACGCTGAGAAGTGAAAGTGAAAGGTACTTTCACACTCAGGTCGTATCAGGACAGCGTAAACAAAGGATTATTTTTAGAAAAGGGAGTTTCTGAAAACCAAGGTTATAAAAGCCTTACACGCTGATAAACGGGGCTCCTTATTCTCTCGAGATAGGGAGACACGTTCTTTTTCTATCGCAATGATCAGGGACAGGCTGGCAGGAGGAATTCATCTTTGAATCTTCCTCTTTAATTGGGTAAGACTAAAAGAATATTATAATAAGGTAACTAATAGAACCGCTATTGACATAGGGAAAAGGGCTTGTCAGCTGTCCAGGGATTCTTATATTCCAAATTATCTTATTATTAATTGGCATCACGGCTCCGTAGGACTTGATCACTCCTTAAGACTCACTCAAAAGGTAATACTTTTATGATTTATTACTTTTAATCTACTTTTATTTCTTTTCATTTTTTGTTATTCTTATTATTGTTTATTTTATATTACAAACCCTTACTGTCATATTATCAATTTAACCTTAAGTAATCACTGAAATAAATACCTTGCTTTAATTCTATTCTATCTTTGTCATTCTTATAATGAGAAGTTGTCTAATTTTTATCACTCAACCTCTTATAAGTGATTGAACGTCGACGATACCTATAACACTGGGTCGTAACACCATCCCAAAAGTAACTCATATATATCTCTTCGGCTTATTATAAAAAACAAATCCGTACGGTCCTAACAAGGATTGTTCAATTTACTAGGTCTTTAACAAGTGCAAAACGATTTATAGGGATGAAGCTGCTGTAAAAATGGAGTACTCACTTTATTACCCTTTCACTCGGTGCGGTTACTCATCAAGGGGTGATAAGTGAGGGCAGATCGGATTGGCTCCGTAAAACTAAAGGCAGTTAGTACACCTAGGCGAATTCATCTCGACACCGGCTTAACAGCTCCTCGTCCCCTTGCGCGTACGGTGTTGGTGCCGGTAAGGGAAAAGGGGGGAGCTTGGCCCTTTAAACGGAGAGTCGGTCAGGACATTTCTCCCGATTAGTCCTGCGGATAAGCGAAATGTGGCGCCCAACGTGGGGCTAGAATCGATTTCTACGGAAAATCGGGATCGATGATAGCCCAAAAAGAACCCGAGTAGTTGCTTCCTAAAGTATTGGGCACAAAGCTTGGGAAGCGATACTCGCTGACAAAATATCATGTCAGACGACCTTGAGCGGGCACGGAAGTAGTATCTTTGAAGAATATTGATTCTTGAAAAACAACTCTTAGCTACGGGTCTAGAGTGTACTCGTAGTGAAGGAGATAGCACTGTTTCGTGTCAAAGAAACGACAACCAGCCCCCCTCAAAAATCTTACACTCTAGAGTGAGTGTAAGAAGCCATTCAAAGTGAATGGACATGATCGGTGACCTGCTGCTCTGGTCGGCCGTGAAGCTACTGATAGCAAGTTTGTTAGAGCGTGCTGCGAGGCGCTCAAGGGAGGGAGGGGCTGAGTTGAGGGATGGAATAAGCAACCCGCTAAGAAAAAGCAGGGCTTATGGTTAAACTGTATTCAACCAACTAACCAAAGGAAAGGAGACTAACCAGGACACTTGTTAGCGTCGGTACTCGTCTTTCGGGAGCTACATAATGGTGAACTAAATTATGAGCCTAAACTATGCTTTAGGGTATTTAGGCTTCCCGTGGTGGTTGCGGATACCCATCGTTTTTGTAGGTTACATTAGATTTCCATTCTTGACTCATTTCCCTTATTCCCTATTGTCCTACTGCGGCGTACCCCTTAACATTTATCGCCCTTTTTCCATAATAGGAGACACTTTAACTCAGTTAGTCGACTTCGGTATTCCCTTGCCGAAGTCCCCTTTTCCCTTGCCCTTCATCTTTAACATGTTGGCAAGATTTTGATTTTTCTACCAGCAAGAATTACTTTAGTTTTTCTTCGGAAGTGGACTGATTTTGATTTTTCTACCAACAAGAATTACTTTAGTTTTTCTTCGGAAGTGGACTGATTTAGATTTTTCTACCAACAAGAATTACTTTAGTTTTTCTTCGGAATTGGACTGATTTTGATTTCTCTACCAACAAGAATTACTTTAGTTTTTCTTCGGAAATGGACTGATTTTGATTTTTCTACCAACAAGAATTACTTTAGTTGTTCTTCGGAAGTGGACTGATTTTGATTTTTCTACCAACAAGAATTACTTTGGTTTTTCTTCGGAGGTGGACTGATTTTTATTTTTCTACCGGAAAAGACTACTTTAGTTTTTCTTCGAAGGAGGATTAAATTAAATTTTTCCTTTTCTTCAAATGAGACTGGATTTCAACTAAACCATACATTAACAGGGTAGGTCCCTGAACGCAGTAAGTAACCATCCCATCGTTTAGTAAAGGATGTTAGTCAGTGAGGCCAGGTGAAACGCTCACGGCTAATTATTCTGAGTGTGTAGAGGCGACGCTAAAAAAGCGGAGCTGAGTAACCAGGAGCTGTAGTACGAGCCCATGACCCTATGCGCTACTGGGGGGTATCGGAAATAGGCAGCTCCACTCCTACAACAGAAGCGGGCTACGGCCAAGTTAATACGCTAAACAGAAGCGGGCTACGGCCAAGTTAATACGCTAAACAGAAGCGGGCTACGGCCAAGTTAATACGCGAAACAGTAGCGGGCCACGGCCAAGTAATACGCTAAGAAGAAATGTTTATGAATGCGGGAGAAGACGAGCCCCCGGGCCCCTCAGAAGGAAGAGCGGCAGTGGTGGAATCGGAGACCCGACCTCTAGGACAACATGAAATACCAATAAGACTCGTGCTATATAACGGGGGCTTGGAAGAATGGCCGCCCGGAGTAAGGAGGATGGTAGAAACGGAAAATCCATCCATACAACCCTTAGAACTCCCGACAACGGTGAAGAAAGCCGTCAAGGGACAAGGCCAGTTTAAAGCAGAGAAGGCCGAAGGAACTGGAGTGATGACAATAATAGTAGACCACCCTAGAGAAGACTACAATCTTAGAGAAGCTCCCCAATGGAAGAGACTATAGGAACACTTAATAACAGATGGATTTACAATTATACAAGCCTGAAAAAGAACGGCACGGTCAAAGGAATTTTGCAAGCATGGAAAGAATACCACACAAGAGACGAAACTAAGACTTGGTGGGGTTTTAACCAGGGGGAGATAGTACAGTTCGTTAATCCATGCTTAAAAACATCCAACAGTTTTTGGGTTAAGTACCTTTCTATCTTTGTCATTCTTATTATGAGAAGTTGTCTCATTTTTATCACTCAACCTCTTATAAGTGATTGAACGTCGACGATACCTATAACACCGGGTCGTAACACCATCCCAAAGGTAACTCATATATATCTCTTCGGCTTAATATAAAAAACAAATCCGTACGGTCCTAACAAGGATTGTTAAATTTACTAGGTCTTTAACAAGTGCAAAACGATTTATAGGGATGAAGCTGCTGTAAAAATGGAGTACTCACTTTATTACCCTTTCACTCGGTGCGGTTACTCATCAAGGGGTGATAAGTGAGGGCAGATCGGAATGGCTCCATAAAACTAAAGGCAGTTAGTACACCTAGACGAATTCATCTCGACACCGGCTTAACAGCTCCTCGTCCCCTTGCGCGTACGGTGTTGGTGCCGGTAAGGGAAAAGGGGGGAGCTTGACCCTTTAAACGGAGAGTCGGTCAGGACATTTCTCCCGATTAGTCCTGCCGATAAGAGAAATCTGACACTGGCAACCAGTTCAGGGTGTACCCTGCCTCCTGCCCAATGATAGCTGGGATAGGCTCCAGTACGCCCGCGACCCTAGTGAGGAGAAGCGGCTCAGAAAATGGATCGATGGAAGTTATATGTGTTCAAATAAAGTGCTGAACTTTGATTTGAGTTTTCCCTTTTCTGTTTGGGATCTTGACACAACAGTGAAGTCTAAAGAAAAAAAATAATATTTGAATATAACAAATCTTAATTGAACCATATTAGAGGTTATTTTTGTTCAAAACCTTTGTTTTGGTTCATAATGGGGCTTCACATATTATATGCACATTTAATAAGAGCTCCCAGTGGGAAATTCCCACTGAGAAGTACAAACAAAAATGACTCTGCCCGTTCCGTTCCAAGCGCCATTTGTTCCAAATTTTCTCTTCCTTTTAGTGGATAATGATTCGCTGAAGCACTTCAACACACACGCACACACACAGAAGGCTCAAAATGTTTTTTTTAATCTTTGAGGAGCAGTTTTGCTAATCATTTATTCTGCTTAATCGCACAGGGACCCGAAGCAAGGATTTTAATGGGGGAGTTTAATGTCGGGCTGCAGCTAACGAATATTTTAGTACTCGAGTATCCTACTGAAAATTCTATCAAACAATTGATTATTTGGATAAACGATATTTTTGCTTAATTAAAGAGAAATTTGGAATAGAAATGACAAAATAAGATCTTTCACTTAACGTATGACGAATTGGTTTCCTTTTTTATATATTTATAACAGTTTTTATTACTTGAAATCACATTATGCTTAAAAGATAAGGCTTTTTTTTGCATTAACAGCCTTTGTGCATCTTTAATTAAACAGCTTGCATTTTAGCATTTTGTGACATTAATCATTAGGTTTATCACTGCGCATTTATGAGCTTAGACCAGCTGACTCGGAATAAGACAAATATTCTTGGTACTACTACAAGTTTTGGAAGTGTTCAATTTGTTCAAACTAAAATGAAGAAACTCCCTTCACCAAAACCCTCCGCTGTTTGGGTACATGATGATGATCCATTTTACTTTTATTCCTCCTTGGCCACATTTGCCACGTTTTTCACCAACTTCACTCAGTTTTGCCACTTACAAATCATCAGATTGGCCATATGTTACACAGTGACTACACTGAGCAAAAAGCACACAGTATGTACCCTTATGGTTCCGTTATACTGTCCTTGTCACGGAAAGAAAACAAGAAAATGCAAGAAAAAAAAGCCACACATTCAACAGTACTCATAATTAAAAGAGACTCCACAGCCTGCAGCCCTAACATTATGTTAGTAAAGCAGACTAAAGTTCAGCTCACTGATTTGCGCTACGTTAACTTCACTTTTGTCTCTCGGGTCCCGCAAAACAAAAATGCCATCAACAGGAAAACCTTGCTGCTTGTCATCTCTGATAAATGTGTAGTCCCTCAAAAATACATCATAGATACTTTTAAAGGAAAGGTTATCAAAAAAAACAATTGCAGTAAATAAGGACGTTGCTGTTTTTTTTGTTTTTTTTTTAACCACGTTTTACATCTGTCCTCAAATATTCTGTATGCTTTGTCTTTATGGAAGAATTATGGAAGCATTCGCTTATGGGCAAATTGCTTTTATTGCACTCTCATTCCTCTCTTAACTGTTACAGCCATGCATGAGTGTGCACTATTTCATACAGTAAAAGTGCTAGGTTTGCTGACACCATGAAATTCCATACCACTCCTTCTGGACCAAAAAAGAGGCGATTCTATCAGACATTACTACTGTAGTCTTCTGTTCTGTTTGTCTCATACCTGAGTACCTGTTCATGCAGCAGGTTGAAGCGTAAGAGCAGTTGCTTTGTTTTTGTCTCATCTGATGACCGTTGTTATTAGCCATGCTTATGATTGAAGGTGACACAACAATGATTGATGCCGTGTCATTTAACTTAAACTTTCACCACTGCCAAATAAATGGGTGACCTCCAAAACAGAAAATACAAAAGGAAACTGAAGATGAATATAAAGCGATGTTATGAGAGGGACCAATAGCAGGGTTGCCTTCTCTGTGTGCCCTGACCTTTCAAGAAAAATTTTACTTAGTATTTGTCATCCACCTCTCCCCCACCATCTTTTTCCCTCTTCTTGGATTAAATTCCTCCTCTTTGGCTACTGGAGCATACACTTGGTGGCACAGTGATCTTATTGTGAAAAACTGAGTGGTATGACCTAGAGGGGATTGATTGAAATACACAATAAGAGAAGCACAAACACAGACCAAAGAAGACAAGGGGCTCAGGGTTTGAGCTTGCAGTTGGCAGACTTGTATGTACTGAATAGAAAAGGACCATAGGAGGCAACATTACATCGTACACAAGGATGCAGTCAGGTGCAAGTGCTTTAGATTTGCATATTTTTCTTCTTGCCACTTTGAGCAATGCAGTGCCGAACAAATGTGTTCCTTCACCGCCAGCAACTTGTCTCTGAGATCATCCAGCATCATGAAGTGCTTATCTAGACGCTTTCACTTTCAGGGAACGCTAGACATTTACCAATTTGAACAGGAATGTGGGATTTCAAATAGAATTTGCATTTTTATAGCCAAATTTCAGCCAACTCTCTGGGCTTCTCCAAGTTGAATTCAGTTTCAAGCAGAACTATCATGAAGTATATTTTTTTCATTAACGATGAATGGTTTGATTAATCATTTGGGTTTATCTATTTTTTTTCCCCCTATTTTCTTTCGTGGCCTCCCTGACCATAGTTACAGTCACCTGACCATGTTTCATGTTAGTGGCTTCCCTTAGGGATGTTTTGCTCAAGCCTTTCTGCTAAAATCCGAGTTGGCCAAATGAAGTGGATGCAACGAAGCAGTGTTTTGACACTTGTTTCAGACACGCAGAAAGTCAGGTGACCACTGTGAACAAGGCCAGCAGTGTCAAACTGGGGGTTGGGGGGGTGTCTGTAGCTCACTCAAAACGCCTTAAAATGTGTCAGAATCATGCGCCAAACAGTGGGTTTTTAGCGTTGTTGATACATCCATCCATCCATTTTCAACACCGCTTATCCTGGTTAGGGTCGCGGGTTGTTGATACAATACATCACATTTAATCATTTTTAATAAACAAGCCAGTGAGAGAAAAGATCAGATCAGATCAGAAATATTTACATAGTAACATAACGCACTGTGAGATACAGTGTAGATGGTTACATACATAGATTACATATGTACATAGGAGTAGATGGATTGCTAGCATACACACAGCAACAACAGATCTTCAATGCTGCAACATTTGCATGCCAAAAACCCGGTGACGACGCCACATTCACTGACTGTTTTATAAAAATAACTAAAAAGGTTGCTTAACCATTTCCCTCAAATACAATTAATTACCAGCTTATATATGGCAATACAATCAACTTTCCTGTTCCAAAGCACTTTATTTCCATGCTACTTTTCAGAAGCACTTCAAACATTTATGGTGAAGATAATCCATCCATCCATTTTCTGAGCCGCTTATCCTCACAAGGGTCCCAGCTATCATCGGGCAGGAAGCAGGGTACACCCTGAACTGGTTGCCAGCCAATCGCAGGGCACTTATAAACAAACAACCATTCGCACTCACATTCACACCTACGGGCAATTCAGAGTCTTCAATTAACCTACCATGCATATTTTTGGGATGTGGGAGGAAACCGGAGTGCCCGGAGAAAACCCACACAGGGATGGGGAGAACATGCAAACTCCACACAGGCGGGGTCGGGGATTGAACCCCGGACCTCAGAACTGTAAGGCAGACGCTCTAACCAGTTTTCCGCCGGTGAATTATTTAAAAAAAAATACAGATTTGACCCCCAACTTGTAGGTGCATAGTATGAGACATTACATTATAGGTTATAAATTGTAAAAGTCTCTGGAAGACAATGACTAATAACATTGTCTTTATAAAACACATTAACAGTGAGACACGTGACACGACAGCCATGAAAGAAGCTGCTTTAACGCTTCTCTTTAGCCAACAGATGGAGCTCTTTTTTTAGTGTAACGATTGTTTCAAGGTGGTTCATACATGTAGCTTCAGAAAGCCTTGGTTTCGCCATGCCTATCTTCCCTGTTTGTCATGTCTTTGCCTCCAGCTGGTCTCATCAGCCCTGCTGCTCATGTCAACCAATCAGTTCTCTCCAGCCACTTGTGCCTTGTTCAGGTCGTTGTCTTGTCAATCTTTTTTTATTTAGTTCCTGGTTTTCTCAGACCATTGTCGAATGTAGTAGTGAATCTGTCCCTTGTGATTCTT